>NC_081330.1:79231630-79534661 GCF_026419965.1 Kogia breviceps | reverse complement strand
ACCAGAAATAGGTTTTATTTTTTCTAGGAAAAGAAATGAGCTGCAGTTCTTCCCATCTCCTGCCTCTTCTGGAACTGATGAGGGGACCCTATAGAGCTGTGCGGTCCAATATGAGAGCCATTATCCCCATGTGGCTGTTTAAACTTCATTTTAATCAATTGATTAAAATTAAATAAAATTCAAAATTCAGTTCCTCGGTTGCACTAGCCATATTTTGAATGCTCAGGAGCTTCATGTGCCTAGTGGCTACTGTATTAGAAAGCATAGACACAGAAAATTTCCATCATTGTAGAAAATTTATTGGATAGTGCTGTTCTAGAGTTTCTTAGGAGGTCATGGTTGGCATCTTGGGTGGGAGGTATTTGTGATGTGGGACTTTTCTGTGCATTGAGAGGCTGTTTAACATTTCTGGCCCATATCCACTAAATGCCAGTAGTGCTCTCCCTTGAGTCAATCTAACAGCTAAAACCTGCCCCACGTTTGCAAATGCTCCATCAAGGAACAAAATCATCCCCATTCGAAACCCACTGAGCTTTTATCTTAGAAGAAAGAATCTCCTGCCTTTGTGGGGATGGCTTCAGGCTGCCTCTGCCTGAAGAGAGGGAAGCTTAGAAAGATGGCTTAACAAGATAGCTCTGGCTCAGGGCCTAACTCTGTACTCCATTTCTCTAACTCTGTACTCCATTTCCCTTTTCCTGCCGTCTGCTGCTGGTCTGTTTCCTCCTTTGGGGGAATGGCAGGAACAAGACCCTGCAGATGGAAAAGATCAAGACCCGTTTGAAGGCTGAGTTTGAG
Organism: Kogia breviceps; assembly: GCF_026419965.1. NCBI lineage: Eukaryota > Metazoa > Chordata > Mammalia > Artiodactyla > Physeteridae > Kogia > Kogia breviceps. The sequence goes on along the minus strand of NC_081330.1, from coordinate 79,533,866 downwards.
GCCCTTGAATCAGAGGAGAGGCACCTGAAGGAATACAAGCAGGAGATGGACCTCCTGCTACAGGAGAAGATGGCCCATGTGGAGGAACTCCGACTGATCCACGCTGATATCAATGTGGTATGTGGCTGGCTGCCTGAAGCCTATTTCTGGGCCCTTTGAAGAGGAATAGGCAGTAGTGAGTGCTGTGGACTCTCCTCGAGATGTGGCTGTGGCCAACATGGGGAAGTAGGCATCAGGCTATGGTGAAATGGAAGAATCCAGGAGTTCTGAGATCCAGCCCTGGCTCTGTCACTGATCGACTGTATATCACTGGACAAGTTCCTTCTTCTCTCAGGGCCTCATTTTCCTTCTCTGTACCATGAGAGGGATTCAGTCACTTCTGAAGTCTCATACAGCACTGATGTGCTCTCATTGTGGGAGTCTAGGAGTTGAGAGCTAGCCTTGGGGAAAAGCAGAGCAGGCAGATGCCTTGGGGATCTAACTTAAATTTAGGGCTCCGAAGCTTCCAACTAAGCCAAACAAACCATCTCTGCCAGCCTACCCAACTGGGGCTCCCTCATTACAGTCCCTCTTTTGGAGACCCTTGGAATGTGGGGAATGAACTGCCTGCTGTGGTGATAAGTCCCCCACTTTTTAGAGTTATTAAAGCAGAGTCTGAATGATCACCTGTCTGGGCTGCAGTATTGGTGATTCCTTCACCAGGAGGGAGGTTGGAGGTTCTGACCTGTAAGGCCCTATCCAACCCTTAGAGCCTATGATAATGAGATTTTTTTTAAAATCACGTTTGAAGGAGTTAAGTTTCTATTCTTGGGAAACTCATTTCTGTGGCAGTATATACTTCCTGATATTGCCAGGCCTAGGGTCTTAAAGGAAATATGAATGCAATTTGGACAGTAGTTACCTGGGATTTTCTGTGTCACAAGATCACAGAGTCTCATGAGGAGTTGGCAGTTCTGCCGCCAGCTAACTAAGGATAGAGAAATAAACAAGGTATTAGTCACAGAGGGGCTGAAAATCTGGGCCAATGGACCTCCAATTTGAACATGCCTCATGAGTCACCTAGAGGGCCTGTTAAAACACGGATTGTTGGACTTCACCCCAGAATTTCTGCTAGCTTATATCTGGGGTGGTACCTGAGAATTTACATTCCTAATGAGTTCCCAGTTGATGCTGATGCTGCTGGTCTGGTAACTGCATTTTGGGAACCACTGATCTAGGAGAAAAGCCACTGGCCTGGGAGGCAGAAGCCCTGAGTCTTTATGTAGACTTTGCTCCTAGGAAGCATTTCTCTGAGGAAGTTACTTCTTCTCTCTGAGTCTCAATTCTCTGATCTGTAAAATGGTGGTGGGGTACACTACATGAGTTCTAAGGGCCATTCCAGCTCTAAGATGCTATATTTGAATAATAACTACCACTAATTGAGCCTTTACTCTGTGTTAGCCCCTGTACTGAGCGCTTATATGAATTCAATCGTTGAATCTTCACCAAGATTATATGAGGTAGGTATGATTGTTATCACCATTATACAGATGAAAAGACTGAGGCTTGACAAGAGTCACATAGAATACATAGTGGGTTGAGGACTTGATCATAGATTGGTTTGGCTCTGGAGCTTGTGCTATTATCCACTCAGCTGTACAGCCTCGCTGAGAATCTTGGAGTCTTGTCTTTGTGCTTACCTCACTCTGTGTTCCAGATGGAAAACACCATCAAACAGTCTGAGAATGACCTAAACAAGCTGCTAGAGTCTACCCGGCGGCTACATGATGAGTATAAGCCGCTGAAGGAACATGTGGATGCCCTGCGCATGACTCTGGGCCTGCAGAGGCTCCCTGACCTATGTGAAGAGGAGGAGAAGCTCTCCTTGGAGTAAGCTGCCTGCCTCCTGTCCCTGCAACGTACACCACACACACGCACACGCACACGCACACGCACGCACGCACGCACACACACACACACACACGTATATATACACACATAAAGCCTGGTCTGAAAGTCATGGTACCCAGTCCTAGCCCCAGGCCTGTCAGTGGCTGACTCATTGCATGACCTTGGGTAAGTCTCTGTGTTGGGTTGTTAGATGATTAGACTAGAATTACTAGATGGCTTTTAAAGTTCCTTGTGCAATTTTGACAATACAAGACTATGTCTATGACTCTTTGTGTGTGTATGCATCTGTGACTCTTAAGAGGTCACTTCCCAAGTCAAGGTCTAGAAGGGGTTTCCAGAAACCTTGAAAACACAGAAGGGTGAGCTTTCATGGCCTCCAGGGGCTAGCCTGGAACTTTATCTTAAGACCCAGAGTTAAGAACTAGGCTTACTTTACAGAGACACAGAACTCAGTTCAGTAGAAGGAATAGAAGGGAACATACTTCCTTAAGGTAGGGAAGGCTGCCTGTGGAAGTGGTGAGCTTCTTATTCCTAGAGGTATGCCAGCAGAGGCCTGAGGACACTTAATAGGAATACTGCAAAGGAACATGGGATGGAGGGTAGACAAATGCCCTTTGAGGACTTGGCTAGCCTTGGGAATTTTTATTTTTCTGGGCCTGTCAGAGCCAAGGAGCAGGAGGAGTACCCTTCCCAACACACACAGTGGGCCTGGTACCCAGGGAGAAGAGCCTTGTGTTGGAGAGGGTGCAGGAACTTCCTACAGTGAGCCACAGACCAACCCCCTTCGTTCTGTAGCATGGAGTCCTTAAGAGGGGCAAGGTTCTCCTTGTTTTCAGAATGATCCAGCTAATGTCTCTCATCTCCAAAGTTACTTTGAGAAGCAGAAAGCAGAGTGGCAGACGGAGCCTCAGGAGCCCCCGATCCCTGAATCCTTGGCCGCCGCAGCCGCTGCCGCCCAACAACTCCAAGTGGCTAGGAAGCAGGACACTCGGCAGACAGCCACCTTCAGGCAGCAGCCCCCACCTATGAAGGTGAGTGAGCTGGGTATGGACTGTGGAGGAAGCAAGGTATCCTCAAGCAGCCCCATGGAAGGTTGGGTCTGGGGCTTTGGCCTTATTTATTTGGGGTCTTCCTAAAAGAGCCTTCGCTTGGGACACAGAGGAAGGGGTGGTGTGTATGTGTGCTGTAGTAGAGCCACTGGTCTTTTTGCCTCATATTCCCAGAGAGGTTAGAATGCAGGGAGACTGGCAGGCTCTGCTAAAGTATAATTTTCAGAAAGTTAGAAACGTGACTCAGACAAATATATAGTGAACGTGTGTCATTAACGAGGGAGCCAGCAGCATTACAAAGCTGGTTCCAGAAGCATTAGAGGAACAGATAATTATATAGTCAGGAAAGGAAAGGAATGCCAAAATAAGTTTGCAATGTTAAATCCAGAACTGGTTAATGTCCTACAGGAAAATAAAACTGTAATCTTTGTGATTACCTTTTCTTTGGAACAAAAATTATTTGCATCTCTACTGGGCAAAAACCATTTGTGCCTTATCGACATTAAGTCACAGCATCTGGGCCCTGATCAATAGTAAATAGTCAAATAGTATATTATTTAATGGAAAAGTATTTATAGTCAGTGGAACAGAATAGAGAGCCCAGAAATAAACCCACTCATCTACGTTCAATTAATCTTTGACAAAGGAGGCAAGAATATACAATGGAGACAAGACAGTCTCTTCAGCAAGTGGTATTGGGAATGCTGGACAGCTACATGTAAATCAATGAAGTTAGAACACTCCCTCACAACATACCCAAAAGTAAGCTCCAAATGGCTTAAAGACTTAAACATAAGACATGATACCATACAACTCCCAGAAGAGAACACAGGCAAAACATTCTCTGACATAAATTGTACCAGTGTTTTCTTAGGTCAGTCTCCCAAGGCAATAGAAATAAAAGCAAAAGTAAGCAAATGGGACCTATTCAAACTTATAAGCTTTTGCACAGCAAAGGAAACCATAAACAAAAATGAAAAGCCAACCTATGGAATGGGAGGAAATATTTGCAAATGATGCGACCAACAAGGACTTAATTCCCAACATATAAACACAGCTTATACAACTCAATAACACAAAAACAAACAATCCCATCAAAGAATGGGCAGAGGACCTCAATAGACATTTCTCCAAAGAAGACATACCGATGGCCAATAGGCACATGAACAGATGCTCAGCATCACTAATTGTTGGAGAAATGCAAATCAAAACTACAATGAGGTATCACCTCACACCGGTCAGAATGGCCATCATTAAAAATTCTACAAATAACAAATGCTGGATAGGGTGTGGAGGAAAGGGAACCCTCCTACACTGTTGGCAGGAACGTAAATTGGTGCAGCCATTATGGAGAACAGTATGGAAGTTCCTTAAAAGACTAAAATTTGAGTTACCAGATGATCCTGCAATCCCACTCCTAGGCATATATCCAGGGAAAACTCTAATTCAAAAAGAGTCATGTACCCCAATGTTCATAGCAGTACTATTTACAGTAGCCAAGACATGGAAGCAACCTAAATGTCCATTGGTAGATGAACGGATAAAGATGATGTGGTACATATATACACTGGAATACTACTCAGCCATAAAAAAGAATGAAATAATGCCATTTGCAGCAACATGGGTGGAACTAGAGATTATCATATTAAGTGAAGTAAGTCAGACCGAGAAAGACAAATACCATATGATATCATTTATACATGAGATATAAAATATGATACAAATGAACTTATTTACAAAACAGAAACAGACTCACAGACATAGAAAACAAACTTATGGTTACCAAAGGGGAAAGGGGGTGGGACAGGGGTAAATTAGGCTTTTGGGATTAGTAGATACAGACTACTGTGTATAAAATAGATAAACAACAAGGTCCTACTGTATAGCACAGGGAACTATATTCAATATCCTGTAATAAACCATAACAGAAAAGAATATCTATCTATCTATCTATATCATTTTGCTTTATACCAGAAGCTAACACAACATTTTAAATCAAATGTACTTCAATTTTTAAAATAAGTAGTAAATAGTCAAACAAAGAGACATTCTCCTAGAGCAAGGGTCAGCAAACCAGAACCCATAGGCCAAGTGTGACCTGCTCCCCATTTTTATAAATAAAGTTTTATTGGCCCCCACACATGCCTGCTTGTTTATGTATTGTCTATAGCTTCTTTTATGTAAGGCAGTTAGAGCTGAGTAGTTGCAACTGAAATCATATGACCTGAAAAGAAAGTCCAAAATATTTATTATCTTGGCCTTTACAGAAAAAAGTTTATTGATACCTGTCCTAGAGAATTAAATAATCCTTGAGTGAGCCTGTTAGACCATGCTCCAGTATAATGCTTAATGAATATGCAATTCACATTTTGCCTTATTGCCGAATTTTGGATATTTTTCCTCAATACCCCTCTTTGACTCTCACTCCCTTATATCCTTTGCATCCCTTACATCCAGCACAGATCTCGCTACTTGGGACTCACCACTTGTGTCTTGCTCCTTCCTGTTGGGAAATCGCAATTGCTTGTGGGGGCCCCTGGGAAAGATGAGCCGTGGCCTAGAAGAAGCTGACCACTAACTTGCTTTGTCTTGTGCCCCCCACCAGGCCTGCTTGTCATGTCACCAACAAATTCACCGGAATGCACCTATATGCCCTCTGTGCAAAGCCAAGAGTCGGTCCAGGAACCCCAAAAAGCCGAAACGGAAGCAGGATGAATGAAAAGAGGGAGAACACTTAGAGCTCTGCTGCTCATAACCCCTCCCCTTGGCCAGAGTGATTGATGTCTCCATGTGAAACAACCCTTCCCCACCTCTACAAAGTCTCCTATTTAATGTGATGGAAGCACAACCCCTCTCTCACTTTGCTCTTATTTCTTTTTGCTCTTGGAGTTTCTGGTTTAGGAAGAGATGTGGTTCAGGTGCTAATGACAGTTGTGTCTGAAGATCCCTTCTCTCTCACCCACATTTCAACCCCTGCCCTTGTTTGGAGCTAAGGGAAGGGTGGAAGTCCCAGATGTGATTCTCTGTCTCCTGTGCCTGAGGCCTGGGGCCTAAGGCCTGAGGGCCTGGGGAGGCCCATATCTTGTTTCAGGTGAAGGCTCCAGTGTGCCCCCTCCCTGTACTTTTGCCTTAGGCTCTGAAGGAACAACAGTCTTCTTGCTGGACTTTTCAATAGGCTTGGTGCATTTATCTCCCCCAGCCCCAACCTCATCTCGTCCTCAAGGCCCGGAGGTAGCTTGGAGAAGCTCTCCTTTCCATATTCATTTGGGAGGCCTGGCTGTTATTACTGAGCTCACCACCCCACCACCTGGCAGTTTCCCAGATATACTAAAGTTCTCAGGTACCAGGCTATGTGTCTGGGGATCCTAAAATCTGTGGGCTTTTCTCCCATAATAAACCCTAGCTTTTGAAAATCAGTAGCAGATGTTCCCCACAGTGAAATCAGGGAGCCAGACCCACTCCACAAGTCCTGCCTAACTCATTGCCTAAGTCATTGGTCTGAGGGCTCTGCTATCGGGGCTGCCTTAGGCTGGAGAGGCCCCAGGCTGACATTTGTGTTGCCTTTTGTTCAAAACTATTACTCTGGCACTTACTCAAATGGTATATCTTAGAGGTCAGAGTAGTGGGTTGAGATTCAAGTGAATGCCAATCACTGTACACATGCAGGTAAGTGGGACTTCTACTCCAGTCTCTCTTCTCTAAGGCAGCCTCAGCTCAGGTCAGCTTTTGGCCACCCCTTTTCCTGTGGATTGTGCAGGTGGATTTCCCTCTCAAAAGAAAAGTCACCAGGCTCCCCAAGCCCTACAGCTCTTCCCTCCTCCAAAGCCACATCTCTAGTCAAGTCACTCTCAAACTTAAGGGACAGGGATCGGGGCTGGCTGACTGAAAAAGTGTTAGCTCCTGGCTGGGGAGGGGGGATAGTATCCTTCCTTTCTTAGCTGTAGTTTTAAGTTGCCACAGTGTCTGTGTGTTCATAATATATAAAAGGTTCCTCTGCTCTTTGAAAGTAAGAGCGTTATGTCTGTACAAATCCTTTTAAATAAACATTTGTTCATTGGAGTAAATGCTGACTCATTGCCTACACGTGCCAGGTAACAGAAAAGATGTAATGTCCTTTCCCCTTCTGGGTAGCTCTTCTTTACTCTTATTCACTCCACCCTACAAGTGAGAAAACCAGGCACACCACCGCATAATAATTTACCCTATTTTTATAATAATTTCCATGTATTCAGTGCCTACTCTGTGTCAAGTCTCTATGTAAGATGCTTTATATAGATGATTGTATTTGATTTTCAAAACAACCTTTCAAGCTAAGTATTCTTATTGCCATTTTCCAAAAATGTAAACTGAAGCTCAGAGAAGTTAAATAACTTGTACAGAGTTAAACAGACAGCTAGTAAGAGAAGTCTCAGGATTTGAACACAGATTTGTCTGGTTCCAGAGTCGATTTTTTTTTTCTACCTTTTCTCCATGATCACTTTTTTAAGCTTTTCTCCATTTTGGGATGGCTTGATCACAGGAGTAGGTGAAATAACTCTGAACTAGAAATCAGGGACTAGGAATTCAGTGACTGATGCAGGAATGTAAAGGCCTGTTCCCCTAAGAGGATACAATAGGGAACAACTCCGAAGGGTCATCCCAGCTTCAGAGCTCCCCATGGGTGGACTGTGGTTTCCATTAAGACTGAGTTGCAGTTCAATAGCTCCCTCTGTCCAATCCTGCCTCCTTCTCTTCCCTTTTCCTCTACAAGTGTTGATCCCAAGGGCTCGTTAATTAATATCCTGTACATTAAACTGACCCAATGCTTTCCAGAAACCCAACAGTTGACAGAAACTTCTCTGTGCTTCAGTGTCCTCATCTGGAAAAATGGGGAAAATAACACTACCTACTTCTGGCACTGTTGTGAGCAATGCCAGGCATATACTAAGTACTTCTACCCCTTGTGCCTCTAGCACCACGTAGATTGGATGAGCGGTCAGAAGAAGCACTATTTGTCTTAGCTGACATTACTCTACCACCCCAGATTTTGTTCAGCTACAAGCCTGCTTTTAAGGTGGCCTAGACTCACTCTGGGCCAAAGGAGGACACTCAGCTGTGTAACTTGGAGTACACCTTAACCTGTATAGCTCTCAGCAGGTCCCTGTAAAGTATAGGAGAAGTGGTCATTGCTCTGCATCTTTGGCACACTGGAGGTCAGATCTGTCAATTCAGTTGAAGCACAACTAGCCAGGTCAGCTGTTTCCCAGGGAACACCTCTGAATGGGAAGGGAACAATCAAATGTTGAGTACCTATACCTGCCAGCCACTGGGTGGGGTGCTACTATCTCATTTAATTTTTCTGGTTCAGCTATCTGTTGTGAAACAAACCACCCAAAAACTTAGTGGCTTAAAACAGCCACCATTTATTTGCTAGTGATTCTGCAATTTGAGCAGGACTTGCTGGGAATGGCTTATTTCTATTCCATGTGGTGTTGCCTCAGACAGCTTGGCTGGGGCTGAAGGACCCAAGATGTGTGCTCTCTCATATCTGGTACCTCAACTGTGGTGGCTGAAACAGCTGTGGGCTGGCTGGGCCTCCCACCTCCCTTTGTAGTATTTTATTCTCCAGGGTCTTTCTTTCTCCATTGGGCCTCTCTCTCCAAGTAGAGTAGTGAGACATTTGTTTTATGTGGCAGCAGTCTTCTCAGAGGGTGAAAACAAAAGCTGCAAGGCCTTTTGTGGCATAAGACCAGAAGTCATACAGCAAAACTGCTGCTGTACTCTATTGGTCAAAGCAAGTCACAGAGCCAGCCCCGATTTAAGGAGTGGAGAAAAGAGACTCCGCCTCTTGATGGGAGGAGCTGCATGTATGCCAGAGATGGGGGCAATTCTTGGTCGTATTTGCAGACAACCTACCACATCATCCAACGACCACCTTACAAGGAAGACGTTATGTGTGTCCATTTTTACAGATAATAAAACTGAGGCTCAAAAAGGGTAAAATAGTTGCCCAACAAACAACTAGGAAGGGGCAAAGCCAGGAGGCAAAGCTAGGTCTGTCTGCCTTTAAAGCCTGTGTTTCTTCTGCCTAAGAGCAGTTCTTCAGATACGTCTGAGACCTGGTTAGAGGAGACTAAAGAAAGGAAGAGAAGGAACAAAATAGAGTAAAAGATGAAGACAAGGCAGGTGAAGGAGAGAGAGATGAAGGAGGAGGAGGAGATTAAGGGAAGTTATTTGTTATATTGGTAAGATGCTGTAAAGCACCTTATTCAACATTCTCATTTGATGCTCACATTAATAGCCCTGTACTGTTAGTAGAGCATGTAGTATTACATTTTATAAATGAGACCCAGAGAGGGGAGCTGACTTGCCCAAGGTCATTTAGCAGGTTAAGAGCAAAGCCACAACTAGAACCCAGGCCTTCCAATCTGGGAATAACCCGGTTTGGGGCTCTCTTTACACGTTTGGCACAGTGGGGATGAATTGTATACCTGCCTTGTGCCAGATGGGTCGATTTTACACTGAGGATAGGTGCTCACTCCACAGGGGAAGGCCAGGCAATTTTAGCAATTCTGCTCTTAAAGTCCGGTTCCCTGTTACTATTATGCCCCCAGCTTTCCCATAGCGATTATCAGCATCTTTGCAATGATCAACATCTCCCAAGGTGAACTCTGGGAAGGCTGTTAACTCAGGGCCAGGTGCCCTTAGGTTATGTACTTAACCTCTCTGGGGCTCCAATATCTCATATGTGAGGTAGGAACTCCTCATGGCATTGTTGTGAAGATTAAATGGGCTAATAATATATGTAAAGTGCCTAGAACAGCACTTGAGAAGCATTCAGTAAATGATAGCTATGAGGAAGAAAATGATAATGATTATGACTGGCTTCCTGAGAGGCCAAAGATGATGAGGAGGAGGAGAAGGAGGAGGAGGAGGAGGAAGAAGAGAAAGGGAAGGGAAGGGGAGGAGAAGGGAGGGGGAGAAAAGGGAAGAGGAGGCAGGGTACAATAGGGAAGGGATTGCCCCCATGTAGGGCCTCTCTCAGAGGGAAAGTTGATAACTAAGAGTCATGGTTCCTTTCCTGGAGCTTGATGAGATTCCGAGGTTCTGCTGCCACTTGCCACTGAGTCTGTTTCATAGTTATAAAAAGACACGGGCCCCTCATGGGAACTAGGCAGAAGCCCCTCTTTTCACCACATTCTTTTCTGCTATGGCTGAGGAAAGACCACCCCGAAACAAGAATCCCTCATAAGTGGTCTAGGCTCATGTGCACTTCAGTGGTTTCTGTACTGTGCAGTACAGGGAAATGACACTGACCCAGGTATGAGTCATTCCTGGGTTCAAATCCCCAATCCTTTATTTATTAGCAGTGCATTCTTGAGCAAGCTATCAAACTTTTCCAACCTCCAGTTTCCTCATCTGTAAACTGGAGATAATACCTACTGCGTGGGGTTGCAGTGAAAGATTTAAAAACAAAGAAGGCGAGGGTCACCGTTCACTGGATGTCCATAATTTAGTGGGTGCTGTGGGAGGCAGCATAGTGTAGTGGCTAAGAGCGTGGATACCAAGTGTAGTGGCTAAGAGCGTGGATACCAAAGTCAGAGAGGCTGGATTCAACTCTCAGCAATGCCATTTGATGACCGTGTGATCTTCAGGGAGCTCATTAACTTCTTGAAACCTCATCTGTACAATGGGGGTAATAACAGAATTTACCTCATTGGATTGTTACTAGGATTAAATGAGATAATATTTAGGAGTTGCACATAGAAAGCATTATCTGAGTGTTTCATAAAGTAAACAAATCAAATCTTCCTACCAACACTCAGTGTCATCAACTTAGAGATGAGAAAATTTAAGCTGGTAGAAGTCAAGTGCCTTCAAATTTGGGTCTGTCTGACTCCACTAAACCTCAAAAATGCTTAGAAGAGTGTAGTGATGTCTACAATTTATTTTGAAATGCATCAAAACTTAGGTGGATTGGTGGAAGGATAGAAGAGTAGATATGTGATAAAAGAAGTCCAGTAAAATGCTAAGTGTAGGATCTAGGTGCGGGCATATGGGTGTTACCTGTAAAATTTGCTGTATATGTAATTCTTTTCATAATAAAATATCGGGGCCATAAAACATCTACCTGGTAATGTTACTTCTCTGCCTAAAAGCCTTGGTTTGTTCCCCAGCATTCCCACTTTATAATTTGACCTCTTGTATAATCAGCATAGCGCTCACTGACCACCCCACCCCACCCCACCCCCACCCCCCACACACACCGACCATGTGGAATTGGCAGGGCACTGGGTAGAACAGATGATAATGGAGAGAGAGAGAGACAGCTCTGCGTTCCTACTTAGGGTGACCAACTTGTCCCAGTTTGCCCAGGACTGCTCTGGTTTTAAAACTGAAAGTCCTACATCCTGGGAAATCCCTCAGTCCTAGGCCCAGCTGTACTGTGAGCCTTCTTTCTTTCTGGTAGTGTTAAGGGCAGCTGTCACCTGTTGTTTCTAATCCATGTCATAGCATGCTCAGGGGCTCTGGGAAGACAGTTTCAGATCTGGTCCTGACCCACTTACCCTGCCATCTGGGCAGATGCTGCCCTCTGCTGGTAATGCGGTGAACCTGTTACGGAACCTCCCACCACATTGCTGTGCACACCCAGTGCAGAGGCAGTTATGCCTCCGCCGTTCTCCTCCATACATCACCTTAGTCCTAGCTGTCTGAGCTTGAAATTCCATAACCCTGACAACTCCAGGGGCCTGAGACACTGCCCTTGATCTCTGAGTCCTACTGCCAACCCTGACTCCAGACATTCTTCCACATCCTGACCAAGTAACCACATTGCCCACCAGGAGGCCTCTGGGTTCCATCCAGAAAGCAGAGGGGATGCCTCCACAGCAGGCAGGTGGTTATATTCATCCAAAAGGAGCAAGGAACAGATGTCCGTACATGGCAGCACCAGGAAAAAGTGAAGAGTCAGCCTAGGGGTCCCCAAGAATACAAATGGCTGTTTATGGGTTCCCAAGAGAAAAGTGCACAGAGAAGTGCACTCCTTCTGCCTAATGCTACTCTGGCAGGGCACCATATCCCTTAAAAAACATGGATTTCCAGGACGCTTGATGGCTCTGCTTTTGGTCCGATGCCTTCTAATACATGTCCCTCTGTGACACATGCATTGGGGTGAAGACAGACCTGAAAGAGACACAGTATAATAGCTTCTCTTTATTGAGTGAGCATTTACTATGGTCTAGGCATTGAACTGTGTGCTTCACATAATGCTCACATTCAACCTTCACAGAAGTCCTAAAAGATATGTGCGATTATTTATCCCCATTTTACAAAAATCGGAGGCACGAAGTGTGTTAGGTTTCTTGCCCAAGGTCGTGCAGTAAGTTGCAGAGCTGGAACTCAAACCTAAGAAGTCAGACACCAAAACTCAAGTGCATAACCAGTCTCCCAAAGAGATCCGCAATCTGATTTTCAATGGAAGTGCTCCTGGACACAATCACCATGAACTTCATAACTGACATGAGTGTCCTCCTAAAGCCGCAGCAGGACTGGGCGATGATACATTGGAAAGTATTGTTCAGTGCCCTCTCCACCTCTGTCTTTCTAGCCTATCATCCACAACCCAGGAATAATCAGAGCCTAGCAAGAGAGTACCTCAGCTGTTACACTTCTTACTGACACTAAGCTTAGATTCACCCCTGCAGAACCTATGGCTATAACTGGCTGCTGTTCTCCATTCTACCCCAATGGTGGCATTTACTTCTGCTACTACCCCACCCCTCAGCGCACCACCAGCAGCCCTCAGCCACTTGCATGAGCAGCATAGCTTCAAAAATGTCTATAGGACCCACTGGAGTTTACAGAGGAATAATGTGAAGCCAACACTCATCCCTGAGCACCAGAGAAGACAATCTCCATACAGAGGCCATCTTTATCACCCTTACCCCTGCAAAAATCTGGAAACAGTTACTAAGGAAACAAACCCCATGGCATTCTGTTTCCAGCTTCCAACGTCTATGAAGATTCACTTCTCTGCTACTGCCGCTGCTCCACCTGGCCTGCCTAGAGCACATTCCCCATCTTCTAGCCCTGTGTCCAGCCCCAGCTAGTTGAGATGGAGAACTGGAGAGCAGAATGGAGGAAATCTGAACTTCCACTAGCACCACAGTCAGCCCCAGTTTCTGGTGCAGTAAAGGGTTTGGGGCCAGGCGAAAGCTTGTGAAAAGCCACCTTCCATCTCAGGAACGCCCATGAACCCATTAGATTCCTTCACCAATAAAGTGAAGTCCAGGGCCAACCCTTACCAGGGAATAGCATGTATGTGTTGGAGATAGGGGTGCTCCATCTTTGCTCTGGCCATTTAAGCCAACTGGAGAAATGAACAAACTAGGTACCCCATGCCTCATAAATGCCACAAGACTGTTTATGACAAGCCTCTGAGGCACCCCCTTGCTTGTTCCTGACCTGCATTTGCTCCAATTTCATCCTTTTGCAATGCACACTCTTGGCTCTTGACCTTGATTATACCTTTGGTCCTCCTTGGGTCTTGGGGTTTGGAGTTGATTGAGTAATGCTGGAACCTCAGCTCATCCACTGGCATGCTGTCTTGGGGCTTATGCTCTGGTTGTGGCCTCTCTGAATACAACTTTGACCTCAGTCGGTAGACATTTTAGACTAGCTGGCCCAGTCCTGGCCCTGTCTTATGAGGAAAATGGTAATCAGACACTTGCTCCATTCCCCTCCCCCTGTCCTGCCTCCCATCATGCTAAGCACTGCCCAAGCCAAACACTGGTACAGCTCTGGCTGGAATTGCCCAGTATCTCTCAATGCTTCCCTTCCCCTCTCTGACTCTCTCTTTTGTGGCAATTAGTGGCAGGGGGATAGATGCTGGCAGACATCCATATTGTTTCCTGTAGGCAACTCTAGAAGCCTTCTAAACTCCCCTTTTAATTTCCCCCAAAGCATTCTGCAGGATGGGTCATGATCAACCACAGCATGGAGAGGTGTTGAGTGAGATGGGAGGACCTAAGGCTATCCTGCAATGCCAGCTGACGGGTGACTACTGGAAGATTAATGAGGTTTCCTGATGTATCTATTTAGTCCATCTTCTAAATGTTAATTTAGACACACTCATTCTCTTCCTTAAGTTCAGGATTGGAGGAGGGAAGGAAGGAGAAAACCCAGTTTCAGTTTTGCCTCAGAGCCCAATAATATGATAGGTATTCAACCAGCCTATGGCTCTTAGCAGCCTCTACTCTGTTATGCAACCAGCTTGATCAACTTCGGTATGAAGAAACTCAGCTGTTGTCCCTAGCCAAGCAGAGGAGTAAACAGCAGCACACCTTAAAGCTTCAAAAATAAATTCAATAATCCCTGTGTGATCCCATTAAAATCCCTTCAATAACTTGCCAGACGTTAGTTCCCATTCCTTATGCAGCTGATCCCTTGTTAGATTTGAGCCTAGGAATTTAGAGCTGGAAAGGTACTTAGAGTCATTTAGTCCAACTCGTCCTCATGCTAACGGGTACATTAAGCCCAGAGAGAGGAAGGGACTGGCACAAGGTCACAAATCAGTCTACTGCAGAGGAAGAGCTAGAACCGAGGTCTCCTCCTGAGTTCCAGCCTATTCTAGGTTCCTGATGCCACCTTTGACCTGATTCATCAAAGTAACTAGATGTCCTTCTACTGGATACCCTCTTCTCTGAGGCATCCCTAAGTGATCTTGTCTTCAGCGTGACCAAAGGTAGCCTCTGGCCATTGTTGCTGCATGGCAGTGAGCTGTGATGGAGGGGAGGGGGCATAAAGGTGCTCAGTCCCATGGGACAAGCCAACTGTGTTTGGGGAAAAATACAGCTCCATATACCATCTAGGAAGACTGAGGCTGAACCCCTTCCAGGGACAGGATGGTCTTTATTGCCTGAGGCTCATCTCAAGAGAAGGAATTTGTTTCCTCCAGTTACAGATCAAAGCTTGTTGGACCTTCATCTCTGCTCCTTCTCAACTCCAAATTCCAAGATCTGTCCACATCCAAAAGGGATAACCTCATAACCTCTGAAATGTTATGACACCATGTCCCCTTTCTGCCCCTCACACCTCTACCATGTTTCCCAGTCTCCTTCCCCTTTCTCTCAGTTCCTTCTGCCTACCTATTCTTGGACCCCACAGAGACCTCAGGCCTGGGACCCATCCTGCCTTTCTCCTCCAGCCTGGACCTCCTGGTCCATTGCTTCAGTGTTTCATTTGCCAATACCTTCAGCTCTCCTTGTCCCCATCCTTCCTCCATCTTACCCGGAGAACCTCAAAACAAAGATCATTGTTGATGTTCTCCCGGGCAGCCAAGTGCTGCTGGGACCACCTCCCAGCCCTGGGTAGCCTGGCCCTGCTTAGCATTCATGGTCCCTAACCCCATCTGAGCCTTTAGCACCGTGCAGCTAGACCCTGATCATGATCCTTTCCTGTTCCTTCAGTGAAGAGGAGTGAGGGCTGCCACCCAGAGGCCACATGGGTGTTCAGAATTGCATGTGTTACGACAGCATGGGTAGGGGAGAAGGGCAGTCCACAGTTAGACTGGTTCGAATTTGAATCTTGTATCTTCCACTTATTGGCTGTGTGATCTTGGGCAAGTCAATAATCTCTCTTAAACCTCATTTTCCTCTTCCATAAAGTGTGGAAAATAGTGTGGTGGAGAATCCATCTAAGGGCTTAGAAGAATACTTAGCAGGCAGTAGGTGCTCAATAAATGGTGGCTGTTATTCCCTCGTGACCTGGGTAGCAATACATCTTAATTCCAAGTCTTATTGCTTAGTACAAAGAAGCTGCTGATCAAGTTGTTACTCTGATGGGGACTGGCTCAGGACCTGTGATGGGCTTGAGCCTGCAGGTGGACACATGAGGGGCTTAGTTTGGGAAGAAGACATGGGTGGGGGACCCAAGGATGTAGAGGCTGGGGTCAGACAGATCTGAAATCTTTGTGACCTGGAGTAAGTCACTTTACCTTTCTGAGCTTCAGTTTGCTCATGTGTAAAATGGGGGTAAGAGTTATTGCTCAGAACACCTCCCTCCCAGGACTTTGGGGAGGATCAAATGGCATAATGGATGATAAAGTGATTTTACGAATTATAACAAACAAACTCTCCTCATGTTAGTTGCACGCACGTGTGCGTGTATGTGCGTGTGCATGTGCGTGTGTGTTTGTGAGTGTATTCTCTCACAAGGGCTATCTATGTTCTTGAACCCTGACTCAGAAGGTGGCAAGAGGCAGCATTGGGGTGACCACCCTAGGATGTCACTCTGAGGAAGAGCTTCCCCAGAAGAACAAACTGCAGGATTAGCCAGGGTCCAGTTAACCTGACTCTTCTTTTTTCCATTCTGGCAGCAGTTTAGGGTGAAAGAATTGAAATCTTTTTCTAAGATTGAGGCTACCCTATGAGCTAAGTGTTGAATCATCTAAAAAGCTGATTGTGTGAGCTCTGCCTCAATGACCTTTTGAGGATCCATCTAGCCCCAGGATCTGGTGGTATTATGAATTTCAAATCAGAATTATAGTCTCATCTCTGCCACTAACTTCCTGTGTGATCTTGTGTGTGTCCCATCTTCTCTCTGGGCTTCAATATTCCTAGGAGTCAGACAATATCAGTGGTTTCCAAATGCTGGTCCATGGACTGGATGCCTCAGAATCACCTGGGAAAGGAAGACCGCTCAATGCCTATGAAGTAGCTATGTTGATGAGTTGACATGAATCTGATCAAGTCTCTAGATGTAATTACCAGATTACAGGATATACAAGGGACAGAGGAACATGTTAAATGACACCACAGGAATGTAATCAACTAAATTCAGAATGTAGGAGATTCTGTAGGACAAATGTTGTTTCACCAAGAAATAAATGGGGAGAGAGAAAAGAGAATGAATTAGTTTTCAATGTGCTGTTTTAACAAATTACCACAAACTTGGTGGGTTAAAACAACACAAATTTATTACCTTACAGTTCTGTAAGTCAAAGGTCCAACATGGGTATCACTGGGGCAAAATGAAAGTGTTGACAGAGCTCTTTTCCTTTCTGGAGGCTCTAGGGGATAATCCACGTCCTTGTGCTTTCCAGCTTCTAGAGACCGCCCACATCTTTTGGCTCATGGCTGCCTTCCTCCATCATCAAAGCCAACAATGTTGAATCTCTCTGACATTCTTCTGTACTCACATCTCCCTCTGATTCTTCTCTCCTGTCTTCCTCTTCCACTTTTCAGGGCCCTTGTGATTACACTGGATCCACCCAGATAATACAGGATAATCACCTTATTTTAAGATCAGCTAATTTGCAAACTTAATTCTACCTTCAACCTTAATTTCCCTTTGCCATGTAACCTAATGCATTCATTACTTTCAGGGATTAGGATGTGGACATGTTGGGGGGAGGCATTAATCTGCCTATCACTGATAATTTGTAGGTTAAAGGAGAATTAAGATATGAATCAACAAAATGCAATTTCTAGATCTTGGATTGGATCCCAATTCAAACAAACTAACTGTAAAGTATAAGAAAAGTCGGGGAAATTTGAGCACTGATTGACTATTTGATGACATTAGGAATTGTGAACTCTTTAAACTGTGATAATGATACAACAGTAATATTGGGAGGGGAAAAGTGTCCTTATCTTTTAGAAATACATACTGAAGTATTTTAGGATGAAATGAAATGATGTTTGGGATTTGCTACAGACTAATCCAATAAGGAGATGAGGGAGTAAGGAGGGGTATAGAGTGGCCATGTGCAGACAAATGTTAAAACTGGGAGGTGAGTGCATGAGGTTTGATCACACTATACTGTATTTGTGTATATGCTTGAAATTTTTCATTATAAAATCATCTGGGGAAAAATGGGCCACAAATTAACAGTAACATTTTTTTTTTTCTGGCTCTACCCAGACTCCCTCAGTGGGAAGTCAAGGACATTGAGATGCCTCCTAAGGAAACCTGGGAATCCTCAGGAGGTTCTCATGTATTCTGCTGATATATTCCTTCTGATTACTACCTGGTGTCAGTCATTTCACTTCATTTTCCTCTTGCTCCCTGGTGTGATGCCCCCCTTTCTCTGCTTGATTCTTGAGCCACTTGGTCTGTTTTATGAGGAAAAGCAGACTCTACTTTCACTAGTTCCATGTAACACAGGCAAAGTTGCTAGTGAAATCTCTAAGTCCTACTTTTATGAGACTTAGGAATGGGTTATCAGAGACTGGGCAAATGTGATTGTCAGACCCTATACTGTACTCAGAATCTTTCCACTGAACACTGAGCCATTATTCTTGACTCTCCCACCCTTTAGGGTAACTGCTTCCCCAGAAGTCTCCTTGGTTTCATATGCAAACATACTCCTGTGGAGTTGAAGGGGCCAGCCTATTGGCATTTCAGTTCTATCTGACTTCTGAAGTGAACATTGTTGGAATCTCTGTTATACTCCAAACCATCGTTCTAACTAGGCATTAATAGATCCACATTACTGATGAAGGAACTAAAGCTCAGAGGTTAAGTAATTTGCCTAAAGTCACAATATTAGTGCTGTCTGGAGGAAGCGAGACTGTGCTCGCTCAGGCAGTAGGAGGAAACAGGATGGGACAGACGGGCAGGCAGAATCCTGCCCGGCCGCAGGTGCCCCTGGATGAGGCCACCCCATGCACCCGGACCAGGGGAGAGCAGCCAAGATGGCAGAGTAGAAAGACCCTAAGCTCACCTCCTCTCATGAGCACACCAAAATCACAACAATCTGCAGAACAACCATCATTGAAAAAGGCTGAAACTTACCAGGAAAGATCCTCCACAGATAAAGACGGAACCACAACGAGACTAGTAGGAGGGGAAGGCTCATGATATAAGCAAATCCCATACCCCCCCAGGGTGGGTGACCCACAAACTGGAGAATAATTACATTACAGAGGTTCTCCCAGAGGAGTGAGAGTTCTGAGACCCATGTCAGGCCCCCCTCATCCCAGGTGTCTGGCACCAGGAAGAGGAGCCCCCAGAGCATTTGGCTTTGAAGGCCACCAGGGCTTGATTGCAGGAGCTCCACAGGACTGGGGGAAATGGAGACTTCACTCTTAAAGGGCGCACACAAATTCTCATGTGCACTGGGACCAAGGGCAAAAGAAGTACTTTGATAGGACCCCAAACCAGACCTACCTGCTGGTTTTGGAGGGCCTCCTGGGGAGGCAGGGGGTGGCTGTGGCCCACCCTGGGGACATAGACACTGCTGGCAGGTATATCGGAGAGCATTCATGTGTGTGAACTCTCCTAGAGGCTGACATTTTGGCACCAAGACCTGGCTCCACCCAACAGCCTGAAGGCTCCAGTGCTGGGATGCCTCAGGCCAAGCAGCCAACTGGGTTGGGACACAGCCCCACCCATCAGCAGACTGACTGCCTGAAGACTTCCTGATCCCACAGTTGCCTCTAGACATACCCCTAGACACAGCCCCTGCCCACCAGAGGACAAAGACCCAGCTCCACCCACCAGGGGGCAGGGACCGGCCCCTCCCACCAGGAAGCCTACACAAACCTCTAGACCAGCCTCATCCACCAGTAGGCAGACACCAGCAGCAAGAAAACTACAGTCTCACAGCCTGCAGATCAAGTCTGCAAACACGGGCCAGACACTCCCCTGGGACCAGCTGGCCCCTGGCCCTTGGGGGGGATGAGAGGGGAGTGCACTGCAGGGACAGAGAGGATGTCTCCTACAGAGGACCACTGCTCCAAGATCGAGAAATGTAACCAACCTACCACATACATAAAAATACAAGTATCAATTTAGGCAAAATGAGGTGACAGAGGAAAATGTTTCAGACGAAGGAATAAGATAAAACCCCAGAAGAAGTACTAGGTGAGGTGGAGACAGGCAATCTACTCGGGAAAGAGTTCAGAGTAATGATTGTAAAGATGATCAAACAACTTGGGAGGAGAATGAATGCACAGAGTGAGAAATTGGACGTTTTAAACAAATAATTAGAAAATATAAAGAAAAACCAAACAGAATTAAAGAATGAAATAACTGAAATGAAAAATACACTAGAAGGAATCAATAGTAGAGTAAGTGAGGCAGAAGGACGGATCAGTGAGCTGGAAGACAGAGTAGTGGAAATCACTGCTGCCAAACAGAAACAAGAAAAAAGAATGAAAAGAATTGAGAACAGTTTAAGAGACCACTGGGACGACATCAAGGGCGCTAATATTCACATTATAGGGGTCCCAGCAGGAGAAGAGAGAGAGAAAGGCCCGGAGAAAGTATTTGAAGGGATAATAGCTGAAAACTGCTTTAACCTGGGGAAAGAAACGGTCACCCAAGTCCAGGAAGCACAGACAGTCCCATACAGGATTAACCCACAGAGGAATAAACCACAGCACATTGTAATCACAATGACAAAAAATAAAGACAAAGAGAGAGTATTAAAAGCAACGAGGGAAAAGCAACACGTAACATACAAAGGAACTCCCATAAGGCTATCAGCTGATTTTTCAGCAGAAACTCTGCAGGCCAGAAAGGAGTGGCACGATATATTTTAAATGATGAAAGATAAAAACCTACAACCAAGAATACTCTACCCAGCAAGGCTCTCATTTGGATTTGATGGAGAGATGGGAGAGAGGCAGGCCTGGAGAGAGCATGGAAGATCCACGCCATTCCCACATACCTTGTCTTATGCATCTCATCTATATGGTTGTTCCTGAGTTATATCCTTTTATAACACACTGGTGATCTATATCAGAAAGATTCTGTTCCATTATCTCCGGTTGTCTATGGATTCTGTTGAGAAGGCAGCCATCTTTTAAACTGTCATTCCTGGTGAACTTTGGAAAGATTCTCCATTTTCTCTGGTCCTCCATGGAGTCTGCTGAAAAGGCAGCAGCCATCTTTTAAATCATTGTTCTGGGATAGGTTCTCTGGGGGCAAGGACACTGGTGGCAGGGACTCCAGAGAATATTGATCAGCGTGAGCTCTCCCAGAGGTCCCCATCTTGGCACCAAGACCCGATCCCACCCAACAGACTACAGGCTCCAGAGCTGGAATGCCTCAGAGCAAACAACCAGCAAGACAGGAACACAGCCCCACCCATCAGCAGACAGGCTGCCTAAAGTTGTACTGAACTCACAGCTACCTCAAAACACACCCCTTGACACGGTCCTGCCCATCAGAGGGTCAAGACCCAGCTCCACCCACAAGAGGGTAGGCACCAGTCCCTGCCACCAGGAAGCCTGCACAAGCCCTTGCAACAACTTCATGCACCAGGGGTGGACACAAGAAGCAAGAGGAACTACGATCCTGCAGCTTGTGGAAAGGAGACCACAAACACAGAAAGTTAGACAAAATGAGATGAGAGAGAAATATGTTGCAAACGAAGGAACAAGATAAAAACCCACAAGAACAACTAAATGAATAGGAGATAGGCAATCTACCTGAAAATGAATTCAGTGTAATGACAGTAAAGATGATCCAAAGTCTCGGGAAAAGAACGGAGGCGCAGATCGAGAAGATACACAAAACGTTTAACAAGGAGCTAGAAGATTTAAAGAACAAACAAACAGAAATGAGCAATACAATAACTGGCATGAAAAATACAGTTGAATGAATCTATAGCAGAATAACCGAGACACAGAACGAAAAAGTGAGGTGGAAGACAGAGTGGTGGAAATCATTGCTGCAGAATAGAATAAAGAAAAAAAATGAAAAGAAATGAGGACAGTCTCAGCGACCTCTGGGACAACATTAAACACACCAGCATTCACATTATAGGGTCCCAGAAGGAGAAGAGAAAGAGAAAGGGCCTGAGAAAATATTTGAAGATATTATAGCCAAAAACATCCCTAACATGAGAAAGGAAATACTCACTCAAGTGCAGGAAGCACAGAGTCCCATATGGCACGAACCCAAGGATGAACACGCTGAGACACATATTAATCAAACTGACAAAAATTAAAGACAAAGAAAAAATATTAAAAGCAACCAAGGAAAAGCAACAAATAACATACAAGGGAATCCCCATAAGGTTTTCAGCTGTTTTTTTTTTTTTTTTTTTTTTTTTTTTAAGCCAAACCTCTGCAGGTCAGAAGGGAAGGGTGGCATGATATATTTAAAGTGATGAAGGGAGGAACCTACAACCAAGAATACTCTACCCAGCTAGGCTCTCATTCAGATTCAACAGAGAAATCAAAAGCTTCACAGACAAGCAAAATCTAAGAGAATTCAGCACCACCTAACCAGCTTTACAACAAATGCTAAAGGAACTTCTCTAGGCGGGAAAGAGACCAGCAACTTAAAACAACCTCGTACCTATACACACTGCTATATCAAAACCTCATGGGAACAGCAAACCCCAAAACTACAATAGATACACACACAAAAAAGAAAAAGCAACCCAAACACAACACCAGAGATAGTCATCAAATCACAAGAGAAGAGAACAAAAGAGGAAGGGAAGAAAAAAAGACCTACCAAAAAAATCCAACAAAATTAAGAAAATGTCAATAGGATCATGCATAATAATAAGTACTTTAAGGTAAATGGATTAAATGCTCCAACCAAAAGACATAGACTGGCTGAATGGATACAAAAACAAGACCCGTGTATATGCTGTCTACAGGAGACTCACCTCAGATCTAGGGACATGTATAGACTGAAAATGAGGGGATGGAAAGAAGTATTCCATGCAAATAGAAATCAAAAGAAAGCTGGAGTAACAATACTCATACCAGAGGAAATAGACATTAAAGTAAAGACTGTTGCAAGAGACAAGGAAGGACACTACATAATGATCAAGGGATCGATCCAAGAAGAAGATATAACAATTGTAAATATACATGCACCCAACATAGGAGCAGCTCAGTATATAAGCCAATTGCAAACAGCCATAAAAGGGGAAATCGACAGTAACACAATGATAGTGAGGGACTTTAACACCCTATTTACACCAGTGGACAAATCATCCAGACAGAAAATCAATAAGGAGTTTATTGCAGCATATGGAAGCAACCTAAATGTCCACCGACAGAGGAATGGGTAATGATGATACAGTACATGGACACAATGGAAAACTACTCTGCCATAAAAAAGAATGAAATAATGCCTTTGCATCAACACAGATGGACCTACAGATTGTCATAGTGAGTGAAGTAAGTCAGACAGTGAAAGACAAATATAATATGATATCATTTATGTTAGAATCTAAAAAAGAATGATACAAATGAAGTTTTTTACAAAAGCAAAATAGACTCACAGACTTGGAAACAATCTTTTGGTTACCAAAGTGGATAGTTGGGGACAGCGGAGATAAATTTGGAATATTGGTGTAAGAGATACACACAACTCTATAACTATATATAAAATAGGTAAACATAAACAACCTACTGTATAGCATATGGAGCTCTACTCAATATCTTGTAATAACCTATAAAGAAAAACAATCTGAAATAGTATATATATATGTATATATATACACATGTGTATATATATATATACACATGTGTATATATATTTATGTATATATATGTAACTGAATCGCTTTGCTCTACACTTGAAATTAACACAACAGTGTAAATTAACTCTTCTTCAAATAAAAAATAAAAGAGGGATCTGGAAGAAGATGAAGACACAGAGATCAACTTCCTTCCCACAGATACATCAGAAATACATCTACACGTGGAACTGCTCCTATAGAACACCCACTGAACACTGGCAGAAGACCTCAGACCTCCCAAAAGGCAAGGAACTCCCCACATGCCTGGGTAGGACAACAGAAAAAAACAAAAAACAGAGACAAAAGAATAGGGATGGGACCTGCACCAGTGAGAGGGAGCTGTGAAGGAGGAAAGGTTTCCACACGCTAGCAAGCCCCTTTGTAGGTGGAGACTGTGGGTGGCGGAGGGGGGAAGCTTTGGAGCCATGGAGGAGAGCACAGTAACAGGGGTGCAGCAGGCAAAGTGGGGAGATTCCCGCACAGAAGATCCATGTCGACTGGCACTCATCAGCCCGAGAGGCTTGTCTGCTCACCCACTGGGGCGGGCCAGGGCTGGGAGCTGAGGCTCGGGCTTTGGTCAGATATCAGGGAGAGGACTGGCAGCGTGAACACAGCTTGAAGGGGTTGGTGCACCACGGCTAGCTGGGAGGGAGTCTGGGAAAAATTCTGGACCTGCCGAAGAGGCAAGAGACTTTTTCTCCCCTCTTTGTTTCCTGGTGCATGACGAGAGGGGATTAAAATTGCTGCTTAAAGGAGCTCCAGAGACGTGTGCGAGCCATGGCTAACAGTGAAGACCCCAGAAATGGGCATGAGATGCTAAGGCCCCTGCAGCAGCCACCAAGAAGCCAGTGAGCAAGCACAGATCACTATCCACACCTCCCCTCCTGGGAGCCTGTGCAGCCCACCACTGCCAAGGTCCCGTGATCCAGGTACAACTTCCATGGGAGAATGCACGGCATGCCTCAGGCTGCTGCAATGTCACACTGGCCTCTGCCACCTCAGGCTTGTCCTGCATCCGTACCTCTCCTTCCCCCTGTCCTGAGTGAGCCAGACCACCAAATCAGCAGCTCCTTTAACCCTGTCTGTCTGAGCTAAGAACAGACGCCCTCAGGCGACCTACACGTAGAGGTGGTGCCAAATCCACAGCTGAACACAGGGAGATGTGTGAACAAAAAGAGAAAGGGAAATTTCTCCCAGAAGCCTCCAGAGCAGTGGATGAAATCTCCACAATCAAGTTAATGTACCCTGCATCTGTGGAATACCTGAATAGACAACGAATCATCCCAAATTGAGGAGGTGGACTTTGAGAACAAGATATATTATTTTTTCCCCTTTTACTCTTTTTGTGAGTGTGTATGTGTATGCTTCTGTGGGAGATTTTGTCTGCATAGCTTTGCTTTCACCATTTGTCCTAGGGTTTTGTCCATCCTTTTTTTTTTTAACTTTAAAAAATATTTTTTCTTAATAATTATTTTTTATTTTAATAACTTTACTTTTTTATTGTACTTTATTTTATCTTCTTTCTCTTTCTTTCTTTCTTTCTTTCTTTCTTTCTTTCTTTCTTTCTTTCTTTCTTTCTT
Source organism: Kogia breviceps (assembly GCF_026419965.1). Lineage (NCBI taxonomy): Eukaryota > Metazoa > Chordata > Mammalia > Artiodactyla > Physeteridae > Kogia > Kogia breviceps. The sequence goes on along the minus strand of NC_081330.1, from coordinate 79,508,874 downwards.
TCTTTCTTTCTTTCTTTCTTTCTTTCTACTTTCTCTCCCTTTTATTCTGAGCTGTGTGGAAGAAAGGCTCTTGGTGCTCCAGCCAGCAGTAAGTGCTGTGCTTCTGAGGTGGGAGAGCCAACTTCAGGACACTGGTCCACAATAGACCTCCCAGCACCATGTAATATCAAACCTTGAAAATCTCCCAGAGATCTCCATCTCAACACCAAGACCCAGCTTCACTCAACAGTCAGCAAGATACAGTGCTGGAAGCCCTATGCCAAACAACTAGCAAGACAGGAACACAGCCCCATCTGTTAGCAGAGAGGCAGCCAAAAATCATAAGGCCACAGACACCCCAAGACACACCACCAGACGTGGACCTGCCCACCAGAAAAAAAAGATCCAGCCTCATCCAACAGAGCACAGGCACTAGTCTCTTCCACAAGGAAGCCTACACAACTCATTGAACCAACCTTAACCACTGGGGACAGACAGCAAAAACAATGGGAATTATGGGCCTGCAGCCTGCAAAAAGGAGACCCCAAACACAGTAAGATAAGCAAAATTAGAAGACAGAAAAACACACAGCAGATGAAGGAGCAAGGTCAAAACCCACCAGACCTAACAAATGAAGAAGAAATAGGCAGTCTACCTGAAAAAGAATACAGAATAATGATAGTAAAGATGATCCAAAATCCTGGAAATAGAATAGAGAAAATGCAAGAAACATTTAACAAGGACAGAAGAACTAAAGAGGAAACAAGCAACGATGAACAACAAAATAAATGAAATGTAAAATACTCTAAAAGGGATCAATAGCAGACTAACTGAGGCAGAAGAACGGATAGGTGACCTGGAAGAAAAAATAGTGGAAATAACTACTGCAGAGCAGAATAAAGAAAAAAGAATGAAAAGAACTGAGGACAGTCTCAGAGATCTCTGGGACAACATTAAACGCAGCAACATGCAAATTATAGGGGTCCCAGAAGAAGAAGAGAAAAAGAAAGGGACTGAGAAAATATTTCAAGAGGTTATAGTTGAAAATTTCCCTAATATGGGAAGGGAAATAGTTAATCAAGTCCATGGAGTACAGAGAGTCCCATACAGGATAAATCCAAGGAGAAACATGCCAAGACACATATTAATCAAACAATCAAAAATTAAATACAAAGAAAACATATTAAAAGCAGTAAGGGGTCTTCCCTGGTGGTGCAGTGGTTGAGAGTCCACCTGCTGATGGAGGGGTCATGGGTTCGTGCCCTGGTATGGGAATATCCCACATGCTGTCAAGTGGCTAGGCCTGTGAGCAGTGGGTGCTGAGCCTGTGCATCTGGAGCCTGTACTCTGCAATGGGAGAGGACACACTAATGAGAGGCCCGTGTACTGAAAAAAAACAGCAGCAAGGGAAAATCAACAAATAACACACAAACACAAAAGGAATCCCCATCATGTTAACAGCTGATCTTTCAGCAGAAACTCTGCAAGCCAGAAGGGAGTACAGGACATATTTAAAGTGATGAAGGAGAAAAACCTACAACCAAGATTACTCTACCCAGCAAGGATCTCATTCAGATTTGATGGAGAAATTAAAACCTTTACAGACAAGCAAAAGCTGAGTGAGTTCAGCGTCACCAAACCAGCTTTACAACAAATGCTAAAGGAACTTCTCTAGTCAAGAAACACAAGAGAAGGGAAAGACCTACAATAACAAACCCCAAATAATTAAGAGAATGGCAAAAGGAAAATATATATCAATAATTACCTTAAATGTAAATGGATTAAATGCTTCCACCAAAAGATACAGGCTTGGTAAATGGATACAAAAACAAGACCCTTATATATGCTGTTTACAAGAAAACCACTTCAGACCCAGGGACACATACAGACTGAACGTGAGGGGATGGAAAAAGATATTCCATGCAAATGGAATTCAAAGTAAAGCTGGAGTAGCAATTCTCATATCACAGAAAATAAACTTTGAAATAAAGACTATTACCAGAGACAAACAAGGACACTATATAATGATCAAGGTATCGATCCATGAAGAAGACATAACAAATGTAAATATTTATGCACCCAACATAGGAGCACCTCAATACATAGGGCAAATACTAATAACCATAAAAGGGGAAATTGACCATAACACATTCATAGTAGGGGACTTTAACACCCCACTTTCGCCAATGGACCGATCATCCAAAATGAAAATAAATAAGGACACACAAACTTTAAATGATACATTAAACAAGATGGACTTAATTGATATTTATGGGACATTCCATACAAAAACAACAGAATACACAATTTTCTCAAATACTCATGGAACATTCTCCAGGATAGATCACATCTTGCGTCACAAATCTAGCCTTGGTAAATTTAAGAAAATTGAAATTGTATCAAGTATCTTTTCTGACCACAATGCTATGAGACTAGATATCAATTACAGGAAAAGATCTGTAAAAAAATACAAACACAATGAGACTAAACAATACACTACTTAAGAATGAAGTGATTACTGAAGAAGTCAAAGAGGAAATCAAAAAATACCTAGAAACAAATAATAATGGAGACAGGATGAAAAAAAAAAACTATGGGATGCAGCAAAAGCACTTCTAAAAGGGAAGTTTATAGCAATAAAATCCTACCTTAAGGGGCTTCCCTGGTGGCGCAGTGGTTGAGAATCCGCCTGCCGATGCAGGGGACACGGGTTCGTGCCCCGGTCTGGGAAGATCCCACATGCTGCGGAGCGGCTGGGCCTGTGAGCCATGGCCGCTGAGCCTGTGCATCCGGAGCCTGCGCTCTGCAAAGGGAGAGGCCACAACAGAGAGAGGCCCGTGTACCACAAAAAAAAAAAAAAAAAAATCCTACCTTAAGAAACAGGAAAAATCTCGAATAAAAAACCTACCCTTGCACCTAAAGCAATTAGAGAAAGAAGAATTAAAAAACCCCAAAGTTAGCAGAAGGAAAGAAATCATAAGTATCAGATCAGAAATAAATGAAAAAGAAATGAAGGAAACGGTAGCAAAGGTCAATAAAATTAAAGCTGGTTCTTTGAGAAGATAAAGAAATTTGATACACCATTAGCCAGACTCATCAAGACCAAAAGGGAGAAGACTCAGATCGATAGAATTAGAAATGAAAAAGGAGAAGTAACAACGGACACTGCAGAAATACAAAAGATCATGAGAAAGTACTACAAGCAACTCTATGGACAACCTGGAAGAAATGGACAAATTCTTAGAAATGCACAACCTTCCAAGACCGAATCAGGAAGAAATAGAAAATATGAACAGACCAGTCATAAGCACTGAAATTGAAACTGTGATTAAAAATTTTCCAACAAACAAAAGCCCAGGACCACTTGGCTTCACAGATGAATTCTATCAAACATTTAGAGAAGAGCTAACACCTATCCTTCTTAAACTCTTCCAAAATATATAACACAGAGAGGAACACTCCCAAACTCATTCTACGAGGCCACTATCACCCTGATACCAAAACCAGACAAAGACGTCACAAAGAAAGAAAACTACAGGACAATATCACTGATGAACATAGATGTAAAAATCCTCAACAAAATACTAGAAAACAGAATCCAACAGCACATTAAAAGGATCATACACCATGACCAAGTGGGATATATTCCACGAATGCAAGGATTCTTCAATATACGCAAATCAATCAACGTGATACACCATATTAACAAATTGAAGGAGAAAAACCATATGATCATCTCAATAGATGCAGAGAAAGCTTTTGACAAAATTAAACACCCATTTATGATAAAAACACTGCAGATTGTAGGCATAGAGGGAACTTTCCTCAACATAATATAGGCCATATATGACAAACCCACAGCTAACATCATCCTCAATGGTGAAAAACTGAAACCATTTCCACTAAGATCAGGAACAAGACAAGGTTGCCCACTTTCACCACTCTTATTCAACACAGTTTTGGAGTTCTAGCCACAGCAATCAGAGAAGAAAAAGAAATAAAAGGAATCCAAATCGGAAAGGAAGAAGTAAAGCTGTCACTGTTTGCACATGACATGACACTCTACATAGAGAATCCTAAAGATGCTACCAGAAAACTACAAGAGATAATCAATGAATTGGGTAAAGTAGCAGGATACAAAATTAATGCACAGAAATCTCTGGCATTCCTATACACTAATGATGAAAAATCTGAAAGTGAAATTAAGAAAGCACTCCCATTTGCCATTGCAACAAAAAGAATAAAATATCTAGAAATAAACCTACCTAAGGAGACAAAAGACCTGTATGCAGAGAGATTTAAGACACTGATGACAGAAATTAAAGATGACACACATAGATGGAGAGATATACCATGTTCTTGGATTGGAAGAATCAACATTGTGAAAATGACTCTACTACCCAAAGCAATCTACAAACTCAGTGCAACCTGTATCAAACTACCACTGGCATTTTTCACAGAACCAGAAGAAAAAATTTCCCAATTTGTATGGAAACACAAAAGACCCCGAATAACCAAAGCAATCTTGAGAACAAAAAATGGAGCTGGAGGAATCAGGCTCCCTGACTTCAGACTATACTTCAAAGCTACAGTAATCAAGACAGTACAGGACTGGCACAAAAACAGAAATATAGATCAATGGAACAGGATAGAAAGCCCAGAGATAAACACACACACATAATGTCACCTTATGTTTGATAAAGAAGGGAAGGATACACAGTGGAGGAAAGACAACCTCTTCAATAAGTGGTGCTGGGGAAACTGGACAGCTACCTGTAAAAGTATGAGAATAGAACATTCCCTAACACCATACACAAAAATAAACTCAAAATGGATTAAAGACCTAAATGTAAGGCCAGAAACTATTAAACTCTTAGAGGAAAACATAGGCAGAACACTGTATGACATAAATCACAGCAAGATCCTTTTTACCCACCTCCTAGAGAAATGGAAATAAAAACAAAAATAAACAAATGGGACCTAATGAAACTTAAAAGCTTTTGCAAAGCAAAGGATACCATAAACAAGACTAAAGACACCCTCAGAATGGGAGAAAATATTTGGAAATGAAGCAACTGACAAAGGATTAATCTGCAAAATTTATAAGCAACTCATGCAGCTCAATAACAAAAAAACAAACAACCCAATCCCAAAATGGGAAGAAGACCTCAATAGACATTTCTCCAAAGAAGATATACAGACTGCCAACAAGCACATGAAAGAATGCTCAATATCATTAATCATTAGAGAAATGCAAATCAAAACTACAATGAGATATCATCTCACCCCAGTCAGAATGGCCATCATAAAAAATCTAGAAACAATAAATGCTGGAGAAGGTGTGGAGAAAAGGGAGCAGTCTTGCACTGCTGGTGGGAATGTAAATTTATACAGCCACTATGGAGAACAGTATGGAGGTTCCTTTAAAAACTACAAATTGAACTACCATATGATGCCGCAATCCCACTACTGGGCATATACCCTGAGAAAACCATAATTTAAAAAGAGTCATGTGCCAAAATATTCATTGCAGCTCTATTTACAATAGCCAGGACATAGAAGCAACCTAAGTGTCCATCCTCAGATGAATGGATAAAGAAGATGTGGCACATATATAGAATGGAATATTACTCAGCCATAAAAAGAAACGAAATTGAGTTTTTTTGTAGTGAGATGGATGGACCTATAGTCTGTCATACAGAGTGAAGTAAGTCAGAAAGAGAAAGACATATACCATATGCTAACACATATATATGGAATCTAAGTTAAAAAATGTCATGAAGAGCCTAGGGGTAAGACAGGAATAAAGAGACAGACCTACTACAGCATGGACTTGAGGATATGGGGAGGGGGAATGGTAAGCTGTGACGAAGTGAGAGAGTGGCATGGACATATATACACTACCAAATGTAAAATAGATAGCTAGTGGGAAGCAGCTGCATAGCACAGGGATATCAGCTCAGTGTTTTGTGACCACCTAGAGGGGTGGGATAGGGAGGGCTGGATGGAGAGAGACGCAAGAGGGAAGAAATATGGGAACATATGTATATGTATAACTGATTCACTTTGTTATAAACAGAAACTAACACACCATTGTGGAGCAATTATACTCCAATAAAGATGTTCCAAAAAGTCATGCATATGGGTCATATAGCGACTTAATAGTGAGGTTGAAATAATAACAACAAGAGGCTTTTAGCTATCATAATTTAACATTATTACTCCCTCCCTGATGAACAATGTGAATGATTTTTTTTGGTATTTTCAATTATTAGTGGTCTCACTGTTACCCAGGAAGAAAGAAGGTGTCTTTATGGGTATGAATCCACCCTCCCCCCCAAGGTGATTTTCTAAGTTAGTACAAACATTTGACTTAAACTAAGATATTACCACTGTGGTAAAAGGGAATCTCCTGTGGCTCTTCCCCAAGCCATGCAGAGAGAATAAAGACTGTTCCATTGGTTGAAGAAGCCCTGTGAGTCAATGGAGGCCCAAGCACATCCTGGCTTTACCTCCTTTTGATGAGAAAGAATTGACTTTCTCCTTTGTGAGAAAGAATTGACTCTTTGTCCTCTTCCCCTTCTCTGACTTTTCCCGAAGGTCAGGCAGATAGATGCTTATTCTCTCAGGAGAGCAAGGTATCAATACTCATAGAGTGTAGGACACTGGCCAAGAAAATAATGTGTGTCCCTTTGAAGAGCTGAATGATAATGATGCAAAATCATGAAGTAGTGCAAAGGATGTTTCCATTACTTTTTTAAATATAAAATGAATCCCATCTCATAAAAAATATTGAGAATTTTATCCCTTCAGAACATCCATTTCTTTATTGAAGTATAGTTGATTTATAATGTTACATTAGTTTCATGTGTACAGTATACTGATTGTTATTTTTTCCAGATTATATTCCATTATATAATAGGTTATTATAAGATATTGAATGTAATTCCCTGTGCTATATAGCAAATCCTTGTTGCTTATCTATTTTATGTACAGTAGTTTGTATCTGTTAATCCCATACTCCCTCCCCCTTCCCTCCCTCTCCCCTTTGATAGCCATAAGTTTTTTTTCTCTCTGTGAGTCTGTTTCTGTTCTATATATAGATTTATTTTTATCCATTCTTAATGTTGCTGTAAATTTAATTAGCACTTTTAAAATATAGATAACATCTTTGTCAAAATAAAATAAAATAAAATAAAGCAAAGGAAAATATTAACATCGTGTTCTTCCTCTTTCCTCACACTACCATATAGCAACATTGGGCTTTATTTCCTCTGCTAATTACTTACTTTTTCATGATATGAATGTTGATGTGCTGAGGAGAGTGAGGAGAATAACCTGAGGCTAGTGGGAGGTCTATATTAAGAAAAAGTAAGAAGTAAAACTGGATAGGTGGGTTGACCCTGATTACAGTTGGCCTGGAACACCAGGCTGAAGAGGATAAATTTGCTTTGAGAAGGAATATGGAGATCTTGTCATATCTGGAATAAGGTGGGTGTGATGGAATCAACTCCAGGAATGTGAAAAGTTTGAGCAAAATAGAATAAAATCTTTGTTGCTTTAGTTGTTATTGTCTTAAATTTCATGGAGAGAGCCTTCAATCTTTGGTTGCTCAAGCCAAAAGGAGCCCAAAGAAATCAGATAACAAATTAAAAACAGTCTCTGAGTAATCAGTAACTTTCATTTATGTCTCTATTTCACATTCACTTTCATTTCCTTCCAAAACAAGCTTCTGGAAGCAAATTAGAAACTTAAATATAAGAGAAAAATATGCTCTTGTGTATTGTAGGAAAGAAAAATAAGTTTTCCTCTACCCTTTGAAGTTCTTGGCTAGGGCTCCTGTAACAAAAGACAGATTAACAAGAGAAAAACAAAAACAGTTATTAAAATGTATGTCTCATATATACTTCGGAGATACCCAGGGAAAAATAGATGACTCTGAAAGAGATTACTTAGAATTTAGTCTTAAGTTCTCATCATAACAAGAACAAAAACAACAAAATGGTAATTATGTGAGGTGAAGGACGTGTTAACTAACTTTATCATGGTAAACATTTAACAATATGAACATTAATCAAATAATCACTTTTTACACCTTAACCTTATACAGTGTTACATGTCAGTTGTATAGCAACAAAACTGAAAAAAAGAATAATGCAGGCTTAAATACCATCTTCAGCTGAAACAAAGAAAGGGTGCGGAGGAGGCCAGTTACGGGGAGGAGACTAGGAAAAGCATGGTTAGGAAGGGAGAAGTTTGTTATGGATATTTAAATAGGTACCTTCTCTACTGACAAGATTCTTTTATGAATTAGAGTCTTCTTTCTCTTCCTGGTGCAGAGAGGGGGATACCCTTATAAATGGAGATTTTTAATATATGTAAATTTCCTGTACAAAATGGTAATTTTTAATCTGTTTTCAGAGCTTCTCCTATGTCTTCTGTTTCTCAAAATAATCAGCTGGAAATAATCTTTACACCAAAGAGGCACATTTTTGAATGATGTCGATGAAAAATGTTAATCAATTGTTGAACTAAGAAAGAAGTGGAAAATTTTATTCTAGCCAATCTGAGGATCATAACCCAGGAGATAACCTTTCAGAAAACTCTGAGAACTATTCTGCCCATTAGAGGTCAAAGAACAGTTATATAGGTTTTTGAGAAAATGTGTTATATGTCAAATGATGTATTGACAGTTTACACAATCCACATCTGCACTTACAAAGCGAGTATTGGGTCATGGGTCTTCGTGACGCCTTACAAGATTAAGAAAGAATGTTATCTCCTAGGGAGGTCTGGTTAATGCAGTTGCACAATACACATTAAAGAGAAGGGAGGAGGCCCAAATGGGCAAAGAAAAGTTTTATATTTAAATTTTTTTCATCTTGCCATAAAATATGAATTTTATTTCATCAGTGGCATATTCTGCCACCCTTCAATATTACTAAGTTCTCCATACACATAGGAAAATGGAACCCTAAATTCAGAAGAGAACTATTCTATCTTGCTCCTAAAACCTACAACACCTATGCAGTAGCCCTGGAAAGGGGCTTTCACTTCCTGTCACACCCCATTGCAATACAGAGCAGTTCAGGGAGGTAGAAAGCTATATTCTAAAGATGAACTAAAATCTTCTCCTGGCATATTTTTCTGAGTTTTATGAGTCCCTCTTGTTCTAACTCTTGAAAATCTATATAGAATCCACCAATAATCAATTCTATGTAGCAGCCTTCTATATTTGAAGACAGTTCCAGCTGTCCTTGGCTATCAATTACATCACCTACTAGTGCCAAAGAAAATTTAAATATTACCTTTTATTTTGCAACAAAGAAATTATAGTCTGAATTTTCCATGGAAACATAATTACATATTTACCCAAAGGTGATTTCATCCCAAAATTTCACTCACAGATGCACACACACACACACATACACACACACACACACACACACACACACACACTGTACACATAACTCATGGTTATCATAGATTGGTGAGTGGATTTGGTGAAAGGGAAAGAGACTGAGATGCATTTTCTATGGGAAATTACATTTGTGTGCCTTTCTTGAACAAAACTCCTTGTGTATAGAGACACTGTGTGCATCTCTGATCCTTTCTTTGGTACAGTTTGGTGCATATCTGGTCTTGATGGAATATTCTAAGCAGTTTATCATATTTGAGAGTGTGGATAAGTCAATTATGGCCTTGCTGTTCACATATTTCTTAGCAATGTTCTGCCCAGCCTTCTGTAAGAAAAGAAAAAAAGCCATTTGAAATCCTTATTTGATTAGGCCTATCCCTGTGCCAGGGCACACAAGTCACATCATGGTCTCCATGGTAGCCTTGAAAACTAGCAGCTTCACAACCATGGTAGCTGTCAAAACAAGCAGTCTAGTAGACTGGGTTTGGAATTTGTCAAAAAGCCCCTTCCCCAGACTGTTGTCATTTGCCATGTCAGGAATTTCTCTAGAAAAGCAACATTCACAGGGCTTGTCATTATTTGACCTGACTCAGACCCTGGCTCATTAGGCATAGTTCTATCACCGTGGCTTTTGTTGAACTCAATCACTGGCAGTTGTTTAAGGCAGTGAAACTAGTTGGGTCAAATAAGATGTTGGCCAAAATGCTTAAGAAAATCTACGTGATGAGATGTCCATAGGGGGATTTGGAAAACTCCAATATACTCATAGGAATCTAGAAGGACTTGCATGTGTGCAGGGATCTAGAAGGACATGCACATGTATGTGCCCAGGAAAGACCTAAGATGACCCTAATCTATCATTTCTGACTGACCTTGAGGCTCTGCATAAGCAGGAAGTGAAGGCTAAGACTGAATTGCCAGAACATTGAAAGTGTGTCCCAAAGCACACACAGAACCCCTCAGCAAAGGCTGACAGGTTTATTGGTTCAGGGAATTTAAGGGAATCTTTGTTCAATCACTAGACCACTACTAAGGTAACTGAGCAGAGACTGCAGTGCCTGCACATGACAGGGAATGCAGACTTTACAGAACTAGTCAAGGAAAGTCACTAGGAAAGCAAAGAATAATACCAACATCAATAATAACAACAATAAAACAGCAACAACAACAAACCCTGAGGGGTGGGAGAAATCTGATATCTAGAGTTGCCATATTATAAAATACAAAGCATCTAGTTTTGAACAAAAAATTATGATACAGGCAAATAAACAGGAAAAGTATAGCCCACAAAGGGGGAAAAAAGAAATCAATAGAAATTGTTCCTGAGGAAGCCCACATATTGGTCTTAATAGACAAAGACTTCAAATTGGCTATTACAAATATGTTCAAAATACTATAGGAATCCATATCTACATAATTAAAGGAAATTATGAGAACCATGTCTCACCAAATAGAAAAGATCAATAAAAAGATAGAAATATTAAAAAGCACCAAATAGATATTCTGGAGTTGAAAAGTACAATAACAGAAATGAAAAAAAATCAATAGAGGGACTCAATAACAGACTCAAGATGGCAGAAAAAAAGAACCAGTGAACTTGAAAATAGATGTGGATGGCTGATAATGGCTTCCAAAAATATTCCTATGTCCTAATCCCTGGAACCTAAGACTGTTACTTAATTTGCAAAATGTGTCTTTGCAGATGGGATTAAGTTAAGGATCTTGAGATGAGGAGAATATTCTGCTGGGCTCTAAATGCCAACACAAGTGTCCTTACAACAGAGAGATAGAAGGAGATCACACACACATGTGCACGCATGCACACACACACACACACACACACACACACACACACACACACACACAAGAAGAAGATGTAAAGATGGAAGCAGAGGTTGGAGTGATGCAGCCTCAAGCTAAGGAATGCTGGCAGGCAACAGAAGCTGAAAGAGGCAAGAAATGAATTCTCCCTTAGAGCCTCTAGAGGGAGTATGGCACTGCTGACTCCTTCATTTCAGGCTCTTGGCCTTCAGAACTGTGAGAGAATAAATTTATGTGTTTAAGCAACAGAATTTGTGATAATTTATTACAACAGCCATAGAAAACCAATGCAATAGGTAAGTTAAAATTATGCACTGTGAGAAACAAGCAAAGAATGAAGAAAAATGAACAGAACCTCATAGACCTGTGAGGCACCATCAAACTTAAAATATGTTTATGATGGAGAGACTGAGAAGGAGAGAAGAAAAAAAAATGGTTATAAGAAATATTTGAATAAAAAATGGTCCAAACTTTCCAAATTTAATGAAAAACCATCTACAAATCTAAGAAAGCCAGCAAATTTTAAATAGGATAAGACTCCAAGGGATCCAGAGCTATACAAATCATATTAAAACTGGCTAAAGGGACTTCCTGGTGGTGCAGTGGTTAAGAATCCACCTGCCAATGCAGGGGACACGGGTTTGAGCCCTGGTCCGGGAAGATCCTACATGCCATGGAGCAACTAAGCCCGTGCACCACAACTACTGAAGCCTGTGCTCCTAGAGCCCGTGCTCTGCAACCAGAGAAGTCACTGCAATAAGAAGCCTGCACACTGCAACAAAGAGCAGCCCACACTCACCACAACTAGAGAAAGCCAATGTGCAGCAATGAAGACCCAACACAGCCACAAATAAAAAATAAATAAATTTATTTTAAAAATACTGGCAAAAGATGAAGACAAAGAGAACATCTTGAAAGCAGCAAGAGAAAAATAACTCATCACATACAAGGGATCCACATAAAATTAACAGCTGACTTCTCAACAGAAACCATTGAGACTGGAAGGTAGTGGGATGCCATATTCCAAGAGCTAAAAGAAAATATCTGTTAACCAAGAATTCTAGATCCAGAAAAACAAATCCTTCAAAAAAAAGGAGAAATTAAGACATTCCCAGATGAATAAAAATTTAGAGAATTTTTCTCTATCAGATCTGCCCTACAAAAAGTACTAAAGGAAATTCTTCAGGCTGAAATAACAGGACACTAGACAGTGACAAAACATCACATGAAGAAGTAAGGAACACCAATAAAGGTAAATATATAGGTATATACAAAATATAGTAAAAAATGTATTTTTATTTGTAACTCTTTCATTCTCCAAATGATGTAAAAGACAACTACATAAGGCAACCATTGTAAAACTGTGTTGATGAGCATATAATTTTAAAGATGTAATTTGCATGACAATAATAGTACAACAGAAGGGAGGAAATGGAAGTATATTGGAGCAAAGTATTTTTATACTACTGAAATGAAGTCGGTACTAATCCAATCTAGATTGCTTTAAGTTGTTAAATGTAATCCTCACAAGCAAAATAAGAAAATGGCTCAAAAAGTAGAATAAAAGAAACAAGGGAATTAAAACTCTACACTAGAAAATATCTATCTAACACAAAAAAGGCAAAAATGGAGAAACATAACAAAAAGATAAGGAAAACAAATAGCAAAATGGTAGATGTAAATCTTATTTTATCCATAATCATATTAAATGTAAAAGGATTAGGGGACTTCCCTGGTGGCCCAGGGTAAATAATCCACCTTCCAATGCAGAGGATGGGGGCTCGATTTCTGGTCAGGGAACTAAGATCCCACATGCAATGGGACAAATAAACACATGTGCCGTGACTACTGAGCTGACGCACCTCAACTAGAGAGCCCACATGCCACAAACTACAGAGCCCAAGCACCACAACTAGAAAAGAGAAAACCTGCATGCCACAACTAGAGAGAAGCCCATGCACTGCAACAAAGAGCCTGCACATTGCAACAAAAGATCTTGCATGCCTCAATGAAGACAGCACGTGCTGCAACTAAGACCCAACACAGCCTAAATAAATAAATAAGATATATATATATATATATTAAAGTAAAAGGATTAGAAACCCTAATGAAATGCACAGAAATGATTAAAAAATAATCCAATCATACTGTCTAGAAGAAACACACTTTAGAGGCAAAGATACCAATAAGTTCAGAGAATAGAAAAGAGGTAAACCACGAACTTAGTGACCAAAAGGGAGCTGAAATGCCTGTACTAATGTCAGATAAAATTGGCTTTAAGTCAAAAACTGTTATTAGAGACAAGTACATTTTATAATGATAAAAGAGTCAATCCTTTAAGAAGACATAATTATAAATATATATACACCTCAAAACAGTCTTAAATTACGTGAAACAAAAACAGAATTGAAAGGAGAAATAGACAAATTCAACAATAATAATTGGAGACTTCAATACTCCACTTTCAGTAATGTATAGAGCAACCAGGCAGAAGATCAAGAAATAAATAGAAGACTTGAGCACAATGCTTTAAATCAACTAGACCTAGCAGAGACCTATAGAATCCTTCACCCAACAACAGCAGAATACATTCTTCTCATGTGCCCATGAAACATTCATCAGGATAGACCATATATTAAACCATAAAAAGGCCTCAATAATTTGAAAGGATTGAAATTATCCAAAGGCTGTTCTCTGACTACAAAGCAGAAGGAAATTTGGAAATTATGTTGGAATTAAACATCACACCACTGACTAACCAATGGATCAAAGAGGAAGTCACAGGAAAATTTAGAAAAATACTTTAATATGAATGAAAATGAAAACACAACACATCGAAACACATAGGATGCAGTGAAGCAGTGCTTAGAGGGAAATTTGCAGCTATAAATATATTAATAAAGAAACATCTGAGACCCAAAACCTAGCTTTGTACCTTTGAAGCTAGAAAAAGAAGAGCACACTAAACCCAAACTAAGAGAAGGAAGGAATGTAAAGAATAGAATAGAAATAAATGAAATAAAGAATAGAAAACTAACAGAGAAAATCAATGAAACCAAGTGTTGATTCTTTGAAAACATCAGCAAAATTGACACACCTTAACTAGAGTGACCAAGAAATAAAAAGAGAGAGAAGATCCTAATGACTAAAATCAGGAATGAAAGAAGAGATATTACTATTGACCTTATAGAAATAAAAAGGATAATAAGGGACTACTATGAACACCTGCATGCCAACAAATTACATAACCCAGATGAAATGGACAAATTCCTAGAAAGACATAAATATATTGCAGATAAGAATATAAAATGGTGCCACCAGTTTTTGGAAAACAGTCTGGCTGTTCCTCAAAAAGTTAAACAGAGTTGCCATACGCTTTATCAATTCTACTCTTAGGTATATACACAAGAGAAATGAAAATATGTGTCTACACACCAACTATCTGTAATAGCCAAAAGGTGTGAACAACCCAAATGTCCATTAACTGATGAATGTATAAATCAATGTAGTATATCCACATAAGAAAATATTATTCCACAATGAAAGTAATGAAGTACTGAAACATGCTACAACATGGATAAACCTTGAAAACACTCCAACTTTGGACCCCAATACAGGCAGAACCACACCCCACCACCACACACGCACAGACATACATATACACACACACTCTCTCTCTCTCTACCAGCAACCTCACTCTGTGACCTTGGGCATGCCATGTACCTTCCATGGCTTGTGAATAATAAATGTTTTTTCAGAGTTCCCTGGTGGTTGTTGCTGAGGTTCATCTTGCCAGCAAAATAAGAAGCACAAGGGATGGTCCAGCCACAACATTGGCTCTGGTTAAGGAAATATCTGTGGGGGCTCACCCACAAGTAGTAGGGCCCAGGTGAGTGTCCCCAAGCATTTCTCGCTGATAGCATCACAATTGATAGGCTGAGATCTACACGAAACAACACACATACTGGTAAACTTTCTTTTAAGTTTCAGAAATATGAAACTGAGAGAAAGATTATTTGTCCTTACAATATCATTCCTTTTGATTGTTTCATGAGTTGATTTATTCGCCTCTGAAACCTCCCATCACAAAGTTGCAATATCCTTAGGTATAATTATAAAACACATGTTCATATTCTCTTCCATTGCTCTAATTTTCCTCACAATTTTCACATATTCACTTGTAGCATTTTAAAACTATTTATATGTCATAACAGCTAATGGGTAATTTACATAAATTATGAAAACAAGAGTAAAATGTGAATGAATGAAATAGAACCAAGAAAACCACAAATCCATAGAAAGCTGTTATAATGTCTGCAGAGCAACACAGCTTGATTGTTACTATGACATGCATACATTTCAGAGGGTGGAGCATAAACAATAAATCTCTCTCTCCTGCACCACCACCTCATAGAATAACCGCCTCACATTTACACTCACACACAGAGTCTGGATGAGGGAGAAGCAATAATGCCATTGTCTTCTTTCATAAAGCTTTTCTGAACACTGAAGAGACTTTTTTAATGTCAAATTTTATAGTTTGCATGTACAAACATAGTTTTTGTTCTCTCCAAGGCCAATATAACATTGGCAAACTTTATGTCTACCAATATAAATAACAGTACCAAAGCAGAGAGGGAATTAATAGAAGGGGCTAGACTAAGAAGAGGAGCCAAGTTCTGTGGCAGAACTGAGGAGTGAGAAACAATGGAGGGAGGAATGCAAGATGGTAGGAAGAAAGAGAGCATTTACTCTCTGGTGGCTTCTTATGACATCCCAGTAACATTTCTGAGGTGGGAGGCAAGTTCCCAGACTTGCAGTTCAAGCCTAAACCTTGCCCATTGGACCAGGTTCTGGAGCTGACAGGGAAATGAAATGACTGGAGACTTAGCTCTTCTTCAATTTACTCATGTTCCCTATCTTAGGTCAGCTGGAGTGCCACTAACCCACATGGCACCTTTGGAAGATTAATAAGATTAGAAGAATTATAAAGATTAGAAGATTGCTCTTTGGGGAAAACAGAGCCCTGGGCAAGAGAGCACACCTTGGCAAGTGAAATATGGGCTGGATTTCATATTTCCTCCTTACCTGTGTCCATCACATCCTTGGGGCTTAGCACTCAGTGCAACAATTTCTTGCCTCAGTCTCTGGTGTACAGACGGAGTCCTAACACAGAAGCTGAATGACCTACAGTAAGAATAACTTTTTACCTGACAACCAGCTACATACCTACCTACAACCCCCCCACACACATTTATGACTTGAAACCTACCAAAAGGTTTACCTCAAAAACCTACTTTGATGCACTCTTGATATTTTCTATTCTATTCAAAAAACCTGGTTAAGGTCCACTAAAATGATTGTATGATTCTCTAAGAGATTGTAACCTGCTGTTTGAAAAAACACTGTCTTACTGGGGTGATAGCAATTCGAAGGATTGCCATATGAGCTTGATGGAGACATGGCAAGCCTCAGTTTTCTCATCTGTGCACTGGGAATAGTAGTGCTACCTACCTCATACGGTAGAATCTAGCTAAAAGGACTGAAGGACACTGGAACAGGTTCAGAAAGGGTACACTGTAGAGATTATTCAAACCCAGAATCCATGATGAACCTTTGAAGGATATGCTCTTCATCTTTGAGTCTCTAAAGTCTGGTCATTCATTATGTGAGGTCCCAAGAGTAGAAGATATAGGGAACCAATTTCAACTTTCTATTGTCAGAGGTGTCCATAAATAGAATCAGATTCTTCTGGAAGGCGTGTGCTGCTTGTCACTGGAGAAATTCTAAAGAGACTAGATAACTAGTGGCAGCATGACATCATGGAAAAACTTGATTGTTAATACTGGCTTAGTTACAGACTGCATAGCTTTGTGCAAATCCCTTCACCTTTTTAAGACTCAGTTTCCACATTTGTGAAGTGTAAGTCTTTTTAACAGTAAATGATATAATGTGTGCAAAATGCCTAGCCAAGGGTCTGAAACACAGTAACACTTCATTCATTGCCACTCTTGTTCTTTATCAGGGATGTAGAAGAAATTAAGGCATAATGAGTATCTAAGAGGGGAGTGATCACATCTAGCTGAGAAGTTAGATTAAGTGACCTTTGGGGTTCTTTCTACTTATAGGTTCTATGATTCTAGGATCTGAGGCTTCAAGACTGGGGAATTGGAAAATCATATCAGATTTGGAGCTGAAAAGGAAAGTGAAAGCCCATTTGTTAATATGTTGTCATCATCTCCAAAGATACTGATCAGACATTTTTACCGTGTCAGATGGAAAAATAGAGTCTGAGAAACCTTCCGGGCCTCACATGCCACCAATCCCAAAACTCTTCAACTGGAGGTTTTTTATAGGCCAGCACTTAAAATGGACACTGACCCAGTCACTGGGCTAGGCTCCAGGCTCCAAGAGTGCCAACAGAAACTCCTTCTGGTCCCAGGAACTTTGGTTTTCTAGCAATCCCAGAGCACTGCATTTTCCTTCTAAGAGCCAGCGTTGGAGATGGCCATAGGCGGACTTCCCTGAGACGCTGTGTTTTTTTTTTCCATGTATTTCCCACTATGCCCAGCACTGGTTGGCATAGATGTTAGAGACACTTTTAAATAGGTTTCTCCCTTCAGCCCTCACTTTGACTTATCTATTAGGCAATAAATACACCTAGCTGACACTCACTGAGTGCCCACTTTGTGTCAAACTCTGTACTAGGCCCATGGGTTAGAGAGATGAACCAGCTATTGTTATTATTATCTCTAATTTACAGACAAGGAAATAGGATCAGAAGGAATCCCTTCTCTATCTCCACTCTCTCTTCTGGCACCACTCTCTTCTGCCCACCTACCCCTTTTCACCGTGATCCAGCCACACTGGCCTCCTTTTTGTTTCTCTAATAGCCCAACCCTCTTCTCATTTCAAGGCTTTTTTACTAGTTGTTACTTCTTCCTGAAATGCTCTTCTCCTGCTTCTCTGAGTAGTTGGCTTCCTCTTATCCTTTCTTTAGGTCTCAGCTGATAAACTTTCCCTAGCCACCCCTTTTTCAGTTACTCTCTAATATGTCATCCTACTTATTCCCTCAGAACATTATTAACACAAGTGTTAGTTTTCTTATTTATTTATTTGCTTCATATTTATCATGTGTCTCCTCCCTTACCTGTCCCTCTTCACTAGAATTTAAGCTCCTTATATGTTGAATCCTTGTCTTGTTCACTCTTCCATCATCAGCAAAAAGCACAGAGTTTGGCACAAAGTAGGTACTTGACAATGTCTGGTGATTGAAAGACTGAACTGTAGTAAAATTGTGGGAGTGTTTATCTAACTACTCTTAGCACAGTTCCTGACACTTAGTACGTGCCCATGTAATGTTTATTGAATGGATGACAGACTGAATGAATGCACTTGCCCAAGGATGATCAGCTTCTAAGAAGAAGAGTTAGAATTCTCTGTAGTCTTATAAACCTTGGACTCTCCATTCTATCTCCTCCCCTCCAACTCTTCAACCTCCAGTACCATCTTTGCCTATAGAATTGAAATAGCAGTCCTTCTGTCAGCTGTGGAGCCCCAAACTTACTTCTCAGTCCTCTGTTTTCTTATTAATCATTATGTGATTAGTATCACTAATCAGCAGTGACAATTATCTGTGTTGATCACTGAAGATAGCAAAGACCACTCTCCACCCTAGGAGACAGATTGTAAAGCAGCCCCCATCACTCTCTCCCCCAACACACACAAGTGGGAGAGCAGATTATGATCTCAAGACCAGGGGCTATGTTGATAAAGAGGCCAGACCCAGAGAGCCATCTCTTTTGTTTCCTAATTTGTAAGGGCTCCACTAACACAGGGAGACTTCAAAAAACGCCACACCCTCATTCAGTGTTACCAAGACTCTGGCAGTTTCTTTGGGAAGTTGAAAAACAACTGGTTAATGGGCTCTTTTTCACTTTCATCCAGTTGTTTGGTCTTAATCAGTGAGCACTTAGAATGGACAATATTAATAACAACCTTTCAAATCTACCTGCAGCCTCTTCCAGAGATCTGGCAAATGTTTAAGTGATGACACCCCTATTATGTCAATTAAAAACCTCTGAATGTTGTCTATTTCCCTACCCAACTGCAACTACTGCTGGGGAAAGGATTAACTTCTTTGATGGAGAAATCCTACCTGTGGTTACCAATATGCTGACAAAAGTCTTACTGGCATGTTTTTTTTTTTTCTTTGTTTTTGCGGTACATGGGCCTCTCACTGTTGTGGCGTCTCCCATTGCGGAGCACAGGCTCCCGACACGCAGGCTCAGCGGCCATGGCTCACGGACCCAGCCGCTCCACGGCATGTGGGATCTTCCCGGACTGGGGCACGAACCCGTGTCCCCTGCATCGGCAGGCAGATTCTCAACCACTGTGCCACCAGGGAAGCCCTGGCATGTATTTTGATACTTGCAAAATTTTAATCTACCAATCTAAATACCTCCTTTCCCCTACCTGGAAACCATTTTGATTGTGGTGGATACCTTCAGGAAGATGATGCATTTTTACCCCTGCCTCCACTCCACTCTCCAACTTGCCAACAGCCACAGCTATTTTGCTCACCACGAGGATGTCCAGCCTCTGAGGAATTCCCGGCCACTCAGATAGAGACCAACTTTTATTCCTTCTCAAGAGTTTTCAAAAACAGTTTTTCCACTCAAAGGCAATCAAGTGGAACCAAAAACCATGATTAAAAAACAGAATTACTTGGTTGAAATGATTGACAGCCTTAGGTACAACCCTCTTAACTATCACCTTGATTGTTGTACTTGAGGACACTCAATGGAACCATTTGGGGATTCTCAGAGCAGTTTAAAAACCACCGCCTGATGTTGAATGTTCACCTGCTAACATGACTGAGTCCATTCAGCTTATTGCTGCAGAATGTGTAACAGATCACTGCGACTATTTATTGAGCACTTAGCATGTGCCAGACCCTGTGTTGAGTGCTCTAGATATCTTTTCATTCAGTCCTTACCACAACCATATGAGGTAGGTGAGGTAGGTAGCACTACTATTCCCAGTGCACAGATGAGAAAACTGAGGCTTTCCATGTCTCCATCAAGCTCATATGGCAATCCTTCGAATTGCTATTACCCCTAGTAAGACAGTGTTTTTTCAAACAGCAGGTTACAGTCTCTTAGAGGATCATGCAATCAATTTAGTGGACCTTAACCAGGTTTTTTGAATAGAATATAAAATATCCGAGTGCATTAAACAGTTTTTTTTGGTAAAACATTGGTTGCAAGTCATAAATATGCATGTATGTGGGGGGAGTGTGTAGGAGGATATGTAGCTTGTTGTCAGGTAAAAGTTTTTCTTACTGTGGGACATTCAGCTTCTGTCTTTATTTTAAAGTCCATTTTGCCTGATATAAGAATTGCAACTCTGGCTTTATTTTGATTTCCATTTGCCTTTTTCTTCACTTTCAGTCTGTATATGTCTCTAGATCTGAATTGAATCTCTTGTAGGCAGCATATATACGGGTCTTGTTTTTGTATCCATTCAGCCAGTCCATGTCTTTTGGTCGGAGCATTTAATCCACTTACATTTAAGGTAATTATCAATATGTATGTTTCTATTGCCATTTTGTTAATGTTTTGGATTTGATTTTGTAGGCCTTTTTAGTTTCTTTCTTCTTTTGTTCTCTTCTCTGTGATTTGATGACCAACTTTAGTGTTATGTTTGAATTCCTTTTTATTTTTTTGTATATATCTATTATAAATTTTTGTTTTGCAGTTACCATGAGGTTTTCATATGAGTCTATATTTATACATGCTTGTTTTAAGTTGCTGATCTCTTAATTTCAAAAGCATTTTATTTATTTTATTTATTTATTTTTTTTTGCGGTATGCGGGCCTCTCACTGTTGTGGCCTCTCCCGTTGCGGAGCACAGGCTCCGGACGCACAGGCTCAGCGGCCATGGCTCACGGGCTCAGTTGCTCCGCGGCATGTGGGATCTTCCCGGACCAGGGCACGAACCCGTGTCTCCTGCATTGGCAGGCGGATTCTCAACCACTGCGCCACCAGGGAAGCCCTCAAAAGCATTTTAGATATCCTGCAACTGTACTCTCTTCCCTCATGATTATTATTTTTTATTTTATATTTTCCATCTAATTGTTTTGTGTATCCCTTAACTGCTTATTGTGGATACAAATGATTTTTACTACTTTTGTCTTTTAACCTCCCTACTAGCTTTTCACATAGATGATTTCCTACCTTTGTTGTAGGTTTGCCTTTACCAGTGAGCATTTCCATTTTGTAATTTTCTTGTTTCTAGTTGTGGCCTTTTCTTTTCCACCCAGAGAAGTTCCTTCAGCATTTGTTGTAAAGCTGGTTTTGTGATGCTGAATTCTTTTAGCTTTTGCTTGTCTGTAAACTTTTTTTTTTTTTTTTTTTTTTTTTTGCGGTATGCGGGCCTCTCACTGTTGTGGCCTCTCCCGCCGTTGCGGAGCACAGGCTCCGGATGCGCAGGCCTAGCGGCCATGGCTCACGGGCTTAGTTGCTCCGCGGCATGTGGGATCTTCCCGGACCAGGGCACGAACCCGTGTCTCCTGCATTGGCAGGCGGATTCTCAACCACTGCGCCACCAGGGAAGCCCGTCTGTAAACTTTTGATTTCTCAATAAAATCTTTTTTTTAATTGGAGTATAGTTGATATACAATGTTGTATTAGTTTCATGTGTACAGCAAAGTGAATCAGTTATATATATACATATATCAACTCTTTTTTGATTATTTTCCCATATAGGTCATTACAGATTATTGAGTAGAGTTCCCTGTGGATACAGTAGGTCCTTATTAGTTATTTTATATATAGTACTGTGTATATGTCAGTACCAATCTCCCAATTTATCCCTCCTCCTGTTCCCCCTGATAACCATAAGTTTGTTTTCTACATCTGTGATTCTATTTATGTTTTGTAAATAAGTTCATTTGTACCATTTTCAAGATTCCACTTATAAGCAATATCATATGATATTTGTGCTTCTCTGTCAGACTTACTTCACTCAGGATGACAATCTCTAGGCCCATCCATGTTGCTGCAAATGGTATTATTTCATTCTTTTTTATGTCTGAGTAATATTCCATTGTGTATATTTACATCTTCTTTATTCATTCCTCTGTCGATGGACATTAGGTCCATGTCCTGGCTAATGTATTTTGTTTGTTTGTTTGTTTTTCCTTAGAGCAATCAATCTTTTAATTTTTTTAAAATTTTGTATTTCTTTTTTTTGGTTTTGTTTTAACTTTTTATTTTATATTGGAGTATAGTTGATTAACAATGTTGTGTTAGTTTCAGTTGTACAAAATGATTCAGTTATACAAATACATGTACCTTTATTTTTCAAATTCTTTTCCCAGTTAGGTGATTACAAAATATTGATCAGAGTTCCCTGTACTGTACAGTAGTTCCTTGTTGGTTATCCATTTAAATATAGCAGGATGTACATGACAATCCCCAAATTTCTAACTATCCCTTCCCCCCACTTTCACCCCTGGTAACCATAAGTTCATTCTCTAAGTCTGGTTCTGTTTTGTAAATATGATCATTTGTATCTTTTTTTTAGATTTCTCATATAATGTATATCATACAATATTTCTCTTTCTCTGTTTGACTTACTTCACTCAGTATGACAATCTCTAGGTCCATACATGTTTTTGCAAATGGCATTATTTCATTCGTTTTTTGTGGCTGAGTAATATTCCTTTGTATATATGTACCATCTTTTTTTATCCATTCTTCTGTCAATGGACATTTAACCTGTTTCCATGTCCTGGTTATTGTAAACAGAACTGAAATGAACATTAGAGTGCATGTATCCTTTCAGAATTTTTTCTCCAGGTATATGCCTAGGAGTGGGATTGCAGGATCATATGGTAGCTGTATTTATAGTTTCTTAAGGAATGTTCATATTGCTTACCATAGAGGCTGCACCAATCTACATTCACACCAACAGTGTAGGAGGATTCCCTTCTCTCCACACCCCCTCCAGCATTTATTATTTGTGGATTTTTTGATGATAGCCATTATGACTGGTGTGAGGTGATATCTCATTGCAGTTTTGATTTGCATTTCTCTAATAATTAACAATGTTGAGTATCTTTTCACATGCCTCTTGGATATTCATATATCTTCTTAGGAGAAATGTCGATTTAGGTCTTCTGCCCATTTTTTGACTGGGTTTTTTGTTTTGATGATATTAAGCAGCATGATCTGTTCATAAATTTTGGAGACTAATACCTTGTCAGTCACATCATTTGCAAATATTGATATTTTCTCCCATTCTGTGGGTTGTCTTTTAATTTTGTTTATGGTATCCTTTGCTGTGCAAAAGCTTTTGAGCTTCATTAGGTCCCATCTGTTTATTTTTGTTTTTATTTCCATTACTCTGGGAGATGGATCAAAAAAGTTATTGCTGTGATTTATGTCAGAGAATGTTCTGCCTAAGTGTTCCTCTAAGAGTTTTATAGTGTCCAGTCTCATATTGAGGTCTTTAGTCCATTTTGAATTTATTTTTGTGCATGGTATTAAATAATGTTCTAATTTTATTTTTTTACATGTAGCTGTCCAGTTTTCCCAGCACCATTTGTTGAAGAGACTGTCTTTCCACCATTGTATAGTCTTGCCTCCTTTGTCATAGATAAATTGACCATAAGTGTATGGGTTTATTTATGGACTTTCTATTTGTTCCATTGAGCAACATTTCTATTTTTGTGCCAGTACCTTGCTCTCTTGATGACTATAGCTTTGTAGTATAGTCTGAAGTCAGGGACCCTGATTCCTCTAGCTCTGTTTTTGTTTCTCAAGATTGTTTTGGCTATTCGGGATCTTTTTTGTCTCCATACCAATTTAAAGATTTTTTGTTCTAGTCCTGTGCCACTGATAATTTATAGGGATTGCATTGAATCTGTAGATTGCTTTGGGTAGTATAGTCATTTTCACAATATTGATTCTTCCAATCCAAGAACATTGTATATCTTTCCATCTGGTTGTGCCATCTTTGATTTCTTTAATCAGTATCTTATAGATTTCTGCGCAGAGGTCTTTTGCCTCCTTAGGTATGCTTATTCCTAGGTATTTTATTCTTTTTGATGCAATGTTAAATGGGATTGTTTCCTCAATTTCCCTTTCTGATCTCTCATTTTTAGTGTACAGGAATGTAAGTGGTTACTGTGTATTAATTTTGTATCTGCAACTTTACCAAATTCATTGGCTCTAGTAGTTTTCTGGTAGCATCTTTAGGATTTTCTATGTAGAGTATCATGTCATCTGCATACAGCAACCGTTTTACTTCTTCTTTTCCGGTTTTGATGTCTTTTATTTATTTTTCTTCTCTGGTTGTTTTAGCTAGGACTTCCAAATCTATATTGAATATTAGTGGTGAGAGCAAACATCCTTGTCTTGTTCCTGATCTTAGAGGAAGTGCCTTTAGCTTTTCACCATTGAATATGATGTTAGCAGTAGGTTTGTTGTATATGGCCTTCATGAAGTTGAGGTAGGTTCCCTCTATGCCCACTTTCTGGAGAGTTTTTTTTATCATAAATCGTTGTTGAATTTTGTCAAAAGCTTTTTCTGCATCTATTGAGATGATCATATGTTTTTTATTCTTCAATTTGTTGATGTGGTATACTGCACCAATTGATTTGCAGATATTGAAAAATCCTTGCATCCCTAGGATAAATCCTTGATCATGGTGTATGATCCTTTTAATGTATTGTTGAATTCAAATTGCTAGTATTTTGTTGAGGATTTTTCGTCTATTTTCATCACTGATATTGGCCTGTAATTTTGTTTTTTGTGGTATCACTGTCTGGTTTTGGTATCAGGGTCATGGTGGCCTCATAGAATGAGTTTGGGAGTTTTCCTTCTCCTTCAATTGTTTTTGGAAGAGTTTCAGAAGGGTAGGTGTTAACTCTTCCTTAAATGTTTGGTAGAATTAACCTGTGAAGCCACCTGGTCCTGGACTTTTGCTTGTTGGGGCTTTTTATTAATTTTAAACTTTTTTTTGGCTGTTTCGGGTCTTAGTTGTGGCACGTGGGATCTTTCATTGTGGCATGCAGGTTTCTCTCTAGTTGTGGTGAACAGGCTTTTTCTAGTTCTTGCATGCAGGCTCCAGAGCATGTGGGCTCAGTAGGTGTGGCACACAGGCTCTCTACTTGTGGTATGTGGGCTCCAGAGTGAGCGAGCTAAGTACTTGTGGTGTGCAGGCTCTCTAGTTGTGCACATGGGTTCCAGAGCATGTGGGTTAAGTAGTTACAGCACATGGCAATCATCTTTTAGTTTCTTTGCTACTGCTTTCTTTGTCTCTATTTCATTTATTTCTGCTTAGATATTTATGGCTTCTTTCCTTCTACTAACTTTAGGTTTTGTTGATTCTTCTTTCTTTACTTGCTTTAGATGTAATGTTACGTTGTTTATTTGAGATTTTTCTTGTTTCCTCAGGTAAGACTTAATTGCTATAAGCTTCCCTGTTAGACTGATTTTGCTGCATCCCATAGGTTTCGGATCATGATGCTTTCATTGCCATTTGTCTCTAGGTATTTTTTGATTTATTCTTTGATTTCTTCAGTGGTCCATTGGCTGTTTAGTAACATATCATTTAGTCTCCACATGTTTCTGTTTTAAAAATTTTTTCTTGTAATTTATTTCTAATCTCATGGTGTTGTGGTTGGAAGAAGCTTGATATGATTTCAATTTTCTTAAATTTACTGAGGCTTGAATTGTGGCCATACAGGCGATCTGTCCTGGAGAATGTACCATGTGCACTAGAGAGGAAAGTGTATTCTGCTGTTTTTGGATGGAACACCTGTAAATATCAATTAAGTCCATCTGACCTAATGTGTCATTTAAGGCCTGTGTTTCCTTATTGATTTTTTAAAATTTTTATTGAACATTGATTTAGTTTCAAGCATAGAGTAAAGTGATTCAGTTATACATATACATATATTCACTCCTTTTTAGATTCTTTTCCCATATAGATCATTACAGAGCATTGAGTAGAATTCCCTGTGCTACATGGAAGCTCATGATTACTTATCTATTTCATATAGAGTAGTGTGTATATGTCAATACCAATCTCCCAACTTAACCCTACCCTGCTTTCCCATTTTTAACCAAAAGATTATTTTTTTCACACGTGTAACTCTATTTCTGTTTTATAAATAGGTACATTTACACCACTTGTTAAAATTTCACATGTAAGCAATATCATATATTTGTCCTTCTCTGTCTGACTTACTTTACTCACTATGACAATCTGTAGGTCCATCTGTGTTGATGCAAAGGCATTATTTCATTCTTTTTTTATGGCAGAGTAGTTTTCCATTGTGTCCATGTACTGTATCATTACCCATTCCTCTGTCGGTGGACATTTAGGTTGCTTCCATATGCTGCAATAAACTCCTTATTGATTTTCTGTCTGGATGATTTGTCCACTGGTGTAAATAGGGTGTTAAAGTCCCTCACTATCATTGTGTTACTGTCGATTTCCCCTTTTATGGCTGTTTGCAATTGGCTTATATACTGAGCTGCTCCTATGTTGGGTGCATGTATATTTACAATTGTTATATCTTCTTCTTGGATCGATCCCTTGATCATTATGTAGTGTCCTTCCTTGTCTCTTGCAACAGTCTTTACTTTAATGTCTATTTCCTCTGGTATGAGTATTGTTACTCCAGCTTTCTTTTGATTTCTATTTGCATGGAATACTTCTTTCCATCCCCTCATTTTCAGTCTATACATGTCCCTAGATCTGAGGTGAGTCTCCTGTAGACAGCATATACACGGGTCTTGTTTTTGTATCCATTCAGCCAGTCTATGTCTTTTGGTTGGAGCATTTAATCCATTTACCTTAAAGTACTTATTATTATGCATGATCCTATTGACATTTTCTTAATTTTGTTGGATTTTTTTGGTAGGTCTTTTTTTCTTCCCTTCCTCTTTTGTTCTCTTCTCTTGTGATTTGATGACTATCTCTGGTGTTGTGTTTGGGTTGCTTTTTCTTTTTTGTGTGTGTATCTATTGTAGTTTTGGGGTTTGCTGTTCCCATGAGGTTTTGATATAGCAGTGTGTATAGGTACGAGGTTGTTTTAAGTTGCTGGTCTCTTTCCCGCCTAGAGAAGTTCCTTTAGCATTTGTTGTAAAGCTGGTTAGGTGGTGCTGAATTCTCTTAGATTTTGCTTGTCTGTGAAGCTTTTGATTTCTCTGTTGAATCTGAATGAGAGCCTAGCTGGGTAGAGTATTCTTGGTTGTAGGTTCCTCCCTTCATCACTTTAAATATATCATGCCACCCTTCCCTTCTGACCTGCAGAGGTTTGGCTTAAAAAAAAAAAAAAAAAAAAAAAAAAAAAAACAGCTGAAAACCTTATGGGGATTCCCTTGTATGTTATTTGTTGCTTTTCCTTGGTTGCTTTTAATATTTTTTCTTTGTCTTTAATTTTTGTCAGTTTGATTAATATGTGTCTCAGCGTGTTCATCCTTGGGTTCGTGCCATATGGGACTCTGTGCTTCCTGCACTTGAGTGAGTATTTCCTTTCTCATGTTAGGGATGTTTTTGGCTATAATATCTTCAAATATTTTCTCAGGCCCTTTCTCTTTCTCTTCTCCTTCTGGGACCCTATAATGTGAATGCTGGTGTGTTTAATGTTGTCCCAGAGGTCGCTGAGACTGTCCTCATTTCTTTTCATTTTTTTTCTTTATTCTATTCTGCAGCAATGATTTCCACCACTCTGTCTTCCACCTCACTTTTTCGTTCTGTGTCTCGGTTATTCTGCTATAGATTCATTCAACTGTATTTTTCATGCCAGTTATTGTATTGCTCATTTCTGTTTGTTTGTTCTTTAAATCTTCTAGCTCCTTGTTAAACGTTTTGTGTATCTTCTCGATCTGCGCCTCCGTTCTTTTCCCGAGACTTTGGATCATCTTTACTGTCATTACACTGAATTCATTTTCAGGTAGATTGCCTATCTCCTATTCATTTAGTTGTTCTTGTGGGTTTTTATCTTGTTCCTTCGTTTGCAACATATTTCTCTCTCATCTCATTTTGTCTAACTTTCTGTGTTTGTGGTCTCCTTTCCACAAGCTGCAGGATCGTAGTTCCTCTTGCTTCTTGTGTCCACCCCTGGTGCATGAAGTTGTTGCAAGGGCTTGTGCAGGCTTCCTGGTGGCAGGGACTGGTGCCTACCCTCTTGTGGGTGGAGCTGGGTCTTGACCCTCTGATGGGCAGGACCGTGTCAAGGGGTGTGTTTTGAGGTAGCTGTGAGTTCAGTACAACTTTAGGCAGCCTGTCTGCTGATGGGTGGGGCTGTGTTCCTGTCTTGCTGGTTGTTTGCTCTGAGGCATTCCAGCTCTGGAGCCTGTAGTCTGTTGGGTGGGATCGGGTCTTGGTGCCAAGATGGGGACCTCTGGGAGAGCTCACGCTGATCAATATTCTCTGGAGTCCCTGCCACCAGTGTCCTTGCCCCCAGAGAACCTATCCCAGAACAATGATTTAAAAGATGGCTGCTGCCTTTTCAGCAGACTCCATGGAGGACCAGAGAAAATGGAGAATCTTTCCAAAGTTCACCAGGAATGACAGTTTAAAAGATGGCTGCCTTCTCAACAGAATCCATAGACAACCGGAGATAATGGAACAGAATCTTTCTGATATAGATCACCAGTGTGTTATAAAAGGATATAACTCAGGAACAACCATATAGATGAGATGCATAAGACAAGGTATGTGGGAATGGCGTGGATCTTCCATGCTCTCTCCAGGCCTGCCTCTCTCCCATCTCTCCATCAAATCCAAATGAGAGCCTTGCTGGGTAGAGTATTCTTGGTTGTAGGTTTTTATCTTTCATCATTTAAAATATATCGTGCCACTCCTTTCTGGCCTGCAGAGTTTCTGCTGAAAAATCAGCTGATAGCCTTATGGGAGTTCCTTTGTATGTTACGTGTTGCTTTTCCCTCGTTGCTTTTAATACTCTCTCTTTGTCTTTATTTTTTGTCATTGTGATTACAATGTGCTGTGGTTTATTCCTCTGTGGGTTAATCCTGTATGGGACTGTCTGTGCTTCCTGGACTTGGGTGACCGTTTCTTTCCCCAGGTTAAAGCAGTTTTCAGCTATTATCCCTTCAAATACTTTCTCCGGGCCTTTCTCTCTCTCTTCTCCTGCTGGGACCCCTATAATGTGAATATTAGCGCCCTTGATGTCGTCCCAGTGGTCTCTTAAACTGTTCTCAATTCTTTTCATTCTTTTTTCTTGTTTCTGTTTGGCAGCAGTGATTTCCACTACTCTGTCTTCCAGCTCACTGATCCGTCCTTCTGCCTCACTTACTCTACTATTGATTCCTTCTAGTGTATTTTTCATTTCAGTTATTTCATTCTTTAATTCTGTTTGGTTTTTCTTTATATTTTCTAATTATTTGTTTAAAACGTCCAATTTCTCACTCTGTGCATTCATTCTCCTCCCAAGTTGTTTGATCATCTTTACAATCATTACTCTGAACTCTTTCCCGAGTAGATTGCCTGTCTCCACCTCACCTAGTACTTCTTCTGGGGTTTTATCTTATTCCTTCGTCTGAAACATTTTCCTCTGTCACCTCATTTTGCCTAAATTGATACTTGTATTTTTATGTATGTGGTAGGTTGGTTACATTTCTCGATCTTGGAGCAGTGGTCCTCTGTAGGAGACATCCTCTCTGTCCCTGCAGTGCACTCCCCTCTCATCCCCCCCAAGGGCCAGGGGCCAGCTGGTCCCAGGGGAGTGTCTGGCCCGTGTTTGCAGACTTGATCTGCAGGCTGTGAGACTGTAGTTTTCTTGCTGCTGGTGTCTGCCTACTGGTGGATGAGGCTGGTCTAGAGGTTTGTGTAGGCTTCCTGGTGGGAGGGGCCGGTCCCTGCCCCCTGGTGGGTGGAGCTGGGTCTTTGTCCTCTGGTGGGCAGGGGCTGTGTCTAGGGGTATGTCTAGAGGCAACTGTGGGATCAGGAAGTCTTCAGGCAGTCAGTCTGCTGATGGGTGGGGCTGTGTCCCAACCCAGTTGGCTGCTTGGCCTGAGGCATCCCAGCACTGGAGCCTTCAGGCTGTTGGGTGGAGCCAGGTCTTGGTGCCAAAATGTCAGCCTCTAGGAGAGTTCACACACATGAATGCTCTCCGATATACCTGCCAGCAGTGTCTATGTCCCCAGGGTGGGCCACAGCCACCCCCTGCCTCCCCAGGAGGCCCTCCAAAACCAGCAGGTAGGTCTGGTTTGGGGTCCTATCAAAGTACTTCTTTTGCCCTTGGTCCCAGTGCACATGAGAATTTGTGTGCGCCCTTTAAGAGTGAAGTCTCCATTTCCCCCAGTCCTGTGGAGCTCCTGCAATCAAGCCCTGGTGGCCTTCAAAGCCAAATGCTCTGGGGGCTCCTCTTCCTGGTGCCAGACACCTGGGATGAGGGGGGCCTGACATGGGTCTCAGAACTCTCACTCCTCTGGGAGAACCTCTGTAATGTAATTATTCTCCAGTTTGTGGGTCACCCACCCTGGGGGGGTATGGGATTTGCTTATATCATGAGCCTTCCCCTCCTACTAGTCTCGTTGTGGTTCCGTCTTTATCTGTGGAGGATCTTTCCTGGTAAGTTTCAGCCTTTTTCAATGATGGTTGTTCTGCAGATTGTTGTGATTTTGGTGTGCTCATGAGAGGAGGTGAGCTTAGGGTCTTTCTACTCTGCCATCTTGGCTGCTCTCCCCTGGTCCGGGTGCATGGGGTGGCCTCATCCAGGGGCACCTGCGGCCGGGCAGGATTCTGCCTGCCCGTCTGTCCCATCCTGTTTCCTCCTACTGCCTGAGCGAGCACAGTCTCGCTTCCTCCAGACAGCACTAATATTGTGACTTTAGGCAAATTACTTAACCTCTGAGCTTTAGTTCCTTCATCAGTAATGTGGATCTATTAATGCCTAGTTAGAACGATGGTTTGGAGTATAACAGAGATTCCAACAATGTTCACTTCAGAAGTCAGATAGAACTGAAATGCCAATAGGCTGGCCCCTTCAACTCCACAGGAGTATGTTTGCATATGAAACCAAGGAGACTTCTGGGGAAGCAGTTACCCTAAAGGGTGGGAGAGTCAAGAATAATGGCTCAGTGTTCAGTGGAAAGATTCTGAGTACAGTATAGGGTCTGACAATCACATTTGCCCAGTCTCTGATAACCCATTCCTAAGTCTCATAAAAGTAGGACTTAGAGATTTCACTAGCAACTTTGCCTGTGTTACATGGAACTAGTGAAAGTAGAGTCTGCTTTTCCTCATAAAACAGACCAAGTGGCTCAAGAATCAAGCAGAGAAAGGGGGGCATCACACCAGGGAGCAAGAGGAAAATGAAGTGAAATGACTGACACCAGGTAGTAATCAGAAGGAATATATCAGCAGAATACATGAGAACCTCCTGAGGATTCCCAGGTTTCCTTAGGAGGCATCTCAATGTCCTTGACTTCCCACTGAGGGAGTCTGGGTAGAGCCAGAAAAAAAAAAATGTTACTGTTAATTTGTGGCCCATTTTTCCCCAGATGATTTTATAATGAAAAATTTCAAGCATATACACAAATACAGTATAGTGTGATCAAACCTCATGCACTCACCTCCCAGTTTTAACATTTGTCTGCACATGGCCACTCTATACCCCTCCTTACTCCCTCATCTCCTTATTGGATTAGTCTGTAGCAAATCCCAAACATCATTTCATTTCATCCTAAAATACTTCAGTATGTATTTCTAAAAGATAAGGACACTTTTCCCCTCCCAATATTACTGTTGTATCATTATCACAGTTTAAAGAGTTCACAATTCCTAATGTCATCAAATAGTCAATCAGTGCTCAAATTTCCCCGACTTTTCTTATACTTTACAGTTAGTTTGTTTGAATTGGGATCCAATCCAAGATCTAGAAATTGCATTTTGTTGATTCATATCTTAATTCTCCTTTAACCTACAAATTATCAGTGATAGGCAGATTAATGCCTCCCCCCAACATGTCCACATCCTAATCCCTGAAAGTAATGAATGCATTAGGTTACATGGCAAAGGGAAATTAAGGTTGAAGGTAGAATTAAGTTTGCAAATTAGCTGATCTTAAAATAAGGTGATTATCCTGTATTATCTGGGTGGATCCAGTGTAATCACAAGGGCCCTGAAAAGTGGAAGAGGAAGACAGGAGAGAAGAATCAGAGGGAGATGTGAGTACAGAAGAATGTCAGAGAGATTCAACATTGTTGGCTTTGATGATGGAGGAAGGCAGCCATGAGCCAAAAGATGTGGGCGGTCTCTAGAAGCTGGAAAGCACAAGGACGTGGATTATCCCCTAGAGCCTCCAGAAAGGAAAAGAGCTCTGTCAACACTTTCATTTTGCCCCAGTGATACCCATGTTGGACCTTTGACTTACAGAACTGTAAGGTAATAAATTTGTGTTGTTTTAACCCACCAAGTTTGTGGTAATTTGTTAAAACAGCACATTGAAAACTAATTCATTCTCTTTTCTCTCTCCCCATTTATTTCTTGGTGAAACAACATTTGTCCTACAGAATCTCCTACATTCTGAATTTAGTTGATTACATTCCTGTGGTGTCATTTAACATGTTCCTCTGTCCCTTGTATATCCTGTAATCTGGTAATTACATCTAGAGACTTGATCAGATTCATGTCAACTCATCAACATAGCTACTTCATAGGCATTGAGCGGTCTTCCTTTCCCAGGTGATTCTGAGGCATCCAGTCCATGGACCAGCATTTGGAAACCACTGATATTGTCTGACTCCTAGGAATATTGAAGCCCAGAGAGAAGATGGGACACACACAAGATCACACAGGAAGTTAGTGGCAGAGATGAGACTATAATTCTGATTTGAAATTCATAATACCACCAGATCCTGGGGCTAGATGGATCCTCAAAAGGTCATTGAGGCAGAGCTCACACAATCAGCTTTTTAGATGATTCAACACTTAGCTCATAGGGTAGCCTCAATCTTAGAAAAAGATTTCAATTCTTTCACCCTAAACTGCTGCCAGAATGGAAAAAAGAAGAGTCAGGTTAACTGGACCCTGGCTAATCCTGCAGTTTGTTCTTCTGGGGAAGCTCTTCCTCAGAGTGACATCCTAGGGTGGTCACCCCAATGCTGCCTCTTGCCACCTTCTGAGTCAGGGTTCAAGAACATAGATAGCCCTTGTGAGAGAATACACTCACAAACACACACGCACATGCACACGCACATACACGCACACGTGCGTGCAACTAACATGAGGAGAGTTTGTTTGTTATAATTCGTAAAATCACTTTATCATCCATTATGCCATTTGATCCTCCCCAAAGTCCTGGGAGGGAGGTGTTCTGAGCAATAACTCTTACCCCCATTTTACACATGAGCAAACTGAAGCTCAGAAAGGTAAAGTGACTTACTCCAGGTCACAAAGATTTCAGATCTGTCTGACCCCAGCCTCTACATCCTTGGGTCCCCCACCCATGTCTTCTTCCCAAACTAAGCCCCTCATGTGTCCACCTGCAGGCTCAAGCCCATCACAGGTCCTGAGCCAGTCCCCATCAGAGTAACAACTTGATCAGCAGCTTCTTTGTACTAAGCAATAAGACTTGGAATTAAGATGTATTGCTACCCAGGTCACGAGGGAATAACAGCCACCATTTATTGAGCACCTACTGCCTGCTAAGTATTCTTCTAAGCCCTTAGATGGATTCTCCACCACACTATTTTCCACACTTTATGGAAGAGGAAAATGAGGTTTAAGAGAGATTATTGACTTGCCCAAGATCACACAGCCAATAAGTGGAAGATACAAGATTCAAATTCGAACCAGTCTAACTGTGGACTGCCCTTCTCCCCTACCCATGCTGTCGTAACACATGCAATTCTGAACACCCATGTGGCCTCTGGGTGGCAGCCCTCACTCCTCTTCACTGAAGGAACAGGAAAGGATCATGATCAGGGTCTAGCTGCACGGTGCTAAAGGCTCAGATGGGGTTAGGGACCATGAATGCTAAGCAGGGCCAGGCTACCCAGGGCTGGGAGGTGGTCCCAGCAGCACTTGGCTGCCCGGGAGAACATCAACAATGATCTTTGTTTTGAGGTTCTCCGGGTAAGATGGAGGAAGGATGGGGACAAGGAGAGCTGAAGGTATTGGCAAATGAAACACTGAAGCAATGGACCAGGAGGTCCAGGCTGGAGGAGAAAGGCAGGATGGGTCCCAGGCCTGAGGTCTCTGTGGGGTCCAAGAATAGGTAGGCAGAAGGAACTGAGAGAAAGGGGAAGGAGACTGGGAAACATGGTAGAGGTGTGAGGGGCAGAAAGGGGACATGGTGTCATAACATTTCAGAGGTTATGAGGTTATCCCTTTTGGATGTGGACAGATCTTGGAATTTGGAGTTGAGAAGGAGCAGAGATGAAGGTCCAACAAGCTTTGATCTGTAACTGGAGGAAACAAATTCCTTCTCTTGAGATGAGCCTCAGGCAATAAAGACCATCCTGTCCCTGGAAGGGGTTCAGCCTCAGTCTTCCTAGATGGTATATGGAGCTGTATTTTTCCCCAAACACAGTTGGCTTGTCCCATGGGACTGAGCACCTTTATGCCCCCTCCCCTCCATCACAGCTCACTGCCATGCAGCAACAATGGCCAGAGGCTACCTTTGGTCACGCTGAAGACAAGATCACTTAGGGATGCCTCAGAGAAGAGGGTATCCAGTAGAAGGACATCTAGTTACTTTGATGAATCAGGTCAAAGGTGGCATCAGGAACCTAGAATAGGCTGGAACTCAGGAGGAGACCTCGGTTCTAGCTCTTCCTCTGCAGTAGACTGATTTGTGACCTTGTGCCAGTCCCTTCCTCTCTCTGGGCTTAATGTACCCGTTAGCATGAGGACGAGTTGGACTAAATGACTCTAAGTACCTTTCCAGCTCTAAATTCCTAGGCTCAAATCTAACAAGGGATCAGCTGCATAAGGAATGGGAACTAACGTCTGGCAAGTTATTGAAGGGATTTTAATGGGATCACACAGGGATTATTGAATTTATTTTTGAAGCTTTAAGGTGTGCTGCTGTTTACTCCTCTGCTTGGCTAGGGACAACAGCTGAGTTTCTTCATACCGAAGTTGATCAAGCTGGTTGCATAACAGAGTAGAGGCTGCTAAGAGCCATAGGCTGGTTGAATACCTATCATATTATTGGGCTCTGAGGCAAAACTGAAACTGGGTTTTCTCCTTCCTTCCCTCCTCCAATCCTGAACTTAAGGAAGAGAATGAGTGTGTCTAAATTAACATTTAGAAGATGGACTAAATAGATACATCAGGAAACCTCATTAATCTTCCAGTAGTCACCCGTCAGCTGGCATTGCAGGATAGCCTTAGGTCCTCCCATCTCACTCAACACCTCTCCATGCTGTGGTTGATCATGACCCATCCTGCAGAATGCTTTGGGGGAAATTAAAAGGGGAGTTTAGAAGGCTTCTAGAGTTGCCTACAGGAAACAATATGGATGTCTGCCAGCATCTATCCCCCTGCCACTAATTGCCACAAAAGAGAGAGTCAGAGAGGGGAAGGGAAGCATTGAGAGATACTGGGCAATTCCAGCCAGAGCTGTACCAGTGTTTGGCTTGGGCAGTGCTTAGCATGATGGGAGGCAGGACAGGGGGAGGGGAATGGAGCAAGTGTCTGATTACCATTTTCCTCATAAGACAGGGCCAGGACTGGGCCAGCTAGTCTAAAATGTCTACCGACTGAGGTCAAAGTTGTATTCAGAGAGGCCACAACCAGAGCATAAGCCCCAAGACAGCATGCCAGTGGATGAGCTGAGGTTCCAGCATTACTCAATCAACTCCAAACCCCAAGACCCAAGGAGGACCAAAGGTATAATCAAGGTCAAGAGCCAAGAGTGTGCATTGCAAAAGGATGAAATTGGAGCAAATGCAGGTCAGGAACAAGCAAGGGGGTGCCTCAGAGGCTTGTCATAAACAGTCTTGTGGCATTTATGAGGCATGGGGTACCTAGTTTGTTCATTTCTCCAGTTGGCTTAAATGGCCAGAGCAAAGATGGAGCACCCCTATCTCCAACACATACATGCTATTCCCTGGTAAGGGTTGGCCCTGGACTTCACTTTATTGGTGAAGGAATCTAATGGGTTCATGGGCGTTCCTGAGATGGAAGGTGGCTTTTCACAAGCTTTCGCCTGGCCCCAAACCCTTTACTGCACCAGAAACTGGGGCTGACTGTGGTG
This sequence comes from Kogia breviceps, assembly GCF_026419965.1. Taxonomy (NCBI): domain Eukaryota; kingdom Metazoa; phylum Chordata; class Mammalia; order Artiodactyla; family Physeteridae; genus Kogia; species Kogia breviceps. The sequence continues at coordinate 79,472,403 of NC_081330.1, read as the reverse complement.
CTAGTGGAAGTTCAGATTTCCTCCATTCTGCTCTCCAGTTCTCCATCTCAACTAGCTGGGGCTGGACACAGGGCTAGAAGATGGGGAATGTGCTCTAGGCAGGCCAGGTGGAGCAGCGGCAGTAGCAGAGAAGTGAATCTTCATAGACGTTGGAAGCTGGAAACAGAATGCCATGGGGTTTGTTTCCTTAGTAACTGTTTCCAGATTTTTGCAGGGGTAAGGGTGATAAAGATGGCCTCTGTATGGAGATTGTCTTCTCTGGTGCTCAGGGATGAGTGTTGGCTTCACATTATTCCTCTGTAAACTCCAGTGGGTCCTATAGACATTTTTGAAGCTATGCTGCTCATGCAAGTGGCTGAGGGCTGCTGGTGGTGCGCTGAGGGGTGGGGTAGTAGCAGAAGTAAATGCCACCATTGGGGTAGAATGGAGAACAGCAGCCAGTTATAGCCATAGGTTCTGCAGGGGTGAATCTAAGCTTAGTGTCAGTAAGAAGTGTAACAGCTGAGGTACTCTCTTGCTAGGCTCTGATTATTCCTGGGTTGTGGATGATAGGCTAGAAAGACAGAGGTGGAGAGGGCACTGAACAATACTTTCCAATGTATCATCGCCCAGTCCTGCTGCGGCTTTAGGAGGACACTCATGTCAGTTATGAAGTTCATGGTGATTGTGTCCAGGAGCACTTCCATTGAAAATCAGATTGCGGATCTCTTTGGGAGACTGGTTATGCACTTGAGTTTTGGTGTCTGACTTCTTAGGTTTGAGTTCCAGCTCTGCAACTTACTGCACGACCTTGGGCAAGAAACCTAACACACTTCGTGCCTCCGATTTTTGTAAAATGGGGATAAATAATCGCACATATCTTTTAGGACTTCTGTGAAGGTTGAATGTGAGCATTATGTGAAGCACACAGTTCAATGCCTAGACCATAGTAAATGCTCACTCAATAAAGAGAAGCTATTATACTGTGTCTCTTTCAGGTCTGTCTTCACCCCAATGCATGTGTCACAGAGGGACATGTATTAGAAGGCATCGGACCAAAAGCAGAGCCATCAAGCGTCCTGGAAATCCATGTTTTTTAAGGGATATGGTGCCCTGCCAGAGTAGCATTAGGCAGAAGGAGTGCACTTCTCTGTGCACTTTTCTCTTGGGAACCCATAAACAGCCATTTGTATTCTTGGGGACCCCTAGGCTGACTCTTCACTTTTTCCTGGTGCTGCCATGTACGGACATCTGTTCCTTGCTCCTTTTGGATGAATATAACCACCTGCCTGCTGTGGAGGCATCCCCTCTGCTTTCTGGATGGAACCCAGAGGCCTCCTGGTGGGCAATGTGGTTACTTGGTCAGGATGTGGAAGAATGTCTGGAGTCAGGGTTGGCAGTAGGACTCAGAGATCAAGGGCAGTGTCTCAGGCCCCTGGAGTTGTCAGGGTTATGGAATTTCAAGCTCAGACAGCTAGGACTAAGGTGATGTATGGAGGAGAACGGCGGAGGCATAACTGCCTCTGCACTGGGTGTGCACAGCAATGTGGTGGGAGGTTCCGTAACAGGTTCACCCCATTACCAGCAGAGGGCAGCATCTGCCCAGATGGCAGGGTAAGTGGGTCAGGACCAGATCTGAAACTGTCTTCCCAGAGCCCCTGAGCATGCTATGACATGGATTAGAAACAACAGGTGACAGCTGCCCTTAACACTACCAGAAAGAAAGAAGGCTCACAGTACAGCTGGGCCTAGGACTGAGGGATTTCCCAGGATGTAGGACTTTCAGTTTTAAAACCAGAGCAGTCCTGGGCAAACTGGGACAAGTTGGTCACCCTAAGTAGGAACGCAGAGCTGTCTCTCTCTCTCTCCATTATCATCTGTTCTACCCAGTGCCCTGCCAATTCCACATGGTCGGTGTGTGTGGGGGGTGGGGGTGGGGTGGGGTGGGGTGGTCAGTGAGCGCTATGCTGATTATACAAGAGGTCAAATTATAAAGTGGGAATGCTGGGGAACAAACCAAGGCTTTTAGGCAGAGAAGTAACATTACCAGGTAGATGTTTTATGGCCCCGATATTTTATTATGAAAAGAATTACATATACAGCAAATTTTACAGGTAACACCCATATGCCCGCACCTAGATCCTACACTTAGCATTTTACTGGACTTCTTTTATCACATATCTACTCTTCTATCCTTCCACCAATCCACCTAAGTTTTGATGCATTTCAAAATAAATTGTAGACATCACTACACTCTTCTAAGCATTTTTGAGGTTTAGTGGAGTCAGACAGACCCAAATTTGAAGGCACTTGACTTCTACCAGCTTAAATTTTCTCATCTCTAAGTTGATGACACTGAGTGTTGGTAGGAAGATTTGATTTGTTTACTTTATGAAACACTCAGATAATGCTTTCTATGTGCAACTCCTAAATATTATCTCATTTAATCCTAGTAACAATCCAATGAGGTAAATTCTGTTATTACCCCCATTGTACAGATGAGGTTTCAAGAAGTTAATGAGCTCCCTAAAGATCACACGGTCATCAAATGGCATTGCTGAGAGTTGAATCCAGCCTCTCTGACTTTGGTATCCACGCTCTTAGCCACTACACTTGGTATCCACGCTCTTAGCCACTACACTATGCTGCCTCCCACAGCACCCACTAAATTATGGACATCCAGTGAACGGTGACCCTCGCCTTCTTTGTTTTTAAATCTTTCACTGCAACCCCACGCAGTAGGTATTATCTCCAGTTTACAGATGAGGAAACTGGAGGTTGGAAAAGTTTGATAGCTTGCTCAAGAATGCACTGCTAATAAATAAAGGATTGGGGATTTGAACCCAGGAATGACTCATACCTGGGTCAGTGTCATTTCCCTGTACTGCACAGTACAGAAACCACTGAAGTGCACATGAGCCTAGACCACTTATGAGGGATTCTTGTTTCGGGGTGGTCTTTCCTCAGCCATAGCAGAAAAGAATGTGGTGAAAAGAGGGGCTTCTGCCTAGTTCCCATGAGGGGCCCGTGTCTTTTTATAACTATGAAACAGACTCAGTGGCAAGTGGCAGCAGAACCTCGGAATCTCATCAAGCTCCAGGAAAGGAACCATGACTCTTAGTTATCAACTTTCCCTCTGAGAGAGGCCCTACATGGGGGCAATCCCTTCCCTATTGTACCCTGCCTCCTCTTCCCTTTTCTCCCCCTCCCTTCTCCTCCCCTTCCCTTCCCTTTCTCTTCTTCCTCCTCCTCCTCCTCCTTCTCCTCCTCCTCATCATCTTTGGCCTCTCAGGAAGCCAGTCATAATCATTATCATTTTCTTCCTCATAGCTATCATTTACTGAATGCTTCTCAAGTGCTGTTCTAGGCACTTTACATATATTATTAGCCCATTTAATCTTCACAACAATGCCATGAGGAGTTCCTACCTCACATATGAGATATTGGAGCCCCAGAGAGGTTAAGTACATAACCTAAGGGCACCTGGCCCTGAGTTAACAGCCTTCCCAGAGTTCACCTTGGGAGATGTTGATCATTGCAAAGATGCTGATAATCGCTATGGGAAAGCTGGGGGCATAATAGTAACAGGGAACCGGACTTTAAGAGCAGAATTGCTAAAATTGCCTGGCCTTCCCCTGTGGAGTGAGCACCTATCCTCAGTGTAAAATCGACCCATCTGGCACAAGGCAGGTATACAATTCATCCCCACTGTGCCAAACGTGTAAAGAGAGCCCCAAACCGGGTTATTCCCAGATTGGAAGGCCTGGGTTCTAGTTGTGGCTTTGCTCTTAACCTGCTAAATGACCTTGGGCAAGTCAGCTCCCCTCTCTGGGTCTCATTTATAAAATGTAATACTACATGCTCTACTAACAGTACAGGGCTATTAATGTGAGCATCAAATGAGAATGTTGAATAAGGTGCTTTACAGCATCTTACCAATATAACAAATAACTTCCCTTAATCTCCTCCTCCTCCTTCATCTCTCTCTCCTTCACCTGCCTTGTCTTCATCTTTTACTCTATTTTGTTCCTTCTCTTCCTTTCTTTAGTCTCCTCTAACCAGGTCTCAGACGTATCTGAAGAACTGCTCTTAGGCAGAAGAAACACAGGCTTTAAAGGCAGACAGACCTAGCTTTGCCTCCTGGCTTTGCCCCTTCCTAGTTGTTTGTTGGGCAACTATTTTACCCTTTTTGAGCCTCAGTTTTATTATCTGTAAAAATGGACACACATAACGTCTTCCTTGTAAGGTGGTCGTTGGATGATGTGGTAGGTTGTCTGCAAATACGACCAAGAATTGCCCCCATCTCTGGCATACATGCAGCTCCTCCCATCAAGAGGCGGAGTCTCTTTTCTCCACTCCTTAAATCGGGGCTGGCTCTGTGACTTGCTTTGACCAATAGAGTACAGCAGCAGTTTTGCTGTATGACTTCTGGTCTTATGCCACAAAAGGCCTTGCAGCTTTTGTTTTCACCCTCTGAGAAGACTGCTGCCACATAAAACAAATGTCTCACTACTCTACTTGGAGAGAGAGGCCCAATGGAGAAAGAAAGACCCTGGAGAATAAAATACTACAAAGGGAGGTGGGAGGCCCAGCCAGCCCACAGCTGTTTCAGCCACCACAGTTGAGGTACCAGATATGAGAGAGCACACATCTTGGGTCCTTCAGCCCCAGCCAAGCTGTCTGAGGCAACACCACATGGAATAGAAATAAGCCATTCCCAGCAAGTCCTGCTCAAATTGCAGAATCACTAGCAAATAAATGGTGGCTGTTTTAAGCCACTAAGTTTTTGGGTGGTTTGTTTCACAACAGATAGCTGAACCAGAAAAATTAAATGAGATAGTAGCACCCCACCCAGTGGCTGGCAGGTATAGGTACTCAACATTTGATTGTTCCCTTCCCATTCAGAGGTGTTCCCTGGGAAACAGCTGACCTGGCTAGTTGTGCTTCAACTGAATTGACAGATCTGACCTCCAGTGTGCCAAAGATGCAGAGCAATGACCACTTCTCCTATACTTTACAGGGACCTGCTGAGAGCTATACAGGTTAAGGTGTACTCCAAGTTACACAGCTGAGTGTCCTCCTTTTGCCCAGAGTGAGTCTAGGCCACCTTAAAAGCAGGCTTGTAGCTGAACAAAATCTGGGGTGGTAGAGTAATGTCAGCTAAGACAAATAGTGCTTCTTCTGACCGCTCATCCAATCTACGTGGTGCTAGAGGCACAAGGGGTAGAAGTACTTAGTATATGCCTGGCATTGCTCACAACAGTGCCAGAAGTAGGTAGTGTTATTTTCCCCATTTTTCCAGATGAGGACACTGAAGCACAGAGAAGTTTCTGTCAACTGTTGGGTTTCTGGAAAGCATTGGGTCAGTTTAATGTACAGGATATTAATTAGCGAGCCCTTGGGATCAACACTTGTAGAGGAAAAGGGAAGAGAAGGAGGCAGGATTGGACAGAGGGAGCTATTGAACTGCAACTCAGTCTTAATGGAAACCACAGTCCACCCATGGGGAGCTCTGAAGCTGGGATGACCCTTCGGAGTTGTTCCCTATTGTATCCTCTTAGGGGAACAGGCCTTTACATTCCTGCATCAGTCACTGAATTCCTAGTCCCTGATTTCTAGTTCAGAGTTATTTCACCTACTCCTGTGATCAAGCCATCCCAAAATGGAGAAAAGCTTAAAAAAGTGATCATGGAGAAAAGGTAGAAAAAAAAAATCGACTCTGGAACCAGACAAATCTGTGTTCAAATCCTGAGACTTCTCTTACTAGCTGTCTGTTTAACTCTGTACAAGTTATTTAACTTCTCTGAGCTTCAGTTTACATTTTTGGAAAATGGCAATAAGAATACTTAGCTTGAAAGGTTGTTTTGAAAATCAAATACAATCATCTATATAAAGCATCTTACATAGAGACTTGACACAGAGTAGGCACTGAATACATGGAAATTATTATAAAAATAGGGTAAATTATTATGCGGTGGTGTGCCTGGTTTTCTCACTTGTAGGGTGGAGTGAATAAGAGTAAAGAAGAGCTACCCAGAAGGGGAAAGGACATTACATCTTTTCTGTTACCTGGCACGTGTAGGCAATGAGTCAGCATTTACTCCAATGAACAAATGTTTATTTAAAAGGATTTGTACAGACATAACGCTCTTACTTTCAAAGAGCAGAGGAACCTTTTATATATTATGAACACACAGACACTGTGGCAACTTAAAACTACAGCTAAGAAAGGAAGGATACTATCCCCCCTCCCCAGCCAGGAGCTAACACTTTTTCAGTCAGCCAGCCCCGATCCCTGTCCCTTAAGTTTGAGAGTGACTTGACTAGAGATGTGGCTTTGGAGGAGGGAAGAGCTGTAGGGCTTGGGGAGCCTGGTGACTTTTCTTTTGAGAGGGAAATCCACCTGCACAATCCACAGGAAAAGGGGTGGCCAAAAGCTGACCTGAGCTGAGGCTGCCTTAGAGAAGAGAGACTGGAGTAGAAGTCCCACTTACCTGCATGTGTACAGTGATTGGCATTCACTTGAATCTCAACCCACTACTCTGACCTCTAAGATATACCATTTGAGTAAGTGCCAGAGTAATAGTTTTGAACAAAAGGCAACACAAATGTCAGCCTGGGGCCTCTCCAGCCTAAGGCAGCCCCGATAGCAGAGCCCTCAGACCAATGACTTAGGCAATGAGTTAGGCAGGACTTGTGGAGTGGGTCTGGCTCCCTGATTTCACTGTGGGGAACATCTGCTACTGATTTTCAAAAGCTAGGGTTTATTATGGGAGAAAAGCCCACAGATTTTAGGATCCCCAGACACATAGCCTGGTACCTGAGAACTTTAGTATATCTGGGAAACTGCCAGGTGGTGGGGTGGTGAGCTCAGTAATAACAGCCAGGCCTCCCAAATGAATATGGAAAGGAGAGCTTCTCCAAGCTACCTCCGGGCCTTGAGGACGAGATGAGGTTGGGGCTGGGGGAGATAAATGCACCAAGCCTATTGAAAAGTCCAGCAAGAAGACTGTTGTTCCTTCAGAGCCTAAGGCAAAAGTACAGGGAGGGGGCACACTGGAGCCTTCACCTGAAACAAGATATGGGCCTCCCCAGGCCCTCAGGCCTTAGGCCCCAGGCCTCAGGCACAGGAGACAGAGAATCACATCTGGGACTTCCACCCTTCCCTTAGCTCCAAACAAGGGCAGGGGTTGAAATGTGGGTGAGAGAGAAGGGATCTTCAGACACAACTGTCATTAGCACCTGAACCACATCTCTTCCTAAACCAGAAACTCCAAGAGCAAAAAGAAATAAGAGCAAAGTGAGAGAGGGGTTGTGCTTCCATCACATTAAATAGGAGACTTTGTAGAGGTGGGGAAGGGTTGTTTCACATGGAGACATCAATCACTCTGGCCAAGGGGAGGGGTTATGAGCAGCAGAGCTCTAAGTGTTCTCCCTCTTTTCATTCATCCTGCTTCCGTTTCGGCTTTTTGGGGTTCCTGGACCGACTCTTGGCTTTGCACAGAGGGCATATAGGTGCATTCCGGTGAATTTGTTGGTGACATGACAAGCAGGCCTGGTGGGGGGCACAAGACAAAGCAAGTTAGTGGTCAGCTTCTTCTAGGCCACGGCTCATCTTTCCCAGGGGCCCCCACAAGCAATTGCGATTTCCCAACAGGAAGGAGAAAGACACAAGTGGTGAGTCCCAAGTAGCGAGATCTGTGCTGGATGTAAGGGATGCAAAGGATATAAGGGAGTGAGAGTCAAAGAGGGGTATTGAGGAAAAATATCCAAAATTCGGCAATAAGGCAAAATGTGAATTGCATATTCATTAAGCATTATACTGGAGCATGGTCTAACAGGCTCACTCAAGGATTATTTAATTCTCTAGGACAGGTATCAATAAACTTTTTTCTGTAAAGGCCAAGATAATAAATATTTTGGACTTTCTTTTCAGGTCATATGATTTCAGTTGCAACTACTCAGCTCTAACTGCCTTACATAAAAGAAGCTATAGACAATACATAAACAAGCAGGCATGTGTGGGGGCCAATAAAACTTTATTTATAAAAATGGGGAGCAGGTCACACTTGGCCTATGGGTTCTGGTTTGCTGACCCTTGCTCTAGGAGAATGTCTCTTTGTTTGACTATTTACTACTTATTTTAAAAATTGAAGTACATTTGATTTAAAATGTTGTGTTAGCTTCTGGTATAAAGCAAAATGATATAGATAGATAGATAGATATTCTTTTCTGTTATGGTTTATTACAGGATATTGAATATAGTTCCCTGTGCTATACAGTAGGACCTTGTTGTTTATCTATTTTATACACAGTAGTCTGTATCTACTAATCCCAAAAGCCTAATTTACCCCTGTCCCACCCCCTTTCCCCTTTGGTAACCATAAGTTTGTTTTCTATGTCTGTGAGTCTGTTTCTGTTTTGTAAATAAGTTCATTTGTATCATATTTTATATCTCATGTATAAATGATATCATATGGTATTTGTCTTTCTCGGTCTGACTTACTTCACTTAATATGATAATCTCTAGTTCCACCCATGTTGCTGCAAATGGCATTATTTCATTCTTTTTTATGGCTGAGTAGTATTCCAGTGTATATATGTACCACATCATCTTTATCCGTTCATCTACCAATGGACATTTAGGTTGCTTCCATGTCTTGGCTACTGTAAATAGTACTGCTATGAACATTGGGGTACATGACTCTTTTTGAATTAGAGTTTTCCCTGGATATATGCCTAGGAGTGGGATTGCAGGATCATCTGGTAACTCAAATTTTAGTCTTTTAAGGAACTTCCATACTGTTCTCCATAATGGCTGCACCAATTTACGTTCCTGCCAACAGTGTAGGAGGGTTCCCTTTCCTCCACACCCTATCCAGCATTTGTTATTTGTAGAATTTTTAATGATGGCCATTCTGACCGGTGTGAGGTGATACCTCATTGTAGTTTTGATTTGCATTTCTCCAACAATTAGTGATGCTGAGCATCTGTTCATGTGCCTATTGGCCATCGGTATGTCTTCTTTGGAGAAATGTCTATTGAGGTCCTCTGCCCATTCTTTGATGGGATTGTTTGTTTTTGTGTTATTGAGTTGTATAAGCTGTGTTTATATGTTGGGAATTAAGTCCTTGTTGGTCGCATCATTTGCAAATATTTCCTCCCATTCCATAGGTTGGCTTTTCATTTTTGTTTATGGTTTCCTTTGCTGTGCAAAAGCTTATAAGTTTGAATAGGTCCCATTTGCTTACTTTTGCTTTTATTTCTATTGCCTTGGGAGACTGACCTAAGAAAACACTGGTACAATTTATGTCAGAGAATGTTTTGCCTGTGTTCTCTTCTGGGAGTTGTATGGTATCATGTCTTATGTTTAAGTCTTTAAGCCATTTGGAGCTTACTTTTGGGTATGTTGTGAGGGAGTGTTCTAACTTCATTGATTTACATGTAGCTGTCCAGCATTCCCAATACCACTTGCTGAAGAGACTGTCTTGTCTCCATTGTATATTCTTGCCTCCTTTGTCAAAGATTAATTGAACGTAGATGAGTGGGTTTATTTCTGGGCTCTCTATTCTGTTCCACTGACTATAAATACTTTTCCATTAAATAATATACTATTTGACTATTTACTATTGATCAGGGCCCAGATGCTGTGACTTAATGTCGATAAGGCACAAATGGTTTTTGCCCAGTAGAGATGCAAATAATTTTTGTTCCAAAGAAAAGGTAATCACAAAGATTACAGTTTTATTTTCCTGTAGGACATTAACCAGTTCTGGATTTAACATTGCAAACTTATTTTGGCATTCCTTTCCTTTCCTGACTATATAATTATCTGTTCCTCTAATGCTTCTGGAACCAGCTTTGTAATGCTGCTGGCTCCCTCGTTAATGACACACGTTCACTATATATTTGTCTGAGTCACGTTTCTAACTTTCTGAAAATTATACTTTAGCAGAGCCTGCCAGTCTCCCTGCATTCTAACCTCTCTGGGAATATGAGGCAAAAAGACCAGTGGCTCTACTACAGCACACATACACACCACCCCTTCCTCTGTGTCCCAAGCGAAGGCTCTTTTAGGAAGACCCCAAATAAATAAGGCCAAAGCCCCAGACCCAACCTTCCATGGGGCTGCTTGAGGATACCTTGCTTCCTCCACAGTCCATACCCAGCTCACTCACCTTCATAGGTGGGGGCTGCTGCCTGAAGGTGGCTGTCTGCCGAGTGTCCTGCTTCCTAGCCACTTGGAGTTGTTGGGCGGCAGCGGCTGCGGCGGCCAAGGATTCAGGGATCGGGGGCTCCTGAGGCTCCGTCTGCCACTCTGCTTTCTGCTTCTCAAAGTAACTTTGGAGATGAGAGACATTAGCTGGATCATTCTGAAAACAAGGAGAACCTTGCCCCTCTTAAGGACTCCATGCTACAGAACGAAGGGGGTTGGTCTGTGGCTCACTGTAGGAAGTTCCTGCACCCTCTCCAACACAAGGCTCTTCTCCCTGGGTACCAGGCCCACTGTGTGTGTTGGGAAGGGTACTCCTCCTGCTCCTTGGCTCTGACAGGCCCAGAAAAATAAAAATTCCCAAGGCTAGCCAAGTCCTCAAAGGGCATTTGTCTACCCTCCATCCCATGTTCCTTTGCAGTATTCCTATTAAGTGTCCTCAGGCCTCTGCTGGCATACCTCTAGGAATAAGAAGCTCACCACTTCCACAGGCAGCCTTCCCTACCTTAAGGAAGTATGTTCCCTTCTATTCCTTCTACTGAACTGAGTTCTGTGTCTCTGTAAAGTAAGCCTAGTTCTTAACTCTGGGTCTTAAGATAAAGTTCCAGGCTAGCCCCTGGAGGCCATGAAAGCTCACCCTTCTGTGTTTTCAAGGTTTCTGGAAACCCCTTCTAGACCTTGACTTGGGAAGTGACCTCTTAAGAGTCACAGATGCATACACACACAAAGAGTCATAGACATAGTCTTGTATTGTCAAAATTGCACAAGGAACTTTAAAAGCCATCTAGTAATTCTAGTCTAATCATCTAACAACCCAACACAGAGACTTACCCAAGGTCATGCAATGAGTCAGCCACTGACAGGCCTGGGGCTAGGACTGGGTACCATGACTTTCAGACCAGGCTTTATGTGTGTATATATACGTGTGTGTGTGTGTGTGTGCGTGCGTGCGTGCGTGTGCGTGTGCGTGTGCGTGTGTGTGGTGTACGTTGCAGGGACAGGAGGCAGGCAGCTTACTCCAAGGAGAGCTTCTCCTCCTCTTCACATAGGTCAGGGAGCCTCTGCAGGCCCAGAGTCATGCGCAGGGCATCCACATGTTCCTTCAGCGGCTTATACTCATCATGTAGCCGCCGGGTAGACTCTAGCAGCTTGTTTAGGTCATTCTCAGACTGTTTGATGGTGTTTTCCATCTGGAACACAGAGTGAGGTAAGCACAAAGACAAGACTCCAAGATTCTCAGCGAGGCTGTACAGCTGAGTGGATAATAGCACAAGCTCCAGAGCCAAACCAATCTATGATCAAGTCCTCAACCCACTATGTATTCTATGTGACTCTTGTCAAGCCTCAGTCTTTTCATCTGTATAATGGTGATAACAATCATACCTACCTCATATAATCTTGGTGAAGATTCAACGATTGAATTCATATAAGCGCTCAGTACAGGGGCTAACACAGAGTAAAGGCTCAATTAGTGGTAGTTATTATTCAAATATAGCATCTTAGAGCTGGAATGGCCCTTAGAACTCATGTAGTGTACCCCACCACCATTTTACAGATCAGAGAATTGAGACTCAGAGAGAAGAAGTAACTTCCTCAGAGAAATGCTTCCTAGGAGCAAAGTCTACATAAAGACTCAGGGCTTCTGCCTCCCAGGCCAGTGGCTTTTCTCCTAGATCAGTGGTTCCCAAAATGCAGTTACCAGACCAGCAGCATCAGCATCAACTGGGAACTCATTAGGAATGTAAATTCTCAGGTACCACCCCAGATATAAGCTAGCAGAAATTCTGGGGTGAAGTCCAACAATCCGTGTTTTAACAGGCCCTCTAGGTGACTCATGAGGCATGTTCAAATTGGAGGTCCATTGGCCCAGATTTTCAGCCCCTCTGTGACTAATACCTTGTTTATTTCTCTATCCTTAGTTAGCTGGCGGCAGAACTGCCAACTCCTCATGAGACTCTGTGATCTTGTGACACAGAAAATCCCAGGTAACTACTGTCCAAATTGCATTCATATTTCCTTTAAGACCCTAGGCCTGGCAATATCAGGAAGTATATACTGCCACAGAAATGAGTTTCCCAAGAATAGAAACTTAACTCCTTCAAACGTGATTTTAAAAAAAATCTCATTATCATAGGCTCTAAGGGTTGGATAGGGCCTTACAGGTCAGAACCTCCAACCTCCCTCCTGGTGAAGGAATCACCAATACTGCAGCCCAGACAGGTGATCATTCAGACTCTGCTTTAATAACTCTAAAAAGTGGGGGACTTATCACCACAGCAGGCAGTTCATTCCCCACATTCCAAGGGTCTCCAAAAGAGGGACTGTAATGAGGGAGCCCCAGTTGGGTAGGCTGGCAGAGATGGTTTGTTTGGCTTAGTTGGAAGCTTCGGAGCCCTAAATTTAAGTTAGATCCCCAAGGCATCTGCCTGCTCTGCTTTTCCCCAAGGCTAGCTCTCAACTCCTAGACTCCCACAATGAGAGCACATCAGTGCTGTATGAGACTTCAGAAGTGACTGAATCCCTCTCATGGTACAGAGAAGGAAAATGAGGCCCTGAGAGAAGAAGGAACTTGTCCAGTGATATACAGTCGATCAGTGACAGAGCCAGGGCTGGATCTCAGAACTCCTGGATTCTTCCATTTCACCATAGCCTGATGCCTACTTCCCCATGTTGGCCACAGCCACATCTCGAGGAGAGTCCACAGCACTCACTACTGCCTATTCCTCTTCAAAGGGCCCAGAAATAGGCTTCAGGCAGCCAGCCACATACCACATTGATATCAGCGTGGATCAGTCGGAGTTCCTCCACATGGGCCATCTTCTCCTGTAGCAGGAGGTCCATCTCTTGCTTGTATTCCTTCAGGTGCCTCTCCTCTGATTCAAGGGCCTCAAACTCAGCCTTCAAACGGGTCTTGATCTTTTCCATCTGCAGGGTCTTGTTCCTGCCATTCCCCCAAAGGAGGAAACAGACCAGCAGCAGACGGCAGGAAAAGGGAAATGGAGTACAGAGTTAGAGAAATGGAGTACAGAGTTAGGCCCTGAGCCAGAGCTATCTTGTTAAGCCATCTTTCTAAGCTTCCCTCTCTTCAGGCAGAGGCAGCCTGAAGCCATCCCCACAAAGGCAGGAGATTCTTTCTTCTAAGATAAAAGCTCAGTGGGTTTCGAATGGGGATGATTTTGTTCCTTGATGGAGCATTTGCAAACGTGGGGCAGGTTTTAGCTGTTAGATTGACTCAAGGGAGAGCACTACTGGCATTTAGTGGATATGGGCCAGAAATGTTAAACAGCCTCTCAATGCACAGAAAAGTCCCACATCACAAATACCTCCCACCCAAGATGCCAACCATGACCTCCTAAGAAACTCTAGAACAGCACTATCCAATAAATTTTCTACAATGATGGAAATTTTCTGTGTCTATGCTTTCTAATACAGTAGCCACTAGGCACATGAAGCTCCTGAGCATTCAAAATATGGCTAGTGCAACCGAGGAACTGAATTTTGAATTTTATTTAATTTTAATCAATTGATTAAAATGAAGTTTAAACAGCCACATGGGGATAATGGCTCTCATATTGGACCGCACAGCTCTATAGGGTCCCCTCATCAGTTCCAGAAGAGGCAGGAGATGGGAAGAACTGCAGCTCATTTCTTTTCCTAGAAAAAATAAAACCTATTTCTGGTTGTTAAATCCCAATTGCATACCCTCTGGCTCAGTAATCCCACACCTAGCAATTTATTCTAAGGAAATAAGTCAGGGAAGCAAAAAGTTAATACACAGGGATATGCTTTCTGGTCTATGGGCAAAATTGGAATATTTGGCAGCCACTAAAAGGAATCATTATGAAGACTTGTGACATGGAAAATGTTGAAGATTCTCCATGAAAAGGTATATACACTGATTGTATATTGTATATCGTGTATTTTGCAGTTTCAAAATACACATGCATGCGACTAAACAAAAGGAATTGGCAAGAGTACAGTTTCAAGGATCTTTGAGACCACTGAAGCCTGCCTAAGTGAAGGAGCCACAGCATTTTGGAAGGAAGCCCCTCTAGGGCACACACTGTTGCCCTCCCACTCACTCTCTACTCTCTGGTTCTCAGGTTCGGTCTAGCCATCATCCGTTACTCAGACTAGGCATCTCCTTTATTCTGCCTCAGTAGCTGGCTTTCTCCTCTGCTCCAGCCCATCCCATGGTTACCCTTGCTCCACACCCTGGCCTCTGGCCTCTGACCTCAGCCTGCCTCTGTGTTCATTCTCTCTTCTTTCTTCAGCATTGCCTGTAGCTCCTGCCTCAAGAGGTGGCCCTCAATGGCACAGAACCACAGAAAGAATTATGTTAGGTGGGTAGGATGACAGGCAAAATTTTTCTTTCAATATTCAAAAATTTCTTTTCAAGTTATTATATTGCTTTTACCTTAGAAAAGGTTAAAAGGATGGGTGTTATTATTCCATCTGTAAAGAAGGAAATTGGGAGTTCAGGGTGGTAAGTTGCAGTAAATGGGATGTTGGGATTTGAACCCAGGGCTCTCTAGCACCACCCACTACTCCACACTGCCTGACTGGGGTTACCCAGGCTAAGGGGCATAAACATATTGAGGGTTCTTGGTATGCCTGTTCAACTGCCTTGCAGAAGGATGATAGTGATTTGTACTGGTCAGTTAATCCACTACTTAGAGCCCCCTTCCATCTAGACTTCTATTATCTTCCTCTAGATTGCATACAGAGCAGTCTAAACTTCACCTAGCCCTACTCCAATTTACAGATGGGAAAACTGAGATTCAGAGTGATCTAGTGTCTCACCCTGATTCATACAGCCAGTTTGTGGCAGTGCTAGGCCTAGAACCCATTTCTGCAGGCAGAGCCATAATTTGAAAGGAACACGGGCTTTAGATTCAGACGTGGGTATAATTCCTGGTTCTGCCCCTGGCTAGCTATTTGCCCTTGGACAATAAGAATAACAACTATATTTATAGTTTAATTGTATTCATTGAGCACCGATTATGTACCAATTATAGATGGCTTAAAGATACATTCATTCAACAAATACTTATGGAACATTTATCATGTGCCAGCCACTGTACTAGGTGCTAGCGATAGAGCAGAGAACAGGACAGCCTGTGGACAGGAATCTTCATCTAATGAGGAAAATAGACCCTGAGCACATGTAAAACTAAGTGATAAGTAATATGGATGAAATGCAGAATGCAATGGAAGGACACACCAAAGGGTTCTAACATAGTCTGAGGGACACTGTAGTCAAGGGGGCTGTCACAGGAAGCTCGCCTGAGAAACTGAGAATGTGACATCTAAGCTAAGACCTGGAGAATGGGTCGGAGGTAGATGGTGGGTAGCAGGTAGACATAGAGGAGAGCAGTCCAGGCAGAGAGAATACTATTTGCAATGGCCCTAGAACAGAAAAGAATATGGCACATTAGAGGAACTGAAAAAAGGTCAGTGTGACTGGAACATCTACTGCAAGGTGTGTGTGCGTGTGTGTGTGTGTGCGTGCGTGCGTGTGCACGTGTGTGTGCGCGTGTGCGTGCGTGCGTGTGTGTGTGTGTGTGTGTGTGTGTGTGTGTGTGTGTGGTGGGGGCTGTCTGAGATGAAACTAGGGAAGTTGCCAGAACACAGCCTGGAGATTGAGATGAGGAGCGAGTACTTTTATCTTCAGGAGAAGTGGGAATCATTGTAGAACTTTAAGCAGCAGGAGAGTGACATAATCTGATTATCTCTTTTCACTTCTCTCAGCCCTGGTCTCCTCATCAGTGATACAGGAATAATAATAGCACTTACCTTACAGGTTCTTTGCTGAGGGCTAAATGAGCTAAGACACGTAAAGCCCCCAAGCAGAGTATGTGGCACGTGGTGGGCAGTCAACAAATGATAGTACCTATCCCTCCCCACACTGCCCAACTCTTCTGCTATGGTTATCTCCTTTACCACAGTGGTCTAAACTTTGTTATAAAGAGCCTACAATGGGTAGGATGTGTGTGTAATGTGTGTGTGTGTGTGTGTGCACATGCATGTGTGCACATGTACTAGCATGAGTAGCAAGGTATATTACCACTAATTAAGACTATAAAAATAATCATTAACATAAGTCACCTCATAATGTCAGTATGAATAATGGCATTTTATAGGGCTGGCCCAAGCCTTCCTAATTTGTAATCAATTCAGTTAAGACACTAGCGACCACTACTAAATGAAGTCAGGGGTGAGAGGTCTCTCTCACTGACACTTCATAGAAATAAACATAGTACATCTTTCCCTGCTTGGATGAGTGTCTTTTATCTAATCCTCCCTCCTCCACCCATGTCCAATTCTGTTTATAGGCAACCCCATGTTGTCGGGCAGGGGACACTGTAATCCCAGATTAAATCAAAATAAACCAAAGGTTTTCACCTGGTGGGGTCACAGTTAAAGTGCTGCCTGGAACTGGAAAATCAAAGGCACAAAGGCTTCCTCAAAAGCACCGTGGTATTTCCTCTCCTTTGGGAGGAGGGCTGTCACCAGCAAAATGGCAGCTTTATCCTTTGGGTATGAGAGCCAGGGTAGCCACAATCCAAGGTGTTTTGGAGCCTTTTTCTATTGTCCACTGTGGCAAGAAATGACAATGACTAGGGACCCTGACTAAGGGGCAGGAGGGCTAAGACTCCTCGTTATGAGAGGGAAGCAGAGTTATGAAGATGGAGTTCAGAAATAGCCTCTATTTACTGCTATTTCTAAAGTCAGTTTCTCGGGGGCTGGCAGGGAGCCCGGCCCATGCTTTAGTGGAGGGACAGCAGTGTCACTGCAGCCTTTGATGGTACCACTGTTACCTCTCAGCAGTGGTTTACCAAGGGACGGGCAGTGAGAGCAGTCTACCCCAGGTGCGGAAAATAAAGAGGTGCATTGTGTGCAGAGAATTAAAAATAATAATAATAGAACCAACTAAAGTTGGCCTGCTCTTTATTATCACCATGCACTGACAATTCTAAACAATGTCCACTGAAGGACATCTGGGCTGATTCCAGTTTTGGGCGATTATGAATAAAGCTGCTATGAATGTCCAACTACGAGTCTTAGTGTGACCGTATGTTTTCATTCCTCTAGCATAAATGACCAAGACTGCAATTGCTGGTTTGTATGGTAACTGCATGCTTAGTTTTTTGAGAAACTGCCAAACTGTTTCCCAGAGCGGCTGTACCATTTCACATGCCTGCCAACAATGTATGAGTGATCTAGTTCCTCTATGTGGCCAGCCATTTTGCTTGAACTGTTTTAAAAGGTATATGGTAATACCTCAAAGTGATCTTAATTTGCATTTCCCTAGTGACTAGTGATACTGAACATCTTCTCATGTACTTATTTCCCATCTGTATGTCCTTTTCCAAAATATGTCTGTGCATGTCTTTGGCCCATTGGACTGTTTGTTTTCTCAGGGTTGAGTTTTGAGAATTCTTTATGTGTCCTAGATATGAGTGCTTTGTCAGATATGAGGTTTGCAGATATTTTCTCCCATTTATTAGCTTGTCTTTTCATCCTCTTAACCAGGTCCTTAGCAGAACATTTAAAACTTTTTTGGGGATGAAGTCATATATATATATATATATATATTATGGATAATGCTCTGGTGTCATGTCTAAGAGTCTTCACTAAGCTCTAGGGTCTTCAAATTTTCTCCTATGTTATCTTCAGAAAGTTTTATAGTTACATTTATGTCTACAATCCACTCTGAGTGAACTTGGGTACAAAGTTTGAGGTTTAGGTTGAGATTCTTTTTTTTTTTTTTTTTTCGCTTATGGATATGCAATTGCTGCAGTACTGCTTGTTATAAAGACTGTCCTTCCTTTGCTGGATTACTTTTGCACCTCTGTCAAAAATCAGTTGGCCATACATGTGTGGGTCAATTTCTGGTTTCTCAATTTTGTTCCAATTACCTATGTGTCTGTCCCTTTGTCAGTATCATGCAATCTTAATCACTGTAGCTATATAATAAGTTTTGAAATCAGGAAGAGCAATTTCTCCCATTTATTTTTATATCTCAAAATTATTTTGGCCATTCTAGTTCTTTTGCCTTGCCATATACATTTTAGAATAATTTTGTCTATATCTACCAAAAATCTTTCTCGCATTTTGATGGGAATTTTATTAAATTTGTACATCAAGTAGGGAGGATTGACATCTTTACTATATTGACTCATCTTCCAAACCCTGGACACAGTGTCTCTCTCTATTTAGATCTCCTTTTATTTGTTTTATTAGCATTTTGTAGTTTTCAGCATAAAAGTCCTATACATTTTTTGTTAAATCTTTGTTACACTTAGGTATTTCATGTTTCTGAGTGCTTGTAAGTGGTTTCAGTAGTTTCCACATGCATATTGCTATTTTTTTTTAATGCTGATCTTACATTCTGCAATCTTGCTGACTCACGTATTAGATGTAGGAGTTGTCTGGTTTTTTGTTTTGTTTTTGACTTACCAGGATTTCCTACATAGACAAATCATGTTATCCGCAAACAAAACAGTTTTATTTCTTCCTTTCCATCTTGTACGCCTTTTATTTACTTTCTTGCCTAATTGTCCTGCCTAAAACCTCTAATGCTATATGGACTAGCAGTGCTGAGAGTGGACATCTTTGCCTTGTTCGTGATCTACATAGGACAGCATTCATTCTTTGACAAGTAAGTGTATTATTAGCTAGCTGAAGGGTATTTGTAGATGGACTTTATCAAGTTGAGAAAGTCCCCCCACCCCCATTCCTAGTTTTTTAAAGAGATTTTATCATAAATATGTTCTGAGTTTTGTCAAGGGCTTTATCTGTATTAATTGACATAATCATGTGATTTCTCTTCTTTAGCCTTTTGATATGATAAATAACATTGATTGATTTTTGAATAACAAACTAACCTTGCATTTCTGGAATAAACCCCTCTTCGTCATGGTGTCAATTTTTTAAAATATATTGCTGAATTCTATTTGCTAATACTTTGATAATGATTTTTGCATCTATAATCATGAAGGATATTAACGTATAATTTTCTTGTATTGTCTTTGCCTGAAATTGTTTCAGGGTATTAAGGGCTTCATAAAATAAATGGAGATGTGTTCTTTCCACTTCTGCTTTTTGGAGAGACTGTTAAGAAATGGGGTTAATTCTCTTTAACCATTTGGTAGAATTCTCCAGTGAAACCAAATGGGCATGGAGGTTCTAGTTTTGGGGGTTGTTACTTTACAAATTTAATTTTCTAAATAGTTTCAGGGTTATTCAAATTATCTATTTTATATCGGGTGAGTTGTGGTAGTGTTTTTTGAGAATCAGTCCATTTCATGTAACTTGTTTAATTTACACAAGTAGAATTGTTCATAGTATTCCTTTGCTATTCTTTTGAAGTCTGTGGGGTTGATAGTGACATTTTCTGTTTCATTCCTGATGTCTGTAATTTGTGTCTTCTCTCTTTTTTCTTTGTTAGTGTTGCTAGAGGTTTTCCAATTTTATATATTTTTTCAAATATTCAGCTTTTGGTTTCATTGATTTCTCTACTTTTCTTTCTGTTTTTAATCATCAATATCTGCTCTTATCTGTATTATTTCCTGTTTTCTGCTTGCCTCGGTTTTATTTTGCTCTTCTTTTCTAGTTTCTTGAGGTAGGAGCTTAGATTATTGATTAGAGGCATTTCCTCTGTTCTAAAGTAGGCATTGGTGCTACAAATTTCCCTCGCACCACTGCTTTTGCATCATCCCATTTTGATATGTTCAATTTTCATTTCGATATGTTTCATTTTCATTTTCCCTCAGTTCAATGTATTTTTATTTCCCTTGAGAATTCTTCTTTGAAACATGCATTATTTTAGAATTTTTTATAATTATTATCCTTTTTCCTGGTATTTTTTTCCTGACTTCTTGATTTCTAGTTTGACTTTATTAATGTCAGAGAACACACTGTATATCCTGTCTTTTAAATTTGTTAAGAATTTTTTTTTTTTTTTTTTTTTTTTTTGTATCCCAGAATATGGTCTATCTAGATTGGAATACATTCCATGGACACTTGAAAAATATGTGTATCCTGTTGTTGGGTGGAATGTTCTATAAATGTTAATTAGATGCTGTCATTGATGGTGTTGTGGAGCTCTGTACCCTTGCTGATTTTCTGTCTAGCTCTATCAAATGATACACATATGTTAAAGACCCCAGCTATAATTGTGGCTTTGTCTATTTCTTCCTTTGGTTCTGTCAGATTTGCCTCTCATATTTTACAGTTCTGTTGTTGGTATATACCCATTTAGGACTGCTAGGTCTTCTTGGCAGACTGACACTTTTGTCATTATCTAATGTACCTCTCTGTACCTAGTAATTTTCTTTGCTCTGAAGTCTACTTTATCTGACATTAATATATCCATTCCTGCGTTCCTTGGATTAATGTTTCCATGGTATATCTTCTTTCATTCTTTCAACATACCTATATCTTTATATTTGAAGTGAGACTCTTGTAGACAGCACATAGATGAGTCATATTTTTTAATCATCTTGGCTGACCAGTATTTGGATTACAGTATTTAGGCCATTTATAGCCGGTGTACTTATTGATAAGTTAGGACTTAAATGTATCATTTAATTTTTGTTTACTATTTGATCTCTCTCTTATTCGATTCTCTGTTTCCTTTTTGCTGCCTTCCTATCTTTAATTGAATGTGTTTTGGAATTACATTTTACCTATACTGTTTTTAAGTGTATCTCTTTCTATAGTTTTTTTTTTTCAGTGGTTGCTCTAGGTATTATATTTCATAATTTACCATAGTCTTCTGTGTCATCTTTTTATTAAGGTGAGTGAAGAGTGGAAACATTACCTCCCTTTATGCCCCCTTTACCCTCCACCGTTTATAATACAACTATCTGAAATAGTTCTCTTACATAAGAGTTATGTTTGTAGGGAACCATATTACTGCTTCCACCATCAGAAATGATTTAGAAAACTAAACAGGAGAAGGAAAATGTACTTATTTTAATTATATTTTTACTCTTTCTCTTGGTTTTTCTTCCTTCCTGATATTCCATGTTGTCATCTTTTAGGAAAGATTCCTTTAGCTATTATTATTTTAGGGTAGATCTGCTGGTGAGGGATTCTCTTAGTTTTCTTCATCTGAGAATGTCCTAATTTATTCCTCATTCTCGATGGATAGTTTTGCTACATGTAGTATTTGCAGTTGATAGTTATCTTCTTTCAGGACTTGAAAAATCTTGTGCCACTTCCTTCTGGCTTCTATATTTTCTGATGAGAAATTCACTGTCATTCAAACTATTTTCACCTATAGGTAAGGTATAATTTCTCTTTGACTAGTTTAAGGCATTCTTTGTCCCTAGTTTTCAGACATTAACCATGATGTGTCTTGGCGTGGATTTCTATGAGTCTATCCTCTTTGAATCAGTTGGTGTATATCTCTTGACAAATCTGGGGAGTCTTCAGCCATTATTTCAAATATTTTTTAGTTTTGCCCTCTTTTTTCTCTGTAGACAAGGCCTCTTTTTTGTGTAATTCCTCTTCCTTCCTTCCTTATGCCTTCCTTCCCTTTTATCCCCATTTCCTACACCATTTACGCCCCACATAGGCAACCATTCAAAGCTACTTAATGCCTATTTATTGTGTTGCATGTGTTCTTCTAAATGGCAACTTATTGATGTATATTAAGGAGAGAAAAGGAGAGGAAGAAGGAAAGGGAGAGGGAAAGAGAGTGAGAGAGAGAGAGAGAGATCTAGAGAGTGTGAGTGTTATGGACTGAACCATGTCCCTCCAAAATTCATATGCTGAGGCCCTAATCCCCAATGTGAGTGTGTTTAGAGGGGGGGGGGCTTTACAGAGGTAATTAAGGTTAAATGAGGTCATAAATGTGGGACCCTAATCCAATTGGACTGGTGCCCTTTGAAGAAGAAGAAGACACACCAAGAGGTTGCCTTCTCTCTGTCTCTACATGCACAGAGGAAAGGCCATGTGAAGACATAGCAAGAAGGCAGCTGACTCTAAGCCAGGAAGAGAGCCCTCACAAGAAAGCAAATTTTCTTGCACTTTGACCATGGACTTCTAGCCTCCAGAACTGTGAGAAAATAAATGTCTGTTTTTTAAGCCACCCAGTCTGTGGTATTTTGTTGTGGAAGACTGAGCAGATTAACACAGATTTTGGTACCATGAAGTGGGATACTACTTCAATAAAAACCTAAAAATGTGGAAGTGGATTTGGAGCTAGATGAGGAGTAAAGGCTGGGAGTGTTTTCAGGCACATGCTAGAAAAAGCCTATATTGCATTGAAGTGGCTGTTGGTAGAAACATGGATATTAACGATGCTTCTGTTGAGGTCTCAAAGAGAAAAGAGGAACATGTCATTAGAAACTGGAGAAAAGGTGATCCTTATTATAAAGTGGCAAAGAATTTGGCTGAATTTTGTTCTAGTGTTCTGTGGAAGGTAGAGCCTGTGAGCAATGAAATTAGATATTTAGCTGAGGAGATTTTTAAGCAAAGTGTTGATTGTGAAGCTCAGCTGCTTATAGTAAAATGCAAGAGGAGAGAGAGAAAACAAAAGAATCATGAAGCAAGATGAACCAGAACTTGAAGATTTGAAAAACTCTCGTTCTATCCATGTTGCAAAAAATATAAAGCATCTTCTGGAGAGAACACCAAGGATGTGGCTAGAAAACCACTCCTTGAGGAGATTACTCATGATTTTAATTAGGTATCTCAGCAGAAGTCAGGAACAGAGATGGGATTATACAAGCACAGACACTGTCAGCATGGACCAAGAGGAGCAGAGAGAGGATGAAATAAAGGAAAGTTTTTGGAATCCACAAGGCAGGACAATAGAGTTACTTAGCTGAAAACATGCTTCATCCTTCAAGTAAAGGAAAGAATGACACCACCAGTGATTAAGAGGTCATCTGGGCTGCCATTCCCACCATTGGGTCTAGAACTAACCAGCCCTGGGAGCAAGGCTGTTGCCTCCTCAGTTTCAGTAGGCCAGGCTTCCTCTGACTAGTGCCTCAGGAGAAAGGCAACAGCAAAGGGCTGTGAGGGTGGGGGTGATACTGCCCAAAGCATCCAGACAAAGATTTTTCTCCAGCCTGAAAAATCTAATGAAATTTGCCTTGCTAAGTTTTGCACTTTCTTGGGATCTATCATCCCTCTCTTCTTCATGATTTCTCCCTTTTCAAAAGGGAATCTCTATCCTATGCTTGTCCTACTATTATACTTGGGAAGCAGATCATTTGTCTGGTTTCACAGCTGGAGAGGAATTTTGCCCTTTGGATGAATCATACCTCAAGTCTCATCCAAACCTAAATTAGGTGATATTTAGATGAGACTTTTGACTGGACATAGGTTCTGGAGTGCATTAAGACATTTGGGGCTGTTGGGAAAGGATGAATGAATTTTTCATGTGAGAAAGACATGCATTTGGTGGGAGGCATAGGGAGGAATGTTATGGAAGGCATTGAGTCCCCTAATATACATATGTTCAAGCCCTAACCCCCAAAGTACTTCCAAGTACTTTGAGGGAACTTTTAGGGAGGTATAGGTTAATCTCCAAAATATTTGGAGAGAGAATTTTAGGGAGGTGTATGGTTAAATGAGGTCATCACAGTAGAGCCTTAATCTGGTTGTATTGACGTCTTTATAAGTAGAGGAAGGGACGCATGAGCTCTTTCTGTCTCCACACAAGACCAGAGGAATGGCCAAATGAGGACACGGGGAGGAAGCAGCCATCTACAAGACAGGAAGAGAGCCCTTACCAGAAATCAAAATTTCTGGTATCTATATCATGAATCTCTAGCCTCCAGAATTGTAAGAAAATAAATGCCTGCTATTTAAGCCACCCAGAATGTGTTATTGCTTTGTGGCAGACTAAGCTGACTAATACGCGCGCGCCTGGGTGCACGCGTGCGTGCACACATGCACACACACGGTATAGACTAATGATAACATATAGTTTTCACATGGCACTCTGATGTTAAGATCCAGGATTCCTTGCTTCTAAGTGTGGTCATCCACCATATTTTACCTGTCCACCCTTCCAAGCATAAACTCTCACTTTGCTTCTATCTCCCCCTTCCACAAACAATACTTTGAAGAATATTCTTGTACCTGTCTGAGTAAATTTAGGGGGCTATATCCCAGGAGTGGGAAATCTGGTGCACAGGTAACGTGTATTCTTATTTCATGTAAGCAGTGCCAATTTGCTGTGCAGGATGGCTACACCAGTTCACACTCCCACCAGTAGTGCATGAGGGCACCTGTTATCTGTGCTTGTACTCAGAAAGGAGCAGCAATGGGGAAGCTTAGGGGATGCCCCAACTGGAGACCTATAACAGAATGCACCCTGAGCTGGTCTCATTTCTCTATTAAACAACCTCTGCCTGACTCACCTAGCAGCTCTATCTTACCACCATCAAGATCTGATTAAGAGCTTTGCCTAGTTATTGCTGCTCTGCCCACCCCCATGCCCCATTCCTGATCTCTGGGGGTTAAATAGAATCTTATCTGAAGGTCTCTTTATGTATTTGGGTATTTTCAGTGAAGCCAAACCCTTGGCACAGACAGCAGCCAAGTGATTCACATACAGCAAGTGGGACTCACAGACCAATGTGGGTAGGACCTGAGCACATGTGACTCTCCAGGCTGGGAGGGACCTTCGAAGGCATCTATCGTCCCTTTGCCAACCACTGCTTAAGTGCTTTCTATAATATCACTTCCAAGTGTTCAATTAGGCCTTCCTGAACAACTTAGTCACAGAGCTCTCACTATTTCTCTAGACAATTCATTCCTTCTATAGGCAGCTCCAACAGTTTGAAAACCCTAGGGTCACACAGAACACAGATCAGATGCTCCTTGTCCCCCCCTCAAATTCATTCTCTCCCCCCTCCATAATAAGAGAACCTCTGATTTTCATCTGGGCATCTGACACCTGGACCAAGGGCTGTATTTCCCACTCTCCTTTGCAGCTGTTTGTGGCCATGTGACAATGTTCTGACCAGTGGGATGAAAACACATGTGATATGTGCAGCGTCTAGGCTGTGACCCTAAAGGGAAGGAGGGTGCCATTCACTTCTCCTTTGCCCTCTTCCCACTGCCTAACATGTAGACACAGCACCAAGCCATCTTCAACCCTGTAGATGAAGGCTACACCCTGCACATGGTGAAGCAACAATATAAAAAGAGCCTGAGTCCCCAACACAGAATAACCACATAAACCACAGGTCGCTTCTTCCCAGACTGATAATGTGAGAGGGAAATGAACTACTGTCTCATTTTAACCACTGTTAATTTAGAACCAAGTTGGATTCGCTTTACCAATAAACATCCCAGTTAATTGGCTACTGTATTTAATTGAATCTAAAATGCCATTGGACACAGGGTACACATTATCTTATGGACTATTAAGAGAAAAATGCTACCTATTATATTATGACAAAATGTTCTATTTTAATTTAAATGTTCATTTAATAGTTGCTGAAAGAGCTCTGGTAGACTGATTTAAGACACTATTTTAATCAGACTTTTCTAGTCTGAGTCATTCCTCATACACAATAACTTTTTATTTCAAGGGAAAACCATGATGAAATCTTTTTGAAGATACTTTAAATGGCAATTAAACTCAACACATACAGTGATAATCATGCACATAATTCAGTTGAAGGGATGATAATATGAACAGCCATGGCCAAGTTCGCATGTGTTCATGCATGAACAATAAAACAATTCCCTCTTGGCCAATGGCAGTTGTAAGGTAGAATTGTATTTAATACACATCCTGACTTTAGATTTTTTAAATATAAAATATGTGTGTATTAAATGGTGAAATCTGGTCCTTTAAAACCAAATTTGGGGAATAACTTTCACTTCCACTCTAGTCAAGATAGAGTAACAGGGACCAGATTTACCCACCTGTGCAAAATAACTAAAAGCAAAACAAACAAAAACACCAAGGAAAAATATATGAAAAAAAAATGGTGCTCAAGTCATTGGACATCAGGCAAGTAAGGTCAGTGATCTCTGAGAGATGGAAAAGCTTAGATGAGCCTGAAGATTGCCCCATCCTACTTCCTAGAGAAATATTCTAGACTGCAAGACAGAGACGGGGAACTCAGGCAGAGCCTGGCCATCTCCCTCAATTGAGGAAGTGGAGCTATGAGTCTGGAGAAGCCAAGGAACCTGGAGTTCACAGGAAAGAGTTTTGGAGAGGGGAGACCTGTGTAGAGAGAGAATGCTTACATTTTTCAGAGGCTCCCCCTCAAGTACTCACTGAAATATTGATCAGCACATGTGTGTAAGGAAACTAACTACCTGAAGCCAAGGAAAGAACCACCTCAAAGGATTAGAGGAAACAGTCATCAGAGCCCACAAAGGGCTGAGAATAGTGACTGTGCAAACAACCAAGGTAGGAAATATTCACAATTTGTATAGCATTAGAGTACAAAGACAAGTTCTGCATCACTAATGTGGAAAATGAGTTCTACACTAAATGCTGCTATGGTCCCATTTAACTAAGCTGAAAAGCAAGGCCCAGAAGGATAAAACAGATTCCAAGTGTCTTAATGACATGCTATAAGAAAGCTCAAGAATATTTATAGGAATGCAAAAATATGAAGTCAACCAGGTAAATTTGAAAATGTCTGGCATCCAGCCAACCCTTGCCAGGTGTGCAATTTGAAGCAGGAAAAATGCAATCCACAATGTTGAGAATAAAAATCAAAACTGACCAAGAAATGATGCCGTTGATAGAATTAGTAGCCAAGGATACAAATAGTTATTATAAATGCATTTCATATGTTCAGAAAACTTGAGGAAATACTGGCCACATTAAGTAGTTGTGGGAGAGATGAAAAATACCCAAATAAAATATCTAGAGATGAAAACTACAATGTTTGAAGTTAAAACTACATTAGTCAATTTAGACAATAAAGGAGAAAAGATTAATGAACATGAAGACATACCAATAGAAAGTTTCCCAAATGAAATATATAGAGAAAAATGGTCAAAAAAATAAACAGCATCAGCTATCTATGGGACAACTTCAAGTGGCTAAAAGTATATGTAACTGGAGATGAGGAAGGAGGGAGAAAAGAAAAGTATTTGAAAAATTAATAATTGAAAATGTTTCAAATTTGATGAAAACTATACATGCACTGATCCAAAATGTTCAACAATCCTCAAGCATGGGAAGCTTGAATAAATCTACACCAAGTCATATCACAATGAACTTGCTCAAAACCAATGATAAAGAGAAAATCTTAACAGCAGCCCAAGGAAAAAGGGCATGCTACCCAAGAGGAATGAAGTAGGATAGAAACAAGGTGACAGTGGCATATTATTTTTAAAGTACTGGGAAAAAGAAAAAAAGAAAAAGCTCTGCCAATATAGAATTCTTTACACATTGAAAATAACTTTTAAAAACAAAGGTGAAATAAAGACTTTCTGAGACATAGAAAAGTTGGGATGCTACATCACCAGCAAACCTGCTCTATGATATATATCTTAAACTATGCTCTTCAAGCAGAAGGAAAATAATAGCAGAGAAATACAGAGCATCAAACTGGAAAAATATAATGACTCTTTTTCTTGTTATTTAAATTCATTAAAAAGATAACCAACAGTTTAAACCAAGAAGTGCATCAATATAATAGCACAGAGGGCAGAAAGGGAGAAATAAAAATACAGTGCTGTAAGTTTCTTTTACTATAGCTGCAATAGTATGCAATCACTTGAAGATAAACTGTGACAAGTAAAGATGTATATTATAGACTCTAAAGCAACTACTAAAATAATAAAAAACAGAATAATAGCTAATAAGTCAGAAAAACAGATCAAATGGGACTATAAAATATATTTAATTCAAAAGAAGGCATAAAGGGAGGGGAAAAGGAACAAAAAACAGATGAGATAAATGGAAAACAAGGTGGTAGTTCTCAACCTAACCATATCAACAAGCACATTAAATATAAATGGTCTAAACACCCTCAATTAAAAAGCAGATTGCCAGATTGGAAAAAACAAGCAAACAAACCAACAAACCAAACTGTGGACTGCCTATAAGAATCCCACTTTCAATATAAGGGAACAAGTAAAGGTGAGAAGATACAGCATGCTAACACTATTCAAAAGAAAGCTGTCTAAATGCAGTGTGGTATCTTGGAAATCCTATCAAAATCTCAGCAGGCATTTTTGTAGAAATTGATAAGTGAAACCTAAAATTCATATAGAAATGCAAAGAGCCTAGAGTAGCCAAAACAACTCTTAAGAAGAATAGCAAAGTTGTAGAACTTACACTACCTGTTTATAGAATTATTTTAAAGCTGCTGTAATCAAAACAGTGAAGTATAGGCATAAAGATACACAAATAGACCTATGGAGCAGAACTGAGAGTCCCCACAAATATATGGAAAGCTGATTTTTTACAGTGATACA
The DNA here is from genome assembly GCF_026419965.1 of Kogia breviceps. Taxonomy (NCBI): domain Eukaryota; kingdom Metazoa; phylum Chordata; class Mammalia; order Artiodactyla; family Physeteridae; genus Kogia; species Kogia breviceps. The sequence continues at coordinate 79,443,785 of NC_081330.1, read as the reverse complement.
AAGGCAATGCTGTGGAGGAAGAATGGCTTTTTCACCAAATGGTCCTGAAACAACTGGATATCTACATGCAAAAACAAACAAACAAGCAAAAGGCTTCAACCTATACTTTGCATCATACACAGAAATTAAGTGAAAATGGATTATAGGCCTACATGTAAAACCTAAAATTTCTGGAAGAAAAATCTTTGTGACTTTGGCTTAGGCAAGGTTTTTCTTTATGTGATACAAAAATCACAATCCATGAAAAATAGAATACTGATGAGTAAGACTTCTTTATCAACATTTAAAACTTCTGCAATTCAAAAGACACTCTTAAGATAATGAAAAGACAAGTTGCACACTGGGAGAACATCTTTGCAAAGCATGTATCTGATGAAGGCCTTGTATCCTGAATACATAAGGAACACTCAAAATTCACAATAAGTAAATATATAACCCAACTGAAAAATGAGCAAAAGGTTTGAATAGACACTTCACCAAAGAAGATAGATGGGCAGCAAATAAATGCATGAAGAAAATGTTCAACAGAATTAGAAACTGGAACCTTCATACTCTGCTTCTGCAGATGGAAATTGGCACAACCAATTTGGAGAACAGTTTTGCATTATTTTAAAAAGTTATACACATGCTTGTCATATGACCCAGAAATTTCACTCTAGGAATCTAACCAGGAGAAATGAAAACATATTTCCACAAAAAGACTTACATGTAAAGGTTCAGGGCAGCATTCATAAGAGTCAAAATGTGGAAACAACCCCAATGTTCATGTGGTGAGTGAATAAACAAAATGCAGCATATCCATACGATGGAATACTGCTTGCCAATAAAAAGGAAAGAAATACTGATATATGGCACAATGTGTATGAGCCTAAAAAACAATGTGCTAAGTTATGTGCAATGTCCTGAAAAGGCAAATCTATAGAGACAGAAAATATATTACTGGTTGCCTAGGCCTGTGTGTGGGAAGAGAGATGGACTGATACTGGGCATAAGGGCTCTTTTGGGGATGCTGGGGATGTTCTAAAATTGTATTTTGGTGATAGTTGCACAACTCTGTACATTTACTAAGAGTCATTGCGTTGTACAGTAAGTCCCCTACATATGAACAAGTTCCGTTTCAAGAGCACGTTCGTAAGTTCAATCTGTTCGTAAGTCCAACAAAGTTAGCCTAGGTACCCAACTAACACAATTGGCTATATAGTAAAGTACTGTAATAGGTTTATAATACTGTTCACACAAATAATACATAGAAAACAAACACAAAAAATAAACATTTTTAATCTTACAGTACAGTACCTTGAAAAGCACAGTAGTACAGTACAACTTTTGGTGCTTCTTAGCAGTATCAGCTGCATCACTGCTGCTTTTATGCTTCTGGACATCCTGGGCTTGAAATAAAGATACTTACTACTGTGCTCTACACAGTACTGTACAGTAAAGTACACAAAAGTACAACCACTTGTAGAAGATGTGTCCACATAACAATGTACGCCAGACACGCGAACTAATTTACATGATTGGACATGTGAACACAGGTTTGCATCTTTGAAAGTTTGCAACGTGTAGGGAACTTACTGTATACCTAAAATGGATGGTTTCTATGGTATGTAAATAACAACTCAATAAAGCTGTTAAAGATATATCTTCCAATGTCTTCTTACTGTACCCAGAATTAAATCTAAACACAAAATCTAAGCTCTTTGTACCCCTCTGTTCCTGTTTTCCCAGGAAAATGAGTGATTCATCAAACAGCTTGTGTTAAAAAACAGATTTTAAATGGATTTGGACAAATGAGGTACCCAGGAGGAATGAGAAATGGGTTAATGATGAAAAAAAGAAATGGGGACTTGTTACCCTTGTGGTTGATTGTCTAAACCATGCTGTTCAGGCTTAGGATCTAATGCCCAGCCTTCCATGCTCTATCCAGCAACTGGGTAGTTTGGGCTAAGAGTAAATGTAAGTAAAACGGCGTTCCTTTCACAGATCTGCAGAGTGGGCATTATGCCAGTCACTGCTTAAATGCGCACACACATAATAGCTTCCTTCTCTTTTCATTTTCTATCAATCTTGCAGACAAAAAAAAAAAGGTATTAAGCAAGGGCCATTTACCCAACAGTGTGCTGGATCCTGGGAGTGACTGAAGAGAAGACCCCTTCCTTCAAGTAAAATTATTGATTGTGGTCCAATATGGAAAATAGATCAAATCATAACTATTATGGCTCTAGTGGAAGTGGGTCCCAGAGTCTTTATTCTCTCCTCAAATCCAACCCTGCCTTACTCTACCAGAGTGGCCCTCGATACATCTCCCTGCAACTCCCAGGGCTCCTCGGAACATTACTTCAAAGCCATCAATAAAATCTATCCTCTTCATTTCAGAGATGAAGAAACAAATGTCCAGAATGGGAAAGGAACTAGCCCAAGAGCATGCAGCTATGGTCTTCTGGATCTTCTACATGTACAGACTTTCACATGAAGCAATTTGAAATCTGGATAGTTTTATATATATATATATATAAGAGCCTTCTAGAAACTGACACTATACCATATTTCTGTCAGTAAACTCCATGTCATCTATCACACCGCTTTGGCTCAACAATTACATTTGGAGTGACAATAATGAATGCAAATAAGTGGTAAGTCCAGGTTACTGACAGTAATCTCAGTAGTCTCAGAGAAAGAAAGATATTACCATGGGTGGGGCGCTTTAATTCATTCAGTTAACATTTATTAGGAGTGTATAAGTTCCAGAAACTGGGAAGGAATTAGGTGTTAAGAAAGGATTTATTTAATAAAAATACCTATCTATCTATCATCTATTTTTGATGTCTACTATGTTCCAGCAACTGTGCTAGGCACTTGATATGCTATCTAATTTAATCTTCATCATGACCACATAATAGGTATGTTTAGCTTCATTTTTACAGATGAAGAATTTGAGGCTGGGAGAAGTAAAGTGACCTGCCCAACATCACAAAGCCAGGAAATGCAGAATCCAGTGTGCTGAACCTGATGGCCTTTCCACCATACCAAGGAACTTTCCTCATATGATGTATTTCAAGCCATGGAAAACAAGCCAATGGGGTGAATCTTGTCCTGGATCAGTCAGTCACCAATCTTAAGGGTGAAATAGGGCACATCATGGAACCTCTTGGAAGCTTGGAAATTCTATCTACCTGAGAAGTAAGACTCAGTGTAGCCCTGCACAGAGTTGTTGGATGACTCCATGAGATGGAATCTGTGGAATGTTTGGCCCTACAAGTGAGGAAAGCATCCAAGTCATTAAAGACCTGATTTTATATGGAAAATTTCCTAAGGAAATCCTCCCAGGAGGCTAAGGTGCATCTGGTATGGCCACGAAATCCCAGGAAATACAAAGAATACTTCCTTAGGGTTTCCCACAATCACTGGGGCTACAGTATTACTTAAATCTTGAATGAAGATTCCTGACCTCCCTAGGCCACAGCCTCTCCAGACAGAGTCCTGGGCCAAGACAAAAATATTCAGCTGGCTAACTTCTTTCCAATGGCTCTTTGCTGACTAATGTGGAGAAGGAAGGGTAGAGAGCAGGAGATGTTCTAGGGCAATGGATCATCTATTCCTGGGACAAACTTGGCAGGCTCATCTGTCACCCAGCTTAAGGGGTGACTTAGCCCCAACACTCACTCAATAAGCAGAGTAGGAAAGCTGGGACCTGTAGGACTTGAGGATGGGCAGACCAAGTGAAGACACTGGCTAACAGAGTTGGATGGAAAAGTGCCCAGATTTGTTGATGAGCTAAGGGAATGGTGGAAAGTGGAAAGATCCAGAATATATTATATAGGTATAATCCGCCAGGTCTTACTAATGCAGTGGTTTTTCCAAGTGTGTTCCCTGGACTAGCAGCAACAGCATTGCCTGGGAACTTGTTAGAAATGCAAATTCTCAGGCCTTATGAATAAGAGACTCTGGAGATGGGACCCAGCAATTTAGGTTTCAACCGCCCGCCAGGTGGAGCCTAATGCACGCCCAAGTTTGACAACCACTGTGCTAGTGTTTCGCATACATGGAGTCATAGAGGGAAGAATGAAGAATGATTCCAGATTTGGGGATGGGGGTGGTATTTACTACTGATGGGGGAGACTAGGAAAGGAAACTGGGGGTGGGGATGCAGGTAAAGTTGAGAGTTCTGTTGGGGTCTGTTTAAGGTGCCAGTGATATATCCAGTGGGGTTGGTTAAGTGGGTTGGATATGTGAGTACAGAATTCAGGGGAGAGATCAGAGATATTCCCCTTGATTCTAAGATCCTTGAGAAGAGGTCTAATTCATCTTAGACTCTGAGAATATCCCAGCCCTGTGTATGGCCCAGAACAGGTGCTTGGTAAATGTAACTGAATGAAAAAAAAAAAAAAGCCAGCTTTTCCTGCCTACTCTAGTCTGATGAGAACACTGCCTAAGTACCAAGTGTTCCTCCATTTAATATCTATTTGTGTATCTGGAAAAGCAGCTACTGTTGGAAAAGAAGTTTTCTTTGAACAGTTCACCTTGAAAACTTTCTTATAGCTTAGCACCAAATGTAAACTCCCTTGCATTCTCTCTCCCATAGTTAGAATTGGCTTGATTTGCCCATTCCTAAGTCTCAGAGTTGCCAGCTGTTCTGTGACTTGTTGTTGAGTGAGCATTGGCGCCAAAGCTGACTGAGTTTTCAAGCGAAGTGATAGTGGAGCCTGCTGAAGCTGTCACAACAATGACAGAGGGAAGGAAGGAAGGAAAGAAGGCAGACTCATGTCAATTCAAAACTTTACCATAGGTAGAATAACTTGAGTGCTATAATAAGTCTCCCTGTGGGAGCCCAAAGGGGTAAGTGATTCATTTGGACTAGGGAATTTGAGGTTTTTGAACAAGAGGTGGTGTTTGCTCTGGGTCTTCCTTGAAGAATAAGTAGGATTTACAGGCTTGGAATAAGGGAAGAGCATTAAGAATGAGGGATATGCCAGCAGCATGTAAAAGAATGAAATTAGAACACTCCCTAACACCATACACATAAATAAACTCAAAATGGATTAAAGACCTAAATATAAGACCTGACAGTATAAAACTCTTAGAGGAAAACATAGGAAGAACAATTTCTGACATAAATCACAGCAAGATCTTTTTTGCCCACCTCCTAGAGTAATGAAAATAAAAACAAAAATTAAAAAATGGGACCTAATGAAACTTAAAAGCTTCTGCACAGCAAAGGAAACCATAAACTTAATGAAAAGACAACCCTCAGAATGGGAGAAAATATTTGCAAATGAAGCAATGGACAAGGGATTAATCTCCCAAATATACAAACAGATCATGTAACTCAATACCAGAAAAACAAATAACCCAGTCAAAAAATGGGTGGAAGACCTAAATAGGCATTTCTCCAAAGAATACATACAGATGGCCAAGATGCACTTGAAAAGATGCTCAACATCCCTAATTATTAGAGAAATGCAAATCAAAATTACAATGAGGTATCACCTCATGCTGGTCAGAATGGCCATCATCAAAAAATCTATAAACAATAAATGCTGTAGAGGGTGTGGAGAAAAGGGAACCCTGTTGAACTGTTGGTGGGAATGTAAATTGATACAGCCACTGTGGAGAACAGTATGGAGGATCCTTAAAAAACTAAAAATAGAATTACCATATGACACAGCTATCCCACTACTGGGCTTATACCCTGAGAAAATCATAATTCAAAAAGACACATGCACCCCAATGTTCATTGCAACACTATTTACAATAGCCAGGTCATGGAAGCAACCTAAATGTCCATTGATAGATGAATGGATAAAGAAGATGTGGTACATATATACAATGGAATATTACTCAGACATAAAAAGGAATGAAACGGGGTCATTTGTAGAGATGTGGATGGACCTAGAGACTGTCATACAGAGTGAAGTATTGTTTTGGCCAAAAAGTTCTTTTGGGTTTTTCCATAACGTCTTACAGAAAAACTTGAATGAACTTTTTGGCCAACTCAAAAAGTCAGAAAGAGAAAAACAAATATCGTATATTAATGCCTATATGTGGAATCTACAAAAATGGCACCGATGAACCTGTTTGCAAGGCAGCAATAGAGACACAGATGTAGAGAACAAATGTATGAACACCAAGGGGGGATAGAGGACGTGGGATGGATTGGGAGATTGAGATTGACATATACACTAATATGTATAAAATAGGCAACTAATGAGAACCTATTGTATAGCACAGGGAACTCTACTCAATTCTCTGTGGTGACCTAAATTGGAAGGAAACCCAAAAAAGAAGGGATATATGTATATTTATAGCTGATTCACTTTGCTGTACAGCAGAAACTGACACAACATTGTAAAGCAACTATACCCCAATTTAAAAAAAAATGAAGGATCCACATTAGCAAAGGCCTGGAAGAATGGAAATATATAAAACAGTGAGGAACTTCTGTGTGGATAACGAATAAGGTGAATGAAAATGAGAGGTAGTAGATAAGATTGGAAAGGAAGATCTGGGACAGACTTGTGGGGAAGAGGGGCATGAATGCTATGGCAACAATTATAGGCAAATGTCTATGGACATACAGTAGGAAATGACTTACAATGAGAAATGAATCGTATATTGTGACCCAATACACACAAACACAGATAGAAAACTGAAACAAAAGTTCCCACAGAGAATACCTACAATTTCTTATGCAATGTATGCTGATGTTTTCTATCTTATTTTGTTTAATTTTTTTTTTTTTACAAATCCTAGTAGCAGCTAATTCATTTCATGACCTACTAATGGTTCATGATCTGTGTTTTGAAAAATACTGCTACAGACAATGGGAAGTCAGTGAATGTGTTTGAGGAATAACATAGTAACCCCCGTGCTTTAGGAAGGTAGTTCTCATAGCAGTGTGGATGGAATTTAAAAATAGGGGACAAACTGAAGATAGGAAAGCAATTCTATAGGTAGAAAGTGATACAATATTATAATTTTCCAGGTTGGTCATGATGAAGGCCTAAAACAGGACAGTGAGTGTGGAGGTTGAGAGTGGGGCATGAATATGAGCCAGATGTTGAAGGTGGAACTTGCTAACTGATCAAAGGTGTTATAAAAAAGCAAGGGTAATCAGCATCAATATCCAGGTTTCAATCTGAGATAACTGTGCAGAGAATGATGGCATTAAACAAGTGGTTTAGTGGGAGGAGCTGGACTGGGGCAGGAAAAGACAAGGTCTTAAGAGTTGATTGACTTCAGCTGTGTCTGTGGAACAACCAGGCAGACAAGCCCAGTAGACTGTGGGATATATCAGGCTGAAGCTTGGAAGGAAGTTAGGGGGTAGAGACTGGAGATATGAAGATAATATTTGAAGCTGTAGGAGTATAAGAGGTAACTCAGGAGAATGTGTAGAGAGAGAAAAAGAGAAGACTTAAGAAAAAGACTTAAGAGGATCTACTTAATGCTACAATATTTACTTCCAAAATGAGTTTTTCCTTCCTTAAGTGAGGAAAGTTTATTGTTTATGGATATGTGTGCACTGGGGCATGGATGTGTGCAATGTGTGTGTATGAACGGCATGTGCATGTTAAGGAAATATTAGTATGCATTTGGGGAGCATGTGAAGGACTCTGGTTGCTCTAGCAGTGGCTACACTCACTTTCTTTGCCTTATGGCTTCTTCTCCTTTCCTTCCCTCTTTTCCATCTCTCCTCTTTTGTTCCATTCTTTCCTTCCCCTTTCCACATATCCACATGCTCCTTCATCACCACTTGGAAGCCCAAGAAATTGATGGGCAAAATAGACCAGTGTGGGACTTAGGGCCCAAGGTCTGCAGCATAGTGTTGGAGTGTGGTTGGGGTTAGGAGGAAAGACCGGGCTGTAGTCAGAATCAGAAGTGGGGAATGGTTTGTGGTGGGAGAATCCATTCCTGAGACATTTTCCACTTCAAATTCTGCCATCAGTGTGTATGTACATGAATGTGTATGACTATGAATGTGTATATTTCTGTGCCTGTGCCTCGGGGTGTGTCTGACTCTTAGCTTGACTTAATCAGGTTTTTGGGCGATATTATCATCACTGCTACTTCAGTGCAGAAGTAAAATTATTTTTTAACAGAAATAGGCTGCTTTGTTTATACCTTTGAGGGATTTAGGATTAGAGCAGTTGAAGAACTGTGAATAATGCTTAATTAGATTATCAGCATTTGTTGAAATGCATATGCCATGTGAATAGGAGGACATATTCTCTCTTCCTTTCCTAGCTGTCTGACCATAGATAGGTTACCTAACCTCCCTGAGCCTTAGTACCCTTATCTGTAAAATGGGGATAATAATTCCTACCACAGATTTCCATTAGCAAGAGCTGAATATTAAATGAGCTAAGAGCTTTGAAATCAGTAGGTGTTCAACCAATGTTAGTTCTTTTCTACAGTTCCTTCTCTACCCCTTCCTTCTCTCCACCTCTCATACATGTTTCACCGGTCCACATGTGAAAATCGAGTTGTATTTGTAATACTTTCCCTATTTTCAGTTCTTAAACCAAGTGATATAACCTTTGCATATTACTGTAAAATTATCAAAAGAAGGCTAATTTAAATCACTTTTGGTGCATACACATCTAGAATTATGTCTTCTTCATGGATTGACCCTTTCTCATATAGTTCAGTCATGTTTTTAAATCGACTGTCATTTCATTGGTGTATTTAGACCATTTATATTCAATATACTTATTGATATGTTAAGGCTAAGTCTGTCATTTTATTTTTTGTTACCTGTTTTTTCTCTCTGATTTAGTTTTTCTCTTTTCTTTGCCCTGCCTTCCTGTGGGTGACTTGAACATTTTTTTCAAATTTCATTTTGATGTATCTATATTTTTTTAACTAAAGCATAGTTGAAATGCAATATTATATTAGGTTCAAATGTACAGCATAGTGATTCAATATTTTTATAGATTATACTCCATTTGAAGTTATTATAAAATATTGGCACTATTTCTCTGTGTTTTACAATCCTTGTATCTTATTTATTTTATATATAGTATTTTGTTTCTCTTAATCCCCTACCTCTTATCTTGCCCCTCACCCACTTTCCTCTCCCTGTTGGTAACCACTAGTTTGTTCTCTATATTTGTGAGTCTGTTTCTGTATTTTGCTATGTTCATTCATTTGTTTTATTTTTTAGATTCCACATATAAATGACAACATACGGAATTTATCTCCCCAAAAAACTAAAAATAGAACTACCATATGATCCAGTAATTCTACTCCTGTGTATATAATCCAAAGAAAATGAAAACACTAATTCAAAAAGTTACATGCACCCCAGTGTTCATAGCAGCATAATTTACAATAGCCAAGATATGGAAGAATCCTTAGTGTCCATCAACAGATAAATGGATAAGTAAGATGGAAATTTACCTCCCTTTTACATTCTTTTATACTCCCTGCTTATAATATAAATGTCTTAACTATTTTCTCTACATACATTCAGAACCACATGAGACAGTGTAATAAATTTTGATCCAATCATCAAACAGGATTCATACAACTCAAGAGGAAAAGAAATTCTGTTGTATGTACCCATGTTTTTGCCTACTGTGCTCTTTCTTATAAGGTTCCTCCTTTTATTGTTTCTTTTCTGTTTTAAGACTTACTTTTTTCATTCTTATAGGGTAGACCTCCTACTGATAAATTCCCTGTTTCCTTTCATCTGAGAATGTCTTGATTATACCTTTATTCCTGAAGGATATTACCACTGCACATAGGATTCTGGGTTGATGATTCTTTTCCTTTAGCACTGAAAAATCTTGTGCTACTTCCTGATAGGGACTCATCAGTTTCTGATGAGGAATCTGCTGACTTTCTATTTTTTTTCCTGAAGGTACAGGTAGGATGTTGTTCCTATTTGGCTGTTTCCTACATCTTTTCTCTGCTTCTGTTTTCAGAAGGTTGACTATGATGTGTCTTGGTATGAACTTCTTTGGGTCTTTTTTGATGGTGTTTGCTTAGCTACTTGGATCTGGAAATGTATGCCCTTTGTTCAGTTTGGGAAGTTTTAAGCCACTACTTCTTCAAGTACTTCCAGTCCTGCCTTATTTCTCCTCTCTTTCTGAGATTCTGTTGACATGACTATTAGATCTTTTGTTATAGTCTCACAAGTCTGGAGGCTCTGGCTCTGCTCAATTCCTTCTTTTCTTTTCTTTACTTTCTTTCTTTTTTTTCTTTTTACATTTAATTTCCCTCTGTTGTTTACACTGGGTTATTTCTATTGTTTTATGTTTAAGTTGTCTGATTCTTTCCTCTGTCTTCTCTGTCTTGCTGTTGATCCCATCCATTGAGTTTTTAGATTTTTTTTTCCAGTTTTCAACCTTCCATTTGGTTCTTCTTTGTGTTTTATATTTCTTTATGAGACTTTCTATTTAAATGCTGAGATTTTCTATTGTATCATTTGTTGCAAGTGTTTTGTGGTTGCTCCCTGAAGCATTTTTATGATGGCTGTTTTAAAATCCTTGTCAGATAATTCCAACCTCTGTGTCCTCTCAACCCTGGCATCTGTTTACTTCCTCTTGCCACTGAAACTGATAATCTTGGTATGGCAAGTAATTTTTTTCAATTAACTTTGGACACTCTGGATCTCTCTTAACACTTTTGTCTTTGCAGGCCTCCTCTGATGTGCTACTTTTGCAGGGAAGGGGGGCAGTATAAGTCCAGGTTCTCCACTGGGTCTCTGATTGACATCCAGGTTGGGGAGAGGCTCTTTGTTATTGCTGGTTGAGGGTGAGAGTTCTGGCCTCTCTTAGGCATCTTAGGATTCCATCCCAGCTAGTAGTGGTAGGAATGCCAGGTTTACCACTGGTGAGGGTCGAAGTCATGGCCCCCCATTTGGTCTGTACTAGAAGGGGTCACTTTTCCTTGTTCCCAACTGTTCCTTCCCTTGGGGTTGGGTAGGGATTCCTTTAAAGTCTGGTAGAAATAAGTCTAGGCTCTTCACTTGCAGGCATAAGTTTCTTATTAGCTGCACTATTATTATGACAGCTGACTTTTTCCTGCACCAAGATGTCTCACTCCCTATATCCTGATTCTTTTGCAGAAAAAAACTGCAATATACACCTGGTCTACCCTTTCTTAGGCCCTGAAGGGATAGAGTGGGAAGACCAGAGCCTCTGCACACAAATTGACTGGGTTCTTGTCATATCTGGCATTTTCAAACTGTTTGGCTTTGGAAAAATTACTTAAATTTTCTGAGCCTCCATTTTCCCAGTTGTAAAGGAAATGTAGGAAGTTCTCAGGATTGCTCAATGCACAATAGTAGGTCAAGCAGCTTGGCACCCCAGGGGCTCAATAAATAATAGTCCCTTCCTTTTACTCTCCAGCAGAAGTAGAAATATAACCCCTGCAAAGGACAAAAAACCAAGGTGCTTCCCCCGCACCACCATCATGTGTGAGTCTCACCCAAGGCATTCACTCCAAGAGTTAAATCTCTTGGTCAAAGTCTTATTTCTTAAAGGGACACACTTGATATCTTCCCCCATTTTTCTTCAAGTGCCTGGAAAACACTAAAGGGAACGGCCCAACCGAGGGCACCCTCAGAAGGAGGGTGGAAGCCGAGGCAGAGTTGGGTGGCTGGGTGGGGAGGTCCTGGCAGAGAAGAGCGGGTGAAGGAAGGCCTGGTATTGGCCCAGGCAGTCCACTCAACTGGCGTTATTTTGCTCTGAGCAAGGAGAGTATCATCGCCTAGCCAATGCCACTCCTGGAGAAAAGGGGTAGGGGACGCAGGCAACGCACACTTTGCGTCCCGCCCATTAGCCCATCACCTCTGGGGCATGAGAGCAACTGTTGCAGGCGGCAACTGCCTCCCCGGTCTCCATCACTCCCATCCCCCTTCCCAAGCACCGGTTAGGAGAGGAAGAAAGTGGTGAATGAAAGCAAAAAATACATAAGAGCGAGTGCTCTCTGTCCTCCCTGTCCTGGCCTGCAGGGATTCCTACGCATCCCCAGTCCGCGGCCCCCCGGCAGCCGCCACCAGCCCCGGTGTGTTAGACTCTGCTCTCAAAAGGCTCGCCCGAGCTCGAGGTCCTGAAGTTGAACAGAAGACTGAAAAAACAAATCTAGAGACCTAAAGAGCAAGGAGCCAAATACACCTTGGAGCCTACAAACACTTTAAAAAATAATGGGTCCAAGAATGCCATACCCCCAACTCCCACCCAAGAAGCATAAAGCTGTCTTGGGACCAACACCCACCCACCCCCGCCCCCCCAACACAAACACACTTACACCGTGTGTCTGCATCTGGCTATCTCAGACACATTTAGCAAGAGATCCCTCTCGGTCGGTCTGTTTCTCTGTCTGCCTCTCTCTCTCTGCTAGTCTCAGTTCCGACTCTCCCCTGCCTCATTCCCATCCTTGAATTCCGTGGTGAATGGGATCCTTTTCAGTCCCCCTCTGCAAGTAGCCCAACAATAGACACTTTCCGTAGCTAGCAGCCCTCTCCCGCAGTGAGGGATTTGGGTAGCTTCAGAGGGGACTGGGAGGGCGCTGCAAAGTTCCACTTACCTGATCTCTTTAATGCTTTCCAATTTGCACATGATTTCCTGTTCATCTGCCATGCTTTTCACTCTCACTTTCACGTCCTGAGAAATGTACAAACACACAAGCCCACGGATACAATAGACACAATGTAACCACCTCCTCCCGGCATGGGGCTCTGAGCCTGTGCGGTAGGGACATGGAGAAGGCCTGGGAGCTGTAGTCCGCAGCTCCAGCACCAGCCAGGCAGCCCGGGGGCCTGCAGGACTACAACTCCCAGAAGGCCAAGCGAGACATTCCTGTTTCTCTTCCTGCAGCTGCACTTTAAGTCAATTTGTCACAGATAATTATGTCAAAGGTCGTGAGGAGTACAAGGGAATAGTGATATTCGTTTGGCCTGTGCGAGCAAGATGTTGAGTGTTCTGGCAGCTGTCTGGGAACTCGTGGCTTTGGCATTCATATGGAGGTGGAGAAGAGGTGGAAGGGAGGAGGGAGCAGCTGCTAAGGCTGAAGGATGGGGAGGGGTTGACCACGTTCCTTCCAGCCCTCCATCCATTCTAGTTACTGAGTTCAAACTTTGCCAGTCAACGAAGGAGGTACTGGGGGAGGCACTGGGTGAAGCAACGATAAATAAAAGCAAGTCCTTACCTTTGAGGAGCAGGAGAAAATGAAAAGTAACCCACTAATTACAGTACATTGTGCTGTCATAATATAGAAATGGATAAAGTGTAATCTGAGCAGAGAAGATGTAAATAGGTCTCAAAATACAACTGAGAATTTTCCAGTCCACTGGGGAGGACTGACTTTCCAGGACAGGGCACGACACATATAGAAAGGAAAGGACAAGTGGGCCAAGGTGTCTGGAACATAAGGTTCATATATGAAGTGGGGAGGTGGGAAAGAGAAATGGGAGATGTACCTAGAAAAGCTAGGTTGGAACCAGGTTGTGAAAGACCTTTAACTTAATCCAAAATAGAGTTTGTATTTAATCATATAGGCACACATTCATCCAATACACATTTATTAAGTGTGCTAAGTAATGCCAAGTTATTTTATGTTTCAAAGCACGGGAGTGATAAGGTTGGAAGGGTGTCTTAGGGAGGTGACTCTAGAGGCAAAGTGGAGAATGACTGGGAGGAGATGAGAGCATGTAAGAAGAGGTAATTGCTCAGAGAGAATGGAGAGGCCCAGAGAGCTGGGTTTTGGACACATGGAGGACTTTGACTCATTCCCAACTAAAAGTAAGCTGGAGCTCTCATTCCCAACTAAAAGTAAGCTGGAGCTCTCTCTGATTGATCTTGCCCTTTCTTTTTCTAGGCCTCAGTTTCCTAATCTGAAAAATGGACCTACTTATCCCCACCTCAAAGGCCCATTGTAAGTACTCAGTGAGATCATTCCCAGATAGTGCTAAATACAGGGCTTGATATTTTGAGGAGTGGGACAATAGTAGAACATGAGTCTCATGACATTCTGGATATCCACACTGATTTTAAGAGTTTTCTAGGGAAGGAACCGAAGCCCTTCTCGTCTTTGGATCCCAGAAATAATAACTTTCACAACCAGGAAATTCTCCATGGTGTCCAGCCAAACAGTTTCCTTGTGGTCTTGAAGATCCTTGTCTTGTAGTGTCACTAGCAGGCATTTGAAGACTATTGAGTTGGTTGGTCAGAAAGACTGTGGGTCTGAGCTACTCTACCTTAGAGTCCAGAGCCAAGAATTTGCTGCAGCCTTGTTCTATAAGAGGAGGGGGAAGGGAACAAATCCATGTAAGTGCCTGGTATGTATCAGCTACTGTGCTGAGAGCTGTATGTACAGTCCCTCATTTCATTCTCTCAATCTCTGTGGAGGGGATAAGTAGATTTATCTGTTTTTACAAGGAAGAAAACTGACTCTGGAAAACTGGCTTGGCCAAGGCCACAAAGTAAGTTACAAAGCTAGAGCCTGGGCTCAGGTTGGACCAAGGACTTGGGTATATCTATGAAAAAATATTAAGAACAAAAGTAAAATGGCCTCTTAAATGTATATATTTATGTCAAAATATCACTTTATAAGTTAACTCTTGTTGGAAGAGAAATGGAAGGTGTGCATGGGGATGTGGAGGGAAAAATTTAGGAACAGCCTCTGAGGATTTAAAACTAATTTCTCTTCTTCTGCCATCCATTTCCTCTTAGACTCTTTACCTTATGCTGTGTTCACACATCTGGTAAGGGTCTAGAGATAGCTTTGTATCTGCTTCAGTTAAATGTGTTAATAGATTTACAATATGATTTTCAAAGTAATTTGGCAAATGTCTTTCAAGCCTCACCAAAACCCTATTTCACACATGAGGAACAAGGCCAAGAGAGGCAATGGACTTATCCAAGGTAAACCAGCCTGTCTGATGCAGAAACAGAACCCTTAACTCAGGGACTTGTGCTCTTCCCATAGCCCCACACTACCTGTATCAAGCTGCTGCTATCCCAATGGAATCCAAAGTCCTCTGTTACTTGAGCCAGATATTACACCCAATAAAGGGAGCCTACAGAGGGCCAAGTGTGTTCCATGCTCCCAATCCAAGGACATTAAAGGGAGATGACAGTTAATCTAGGTGAAGGGGTCCTGGAAGCATCTGGAGCTTGGAATAAGTTTTGTGCAATTTGTAACAATTAAAATATCCAATTAAGAAAAGGGTCCATAAGCCTTGTAGCTTTCATGGATTTGTCTTGGCTTCTTGACATCTTTAATAACAAGTGTCTCACCTGCATTTTGCCAAGTTGTAGGAAATCAGGTTCTCAGTGAGAGGAAGGTAAATGTTACAGGTAAAGAGAGGGGAATAGAAAGAAACCAGACCATCTGCTCTTGCTCCTGAAGCAGTACTTCAAACAGTATCTTCAAGCCAAGCTGGTAGCCATATAGTAAGAGGTGTTCAATGACTCTCAATTGATTGGAAGGCTGTAACAGATGAGAGAATATTTTGGAGTTGTGCTAGCACTGAGTTATAATGTGTTATTTTATTAGAAAAAGTTCATTGATTTGAGGTGGTGGGAATCAAAGAGCTCAGTCCTATCAGGATCAATATTCTACTTATTACTAAGAAACAGGTAAGGAAGCAGGATATGTTGGGATGAATACCATTAAAATGTAAAGAGTTAGCAAAGGGGAAGTGAGCCAGTTTCTTCTTAACTTGATACTTTCAGGGAACAGATCAAGATTTAAAGAGTGGAGGCCAGAATGTTTGAATTCATACATCTTTCCCTCTGTTTCAATAATGAACTGAACTAAGACAGGAGGCAGAGATGCAACAACAACTTTCAATCTGAATTGCCTTTCAAAACGTGATGATAAAAAAAAAAAAAAATTGCAGAGGGAGGAACACTCCCAAGCTCATTTTATAAGGCCACAATCACCTTGACACCAAAACCAGACAAAGATGTCACAAAAAAAGAAAATTATAGGCCAATATCAATGATAAACATAGACAATAAAGTCTTCAACAAAATATTAGCAAACAGAATCCAAGGACACATTAGAAGGATAATACACCATGATCAAGTGGGATTTATCTCACAGATGCAAGGATTCTTCAATATATGCAAATCAATCAATGTGACACACCATATTAAGAAACTGAAGGATTAAAAACCATATGAAAATCTCAATAGATGCAGAAAAAGCTTTCAAAAAAAATCAACACCCATTTATGATAAAAAACTCTCCAGAGAATGGGCATAGAGGAAACCTACCTCAACATAATAAAGGCCATATATGACAAACCCACAGAAAACGTCATTCTCAATGGTGAAAAACTGAAACCATTTCCTCTAAGATCAGGAACAAGACGAGGATGTCCACTCTTGCCACTATTATTCAATACAGTTTTGGAAGTCCTAACCATGGCAATCAGAGAAGAAAAAGAAATAAAAGGAATCTAAATTGGAATAGAAGAAGTAAAACTGTCACTGTTTGCAGATTATATGATACTATATATAGAAAATCCTAAAGATGCCACCAGGAAACTACTAGAGCTAATCAATGAATTTAGTAAAGTTGCAGGGCACAAAATTAATACACAGAAATCTCTTTCATACCTATACAATAGCAATGAAAGATCTGAAAGAAAAATTAAGGAAACAATCCCATTTACCATCACAACAAAAAGAATAAAATACCTAGGAATAAACCTACCTAAGGAGACAAAAGACCTGTATGCAG
This sequence comes from Kogia breviceps, assembly GCF_026419965.1. NCBI lineage: Eukaryota > Metazoa > Chordata > Mammalia > Artiodactyla > Physeteridae > Kogia > Kogia breviceps. Next base: position 79,427,090 of record NC_081330.1, on the reverse strand, counting down.
AAAATTATAAGACACTGATGAAAGAAATTAAAGATGATACCAACAGGTGGAGAGATATACCATGTTCTTAGATTGGAAAAATCAATGTTGTGAAAATGACTATACTACCCAAAGCAATCTATAGATTTAATGCAATCCCTATCAAATTACCAATGCCATTTTTCACAGAAATAGAACAAGAAAATTTACAATTTATATGGAAACACAACAGACCCTGAATAGCCAAAACAATCTTGAGAAAGAAAAACAGAGCAGGAGGAATCAAGCTCCCTGACTTCAGACTATACTACAAAGCTACAGTAACCAAGACAGTATGGTACTAGCAAAAAACAAAAAAAAAAAACAACAAAAAAAAACACAGAAATATAGATCAATGGAACAAGACAGAAAAAGCAGAGATAAACCCATGCACCTATGGTCACCTAACCTATGACAAAGGAGTCAAGAATATACAATGGAGAAAAACAGTCTCTTCAAAAAGTGGTTCTGGGAAAACTTGACAGCTACATGTAAATGAATGAAATTAGAATACACCCTAACACCATACACAAAAATAAACTCAAAATGGATTAAAGACCTAAATATAAGGCTGGATACTATACAACTCTTACAGGAAAACACAGGCAGAACACTCTATGACATAAATCACAGCAAGATCCTTTTTGACCCACCTCCTAGAGAAATGGAAATAAAAATAAACAAATGGGACCTAATTAAACTTAAAAGCTTTTGCACAGTAAAGGAAACCATAAACAAAAGGAAAAGACAACAGTCAGAATGGGAGAAAATATTTGCAAATGAAGCAACTGACAAGGGATTAATCTCCAAACTATACAAACAGCTCATTCAGCTCAATATCAATAAAACAAACACCCCAATCCAAAAATGGGCAGAAGACCTAAATAGACATTTTTCCAAGGAAGACATACAGATAGCCAACAAATACATGAAAAGATGCTCAATATCACTAATTATTGGAGAAATGCAAATCAAAAGTACAATGAGGTATCACCTCACACTGGTCAGAATGGCCATCAACAAACAATCTACAAACAATAAATGCTGGAGAGTGTGTGGAGAAAAGGGAACCCACTTGCACTGTTGGTGGGAATGTGAATTGATACAGCCACTATGGAGAAAAGTATGGAAGTTCCTCAAAAAACTAAAAATAGAACTACCATATGACCCAGCAATCCACTCCAGGGCATATACCCAGAGGAAACCATAATTCAAAAAGACACATTTGCCCCAATATTCATTGCAGTACTATTTACAATAGCCAGGACATGGAAGCAACCCAAATGACCATCAACAGAGGAACGGATAAAGAAGATGTGATACATATATACAATGGAATCTTACTCAGCCATAAAAAGGGAATGAAATAGTCTCACTTGCAGACACATGGAGGGACCTAGAGACTGTCACACAAAGTGAAGTAAGTCAGAAAGAGAAAAACAAATACTGTATAATATCGCTTATATGTAGAATCTAGAAAAATGGTACAGAGGAACTCATTTGCAAAGCAGAAATAGAAGCACAGTTGTAGAGAACAAACTTATGGTTACCAAGGGGTAAGTGTGGAGGTGGGATGAATTGGGAGATCAGGATTGACATATATACATTATTATATATAAAATAGGTAACTAATGAGAACCTAATGTACAGCACAGGAACTCTACTCAATGTTCTCTCGTGACCTAAATGGGAAGGAAATCTAAAAAAGAGGGAATAGATAGATAGATAGATAGATAGATAGATAGATAGATAGATATAACTGATTCACTTTGCAGAACAGCAGAAAGTAAGTCAACATTGTAAAATAACTATACTCCAATAAAAATTAATTTTAAAAGTGCTGCAAAATACTAAATTTCTCAAGTCATGTTTCTTAATCAGCATTTCTAAGAGAAAAATGAGCCAACGTTTTTGAGTCATTCAGCCAAGAAATATTTATTGTGTACCTTTTGTGTCAGGCACTATGCTAGGCAGAAGAGACCCCATAGTAGATATGACAGACATAGGCCCTTCCCTCACCAAGCTTGTAGTTAAAGAGACAAGTTATTACAAAGATCACACACACACATAAATATACAACTATACCCAGCAATTAAGGATTGCAAGAAGTCTGGGTTCTGTGAGCACACAAAATAGGAGTACCAACTTAATCCTAGCAAGTAGGGAACAGTCAGGGAAAGCTTCCTGAAGGAAGAGTCGTGAGAGGAAACTAGACAGGAAAGGAGGGAAGGAGCAGGAGGCATCAGGATTCAGTCAGCCATTAAATACTTCTTAGGCACCTGCTACATGCCAGACACTCTTCTAGGCACTAGAGATATAGTGCTTTGCAATTATTAATTCAGTTTAATCCTTGCAATGATCCTATGAAATATTACTGTTACTGTCCCCATGTTACAGAAGAGGAAGCTGAGACATAGGGAAATTAAATAACTTTCGCAGGGCCACTCAGCTAATAAGTGGCAGAACTGGGATTTGAATTTAGACAGTCCAACACCAAAAGCCATGTTCTTAACCACTATGTTCTATTGCTCCCCTCATGAAGTTTAGTTTCTAGTGGGAGGTGCCAGACAATAATCATGGAAAAGAAAACAAACAAATAAATATGATAATTTTAGGTAGAGATAGGCCAATAAATAAACTAAAAGAAGATAATGGAGACAAGGGCACCCTCCTACACTGTTGGTGGGAATGCAAACTGGTACAGCCACTATGGAGAACAGTATGGAGGTTCCTTAAAAAACTGAAAATAGAGCCACCATATGATCTTGCAATCCCACTCGTGGCCATATATCTAGAGAGAACTGTAATTTGAAAAGATACATGCACCCCAATGTTCATTGCAGCACTATTTACAATAGCCAAGACATGGAAGCAACCCAAATGACCATCAACAGAGGAATGGATAAAGAAGATGTGGTACATATATACAGTGGAATATTACTCCAGCAGCAACATGTATGGACCTAGAGATTCTCATACTGAGTAAAGTAAGTCAGACACAGAAAGACAAATATATGGTATTACTTATATGTGGAATCTAAAAGAAGGCTACAAATGAACTTATCTACAAAGCCAAAATAGAGTTGCAGATGTATAAAATAAACTTATGGTTACCAGGGGGTAAGGGAAGGGGGAGGGATAAATTGGAAGATTGGAATTGACACATACACACTGCTATATATAAAATAGATAACTAGTAAGGACCTACTGTATAGCACAGGGAACTCTATTCAATACTCTGTAATGGCCTATATGGGAAAAGAATCTAAAAAAGAGTGGATATATGTATTTGTATAACAGATTCACTTTGCTGTACACCTGAAACTAACACAACATTGTAAATGAATAACACCCCATAATAATTTTTTAAAATAAATAAAATTTTAAAAAGGAAGATAATGGAATAGAGTGGTGGCAGAAGAAGAAATGTTTAAGTTAGGATGTCAGAGAAGGGTTTTCTTCAGGGATGACATTGGATTAGAGACCTGAGAAGGAGTCAGCCATGCAATGATCTGGAGAAAGAGTATTCCAGACAGAGGGAATAGCCAGTGCAATGGTCCTAAAGCAGGAACATGCTTGGCCTGTGAAAGAAAGTAGGCAGGGCTCTGGCTGATTGAGGGGAACAGTAGTAACTGAGGAAGGCAGAGACAAACAGTATCTTGTAAATCATGGTGAGGAGTTTGGATTTTATTCTATTTACAATAGGCAGCCATTGAGTGTTTTAAGTAAGGGAGTGACATCATCTAGTTTTTAAAGATCACTCTGACTGCTCTGAAAATAGATTGTATTGGGACAATAATGGCAGCAGGAAAACCAGCCAAGAGATTATTGCAGTTATCCAGGAAATAGATGCTGGTGACTTGGATTGGAGTATAACAGTGCATATAAAGAAAAATAGACTGATGGGAAACATTGTTGGCTGCATAACTGATATGATTAGCTCGCGGATGGGATGAGGAAGTACAGAGAGAAAGATAGGGGCATCTAAAATGACTTCTGGATTTTTAGCCTGGGTAATAGGGTAGTGCCATTCACTGAGACAGGAAAGACTGGAAGATAACCATAGGATGTTAGAATTGGAGGGACCCCACATGTGGCACATGGAAAAACTGAAGAGCAGAAATTGTAATTGACCTGCTTCGGGCCAACCAGTGAGTTAGGGGTAGAGATAGGTAATCCCACTTTCACTCTTCCCGAAACTTGCAAGTCCTTCATCCCTTCAATTAATCTGGCCTATTAATTCATATAATGGGGGGAGTAATTGAAGCCTTAACCAAGATTCCCCTAGTAGATGGGAATTGTGGGTAATTAGCATATAATTTGCATCTGCCTACATGGATTGTGCTAGGTATTTTCGGGCAATGTTTCAGCTGAGACTTTTGCTATTTTTGATGGCTTTGTGTCATTGAACTTTCTCACTTATCTATCCTTTCTCAACTACCCAAAGTCATTGACCTAGATCCTCCACATGTAAAGTGCAAGGTATAAAGAAGAGCTGGTAGAGTAGGGGAGCCCCACTCCAAGTCTGTAAACCCTATTGTGAAAAACCCTATTAGAAAAGTAGCCTAGTATACATATATTGAATTTTCTTAATAAACATTACCAGCTTCCTGCAGAACACAAGGGAGGAGAAGAAACACTGGCTGCAAAGTCCAGGACCTTGGATTCACATCCCAGCTCTTACACTGCCTTAGTCTTACCATCTTTACAACAATAGGATAGAACTCTCTAATGTCCCCTAGAACTTAAAATAAAATACCGGGCTTCCCTGGTGGCGCAGTGGTTGAGAATCCGCCTGCCGATGCAGGGGACACGGGTTCGTGCCCCGGTCCGGGAAGATCCCACATGCCGCGGAGCAGCTGGGCCCGTGAGCCATGGCCGCTGAGCCTGCGCATCCGGAGCCTGTGCTCCGCAACGGGAGAGGCCACAACAGTGAGAGGCCCACGTACTACAAAAAAAATAATAATAATAATAAAATAAAAAAATAAAAATAAAATAAAAAAATAAAATAAAATACCTAACAGAGGATACATGCTTAAAGCCTCATTTTCTAAACCCAACAAGATGTAAGCTTAAGGCCCTCTCTGGTTTATTTCACTGTGTCATCCATCCTCCCAACCCCCAGTAGATGTGAGTCATTTAGCCCATCTACCCTTGTCCTTTCCTATTTATCCTCTTCTAAGTGATGTAGTCATTCTCTCATTTCCTTGAACTTTTTCCTTATATGTTTGTCCCCACAGCACTTGCATTCTGATCAGGAGAGGTGAGAAATCATGTGAACAACTATTTTTGTTGTATTTGTTTCTTAAATAAATTTATGCAGGTTTTCTAAATCTGTGCTGATCAACTTCCATGAAGAGAGGTAGACTAAGAAAGCAGGAGAGCTATGTTGAGGGACTGGCTGCACCACTAAACAGCTAAGCCTTCTCCGGGTCTGTTTCCTCATTTATAAAATAACATCACACTAGATGATGAACTCTAGGGACTTCTGTAGTGCTGACATTCTTGAGATTCTATTTTTTACCAGATATGCTGTAAAAAATTCATCAACTTACTGGAAACATTTGCCACCAATCCTTTCCTCATTCATTTCTCATTTACTCAGAATCACTCAAATGGGAGGAAAAGGAGGCAGGAGACCTGGATTCTCTGTCCAGCTTTGCCATTAACTCCCTGTGTGGCCTTGTGCAGGTCTGTTCCTTTCTCTGGGCTTTTGTTCCCACATTTCTAACACAAAGGGATTGGACTATTTGGTCTGGTACTCTAGCTCAGTCATTTTGGGATTCTATGATGCTGTAAATAGTATCCTTTAGGACTGCTGGGCAGCAAAAGGAGCTGGTTAATTATCTTTGAAATTTTTCTGACTCCTTGGATAATTCACTTCCACCAAAAAATAAGCTGGTAATGGTCAGAAGGATTTGCCAATACATGTGTTCACCTGTGTGTGAGTATGTTTACTGTTCACCAAATGCTTTCATCTGTGTTTCATTTTTGTTGCAATCTGTCCTAGTTCTCATTGGCATCTATGGTAGCAGAGCAGCAGGCTAGCTACTGGGCTCTGTCTGTATTGTTGCAAGAGGAGATGGTCACAGTCATGTTCCCAGAGTGATGTCATGCTGAAATGGGGTTTCTTCCCTTGACTATCAAGCCACAGCACTGCCCTTATCGCCTTCTTCTCTGAGTGCGCTTTTCCTTCTTTAGTTCTTTTTCTTTCTCCTGACTTCAAAATAGAAGTAATCACCAAGGTACTGACATCAAATCTTTTTTTTTTTTTTTCCTTCTGCTTTCTCCCTCAGGGAACTGACAGTACCCCTTCCATCATCTTTCAACTCTTACCTCTTTGAGGATGACCAAATTGTATGTCTTGCTTCCAATAACCTTCAGATCCTCATTTTAACTGCTTTTTTTTTTTTTTTTGCGGTACGCGGGCCTCTCACTGTTGTGCCCTCTCCCATTGCGGAGCACAGGCTCCGGACGCACAGGCTCAGCGGCCATGGCTCACAGGCCCAGCCGCTTCGCGGCATGTGGGCTCTTCCCGGACCGGGGCACAGACCCGTGTCCCCTGCATCGGCAGGCGGACTCTCAACCACTGCGCCACCAGGGAAGCCCTAACTGCTTTCTTTATATTTCCAGGACTAGGTTTGCATCTGGGCTTCCAGAAAGGCTGAATCTTGCCAGGGTCCCCTCATACCTTTCCCAGTCTGGAACACCCTGAAACCACCCATAGGTCCCTACCCCCCTCATAGAGATGTTTATGTATTAGATGAAAAGAGATAACGTGTGAAAAAGCACCTAGCACAATGGCTGAAATATAGTAGAAATTCATGTTAATACCTTTCACCTTCCTCTGCACTCCCCCTAATTCTCAGTCATTTTGTGCCCCCAAATTTGGAAAGATTTCAGTGAACAGAAACAGGATCAGAGCATGAAAAATGATAAGTTGTTTTGATTTATGCTCAAGAAGACAATGATAGAGGTTTTATTTAGATATCTCAAAGTAGACATTGGAACTTATGATGTGAAGGTTGGAGTTTGTCTCCCCTGAATCCAGGGCAAAAACAGCTTTAATTATAGTAGAGGTTTAGAGGGATGATAAGTTGTAAAGCCACAGTGACATATGGAAAATATGGAGAGATTCAACTATATAAAGATCAAAACTGTACAATGAAAAGTGACACTCATAAAATAAAAATGAAAACAGACTGGGAAAATAAAAATAACTCCTAGGTCTTACTGTTACCTCACCTAGGGGTTGGTTGCATTATAAACAGTGGGCCAAATCTTAAGTCAAATAAATGAATCACAATAAATGAAACATTAGGCATCAGCAAGTAGTTAGCGAGGTGAGTGGGAAGGCAAATGTCCCTTCCCTGAGCCTTCAAAATCCCCTTGCATAGACTCTATATAATTGCCTAGCTTGGCTGCCCCATATATTCCTTCATTTCTTAGCACTGGTGGAAGTATGCAGAATAGCGAGGCACCCAGACTCTGCAGTCAAGCTGTCTGGGTTCATGTCTGGGCTCTGATATTTTTAGTGGTTTGACAGATGGACAAATCATTTCCCTTCTCTGAGATTTAGTCTTCTCATCTGGAAAATGGAGATGATGATAATTATAACTACCTCTTAGGGTTGCAATGAGAATTAGATTGAGTTAATATCTGGAACTGGCTTAAAATTAGATCCAGTTCCTGGCATAATAAGCACTATAGAAATACTTGCTATTATTATTAAGATGGATATTCTTCAATAAACTTTCTTGTCACCTCCTTGTTTTCCACTATTAGCAGCCTAGCGCTCCCCACTAGGCAGGTTCCAGTATCTTCTAAAACTTAAGAATTAAAAGAAAAAATTGTGCTTATCTGCTTAGGAATGGAAATACCAATTAATCTGTCATAAAATTGAGGATACAAAAAATTTAAACCTCGGTATTATTTAGAAATTGGAAAATAATATTGCCATTCCTATAAAGTTGTCATAATTTTACTATACACATTGATTACTTGATCTACTATTCATATTAATTAATTTCATGTAAATCCTACATATAGCACATTTGAATATAAAATATATCTCAACTATATCATAAATCAGATACAAATTAATATATTAGCTCTATTGAACACTATTTAAACATTTAATTAAAATAATTTTGCTTTCTTAAAATTTAGATATCTCAATTAGGGAATGATTTGGATGATTTGGGTTTCTTGGGGGAAAAAGGAATTCAAGGAACAAAGGAATTCAAGAAATGATTTCTTCTTGATCCAATATTTCACTTCAACATATGTTTATTTATTATTGTTATTATTATTTATTTTTACATATGCACTCTTTTTATTCGAATGTTACAGTTGAGGAAACAGACTCACAGAGGGTAGGTTACACCCAAGGTCACACATCTAGGAAATGGCTAAGCCAGGGTTTAAAACCCTGACTGATTCCAAAGCATATGTTCTTTCCACAAATAAGAGCAGTGTAGTTTCTTCTATTTCCTACCCCATAAAACTGGGAGTGAGTGTTGACAACAGTCTTGCTCCACCAGAAACATATTCCCAGCAGAACCACCTTCGACTGGAAATAAATGTTGTCAGAATTGTCAAGCCTGAGAAAATAATCTTGGCACATCCAGCAGCCTTCTTACAGACGTCCTCTTCTTGAGGGAAACTGATCTGTGCCAAAATGTTACACAACTGGGTACACATATCTGTTCTTTGTTTGTTTATTATAGTTTTCAAAAGTCTTTGGGAAGAACATGTACATGAACATTTAACATCTGGATTAAAAATTATATAATCATAAAACTTGGTCTTACTGCATATTGAAGGCAAAAGGATAAGATTACACAGTAGGCAAGTATTTGTGAGGGATATACAATGATAAGACATTTATGGTATAAAACACACAATGTCTAATGAAACACAAATTTTAGTTATAATATCACTACATATTTAAGTGTGTATAGATCAAATAACAACTGTTAGAACCAAGTATAGTAGTATGATTTTTCCTGTAATCAATTAATTTTATTTTGAAAGACATATAAAAAGGAATAATAAGGGTATGATGTAAAAGTTTTCTTAAATGCTTGTTGGAATTGAACACATTAGATGTCTAAATAAAAGGAAACAACAACTAGACAACAGGACATGAGGAGGTCCAATTTCCTTGTTACTACCAACCAGCTATGTGACTTAACAGAGTCACCTAGAAATTACCGTTCATGGAGCATAGATGATGTACAGAATGCTTTACAACTGCCTTGAATTTTTACAGTAGCTTTATGAAGTAAAAATTATCCCAATGTTACAGATAAGACACTGAGATTCATTAACTATTCAAGGTCACACCATAAGTAAATGGTAGAGTCATGTTTTGAACTGGAGTCTAACTTGTAAGCTGATACACTTTTTTCATGACTTGATGCCTACTTTCCCAGGATCTTTTTTTTTTTTTTTTTTTGAGCAGCCAATCCTTTTTATTTTTCTTACTGTCTGGTAAACACTCATCTGATCCCAAACCAATTTGTTTAGCATCTATTGCAAAAGTGAACTCAGACCATATTTCTTAAGTACTCATCAGACATTCATGGGCACCCATATATGTTGTCTCCAGGTAAATATAGGCAACCTTAGTCATCCCTGAGCAGTTTTCTTCTCTTTTTTAAAAATTTATTTTATTTTATTTTTTTCACACACACACACACACACATACACACACAGTATTTTGTTTTTACAAGAGATTAATAAATTGACACCAACCATTGGAAATGGATGACCACAACAAAAGCAACAATGATTGCAATTACCAAACACAAGACACACTCATACTATGTCATAATATTGACATTCAGTCCAGTAATCCTCCACTCCTTTACATTGCAGTGAAAATTGATTTGTATATTTTTTTGCCTCTGAGTCCTTGTGGAATTTTTTTTATTCAAAAAGAAAGTCACAAAAATTATAATCATCAATTCACTCAGTCCCATATAATTAATTTTTTTCATCTTGATCTTTTGTTAGCACTTTTATGAATTCATCAGTTTTCCATTAGAGTTCTGAAAATGCATATTCATTCAGTTCAGCAATATAGTCAGTTACCAGAAACGTGTACTTGTCAGAGTCTTTTCCATGAATTCCTTGAAGATGAAAACCTTTTATAAGAACATTTTTGCAAAAGCATCAGAGTACACCCAGAACTGTCTGTAAATGACAAAAGACCTAAAAATGACCATGGTTAAAGATTTGATGAAAGTTCATGATAATGCAATTGACAAGGAAATTTAGTTATTTCTGAGATATACATTTTAAAGTAATAATTAGAATTATGGCATAACATTATACCAGAACATATAAGATTTTTAGAAATTTCATGTAATGTCTGAAACATTTATATTAACATACTTCCATAAAAATAACCCAAAGAAAGTTTAGTATTAGTTGTTTTTGTCTGTTTGTTTTTTTATACTGCAGGTTCTTTTTAGTCATCAATTTTATACACATCAGTGTATCACGTCAATCCCAATCGCCCCATTCAGCACACCACCATCCCCAACCCACTGTGGTTTTCCCCCCTTAGTGTCCATATGTTTGTTCTCTACATCTGAGTCTCAAATTTGCCCTGCAAACCGGTTCATATGTACCATTTTTCTAGGTTCCACACAGATGTATTAATATACGATATTTGTTTTTCTCTTTCTGACTTACTTCACTCTGTATGAAAGTCTCTAGATCCATCCATGTCTCAACAAATGACACAATTTCATTCCTTTTATGGCTGAGTAATCTATTGCATATATGTACCACAACTTCTTTATCCATTCGTCTGTCAATGAGCATTTAGGCTGCTTCCATGACCCAGCTATTGTAAATAGTGCTGCAATGAACATTGGGATGCGTGTATCTTTTTGAATTACGGTTTTCTCAGGGTATATGCCCAGTAGTGGGATTGCTGGATCATATGGTAATTCTATTTTTAGATTTTAAGGAACCTCCATACTGTTCTCCATAGTGGCTGTATCAATTTACATTCCCACCAACAGTACAAGAGGGTTCCCTTTTCTCCACACCCTCTCCAGCATTTGTTGTTTGTAGATTTTCAGATGATGCTCATTCTAACTGGTGTGAGGTGATTCCTCATTGTAGTTATGATTTGCATTTCTCTAATAATTAGTGATGTTGAGCAAATTTTCACGTGCTTCATGGCCATCTGTATCTCTGCTTTGGAGAAATGCCTATTTAGGTCTTCTGCCCAGTTTTAGATTGGGTTGTTTGTTTCTTTAATATTGAGCTGCATGAGCTGCTTGTAAATCTTGGAGATTAATCCATTGTCCGTTGATTCGTTTGCAAATATTTTCTCCCATTCTGAGGGTTGTCTTTTAATCTTGTTTATGGTTTCCCTTGTTGTGCAAAAGTTTTTAGGTTTCATTAGGTCCCGTTTGTTTATTTTTGTTTCTATTTCCATTGCTCTAGGAGGTGGATCAAAAAAGATCTTGCTGTGATTTATGTCAAAGAGTATTCTTCCTATGTTTTCCTCTAAGAGTTTTATAGTTTCCAGTCTTATATTTAGGTCTCGAATCCATTTTGAGATTATTTTTGTGTATGGTGTTAGGGAGCGTTCTAATTTCATTCTTTACATGTAGTTTTCCCAGCACCACTTATTGAAGAGACTGTCTTTTCTCCATTGTATATCTTTGCCTCATTTGTCATAGATTAGCTGACCATAGGTGTGTGTGTGTTTATCTCTGGGCTTTCTATCTTGTTCCATTGATCTATGTTTCTGTTTTTGTGCCAGTACCACATTGTGTGATTACTGTAGCTTTGTAGTGTAGTCTGAAGTCAGGGAGTCTGATTCCTCCAGCTCTGTTTTTATTCCTCAAGACTGCTTTGGCTATTTGGGGTCTTTTGTGGCTCCATACAAATTTTACATGATTTGTTCTAGTTCTGTAAAAAATGCCATTGGTAATTTGATAGGGATTGCATTGAATCTGTAGATTGCTTTGGGTAGTATAGTCATTTTCACACCGTTGGTTCTTCCAGTCCAAGAGCATGATATATCTCTCCATCTGTTGGTATCATCTTTAATTTCTTTCATCTGTGTCTTATAGTTTTCTGCATAGAGGTCTTTTGTCTCCCTAGGTAGGTTTATTCCTAGGTATTTTATTCTTTTTGTTGCAATGGTAAATGGGAGTGTTTCCATAATTTCTCTTTCAGATTTTTCATCATTAGTGTATAGGAATGCAAGAGATTTCTGTGCATTAACTTTGTATCCCACAACTTTACCTAATTCCTTGTTTAGGTCTAGTAGTTTGCTGGTGGCATTTTTAGGATTCTCTATGTACAGTATCATGTCATCTGCAAAGAGTGACAGTTTTACTTCTTCTTTTCCAATTTGTATTCCTTTTATTTCTTTTTCTTCTCTGATTAACGTGGTAGGACTTCCAACACTATGTTGAATAATAGTGGTGAGAGTGGACATCCTTGTCTTGTTCCTGATCTTAGAGGAAATGGTTTCAGTTTTTCACCATTGAGAATGAAGTTTGCTGTGGGTTTGTCGCATATGGCCTTCATTATGTTTAGATATGTTCCCTCTATGCCCACTTTCTGGAGAGAATTGTCATAAATGGTTGTTGAATTTTGTCAAAAGCTTTTTCTGCATCTATTGAGATGATCATATAGATTTTATTCTTCAATTTGTTAATATGTTGAATCACATTGATTGATTTGCGTGTATTGAAGAATCCTTGCATCCCTGGGATAAATCCCACTTGATCATGGTGTATCATCCTTTTAATGTGTTGTTAGATTCTGTTTGTTAGTATTTTGTTGAGGATTTTTGCATCTATATTCATCAGTGATGTTGGTCTGTAATTTTCTTTTTTTGTAGTATCTTTGTCTGGTTGTGGTATCAGGGTGATGGTGGCCTCATAGAATGAGTTTGGGAGTGTTCCTTCCTCTGAAATTTTTTGGAAGAGTTTGAGAAAGATGGGTGTTAGCTCTTCTCTAAGTGTTTGATAGAATTCACCTGTGAAGCCATCTGGTCCTGGCCTTTTGTTTGTTCGAAGATTTTTAATCACAGTTTCAATTTCATTACTTGTGATTGGTCTGTTCATATTTTCTGTTTCTTCCTGGTTCAGTCTTGGAAGGTTATACCTTTCTAAGAATTTGTCCCTTTGTTCCAGGTTGTCCATTTTATTGGCATAGAGTTGCTTGTAGCTGTCTCTTAGGATGCTTTGTGTTTCTGTGGTGTCTGTTGTAACTTCTCCTTTTTCATTTCTGATTTTATTGATTTGAGTCCTCTCCCTCTTTTTCTTGATGAGTCTGGCTAATGGTTAATCAATTTTGTTTATCTTCTCAAAGAACCAGCTTTGAGTTTTATTGATCTTTCCTATTGTTTTCTTTGTTTCTATTTCATTTATTTCTGCTCTGATCTTTATTATTTCTTTCCTTCTGCTAACTTTACGTTTTGTTTTTCTTCTTTCTCTTGTTCCTTTAAGTGTAAATTTAGATTGTTTACCTGAGATTTTTCTTGTTTCTTGAGGTAGGCTTGTATAGCTATAAACTTCCCTCTTAGAACTGCATTTGCTGCATCCCATAGGTTTTGGATCGTCATGTTTTCATTGTCATTTGGCTCTAGGTATTTTTTGATTTCCTCTTTGATTTCTTCAATGATCTTTTGGTTATTTAGTAACATATTGTTTAGCCTCCATGTGTTTGTGTTTTTTACATTTTTTCCCTGTAATTCATTTCTAATCTCATAGCATTGTGGTCAGAAAAGATGCTTGATATGATCTCAATTTCTTAAATTTACTGAGGCTTGATTTGCGACCCAAGATGTGATGTCTCCTGGAGAATGTTCCATGCGCACTTGAGAAGGCAGTGTAATCTGCTGTTTTTGCATGGAAAGTCCGATAAATATCAATTAAATCGATCTGGTCTATTGTGTCATTTAAAGCTTCTGTTTCCTTATTTATTTTCATTTTGGATGATCTGTCCATTGGTGTGAGTGAGGTATTAAAGTCCCCCACTATTATTGTGTTACTGTCGATTTCCTCTTTTATAGCTGTTAGCAGCTGCCTTATGTACTGAGATGCTCCTATGTTGGGTGCATATACATTTATAATTGTTATATCTTCTTCTTGGATTGATCCCTTGATCATTATGTAGTGTCCTTCCTTGTCTCTGTAATATTCTTTATTTTAAAGTCTATTTTATCTGATATGAGTATAGCTACTCCAGCTTTCTTTTGATTTCCATTTGCATGGAATATCTTTTTCCATCCCCTCACTCTCAGTGTGTATGTGTCCCTAGGTCTGAAGTGGGTCTCTTGTAGACAGCATATATATGGGTCTTGTTTTTATATCCATTCAGCAAGGCTGTGTCTTTTGTTGGAGAATTTAATCCATTCACGTTTAAGGTAATTATCAATATGTATGTTCCTATGACCATTTACTTAATTGTTTCGAGTTAGTTTTTGTAGGTCCTTTTCTTCTCTTGTGTTTCCCACTTAGCGAAGTTCCTTTAGCATTTGTTGTAGAGCTGGTTTGGTGGTGCTGAATTATCTTAGCTTTTGCTTGTCTGTAAAGATTTTGATTTCTCCATCGTATCTGAATGAGATCCTTTCTGGGTAGAGTAAACTTGGTTGTAGGTTCTTCCTTTTCATCACTTTAAGTATATCATGCCACTCCCTTCTGGCTTGTAGAGTTTCTGCTGAGAAATCAGCTGTTAACCTTATGGGAGTTCCCTTGTATGTTATTTGTCTTTTTCCCCTTGCTGCTTTCAATAATTTTTCTTTGTCTTTAATTTTTGCCAATTTGATTACTATGTGTCTTGGCATGTATCTTCTTGGGTTTATCCTGTATGGGACTCACTGCACTTCCTGGACTTGGGTGGCTATTTCCTTTCCCATGTTAGGGAACTTTTTGACTATAATCTCTTCAAATATTTTCTCAGGTCCTTTCTCTCTCTTTTCTCCTTCTGGGACCCCTATAATGAGAATGTTGTTGAATTTAATGTTGTCCCAGAGGTCTCTTAGGCTGTCTTCATTTCTTTTCGTTCTTTTTTCTTTAGTCTGTTCCACAGCAGTGAATTCGACCATTCTGTCTTCCGGGTCACTTACCCGTTCTTCTGCCTCAGTTTTTCTGCTATTGATTCTTTTTAGTGTAGTTTTCATTTCAGTTATTGTATTGTTCATCTCTGTTTGTTTGTTCTTTAATTCTTCTAGGTCTTTGTTAACCATTTCTTGCATCTTCTCGATCTTTGCCTCCATTCTTTTTCCGAGGTCCTGGATTATCTTCACTATCATTATTCTGAATTATTTTTCTGGAATGTTGCCTATCTCCACTTCATTTAGTTGTTTTTCTGGGGTTTTATCTTGTTCCTTCATCTGGTATATAGACCTCTGTCTTTTCATCTTGTCTATCTTTCTGTGAATGTGGTTTCTGTTCCACAGGCTGCAGGATTATAGTTCTTTTTGCTTCTGCTGTCTGCCCTCTGGTGGATGAGGCTATCTAAGAGGCATGATGAGAGGGACTTATGGTGGGTAGAGCTGACTCTTGCTCTGGTGGGCAGAGCTCAGTAAAACTTTAATCCACTTGACTGTTGATGTGTGGGGCTGGGTTCCCTCCCTGTTGGTTGTTTGGCCTGAGGCAACCCAACACTGGAGCCTACCTGGGTTCTTTTTTTTTTTTTCTTGCACTACATGGGCCTCTCACTCTTGTTGCCTCTCCTGTTGCAGAGCACAGGCTCCAGACGCACAAGTTCAGCGGCCATGGCTCACAGGTCCAGCCGCTCTGTGGCATGTGGGATCTTCCTGGACCAGGGCATGGACGAGTGTCCCCTGCATCAGCAGGCGGACCCTCAACAACTGTGCCACAAGGGAAGCCCTACCTGGGTTCTTTTGTGGGGCTAATGACAGACTCTGGGAGGGCTCACGCCAAGGAGTAGTTACCAGAACTTGTGCTGTCAGTGTCCTTGTCCCCACAATGAAAGAGAGCCACCCCTCCACCTCTGCAGGAGACCCTCCAACACTAGCAGGTAGGTCTGGTTAAGTCTCCCCCCGGGTCACTGCTCCTTCCCCTAGATCCCGATGTGCACACTACTTTGTGTCTGCCCTCCAAGAGTGGAGTCTCTGTTTCCCCCAGTCCTGTCGAAGTCCTGCAATCAATTCCCACTAGGCTTCAAAGTCTGATTCTCTAGCAATTCCTCCTCCCATTGCTGGACCCCCAGGTTGGGAAGCCTGACATGGGGCTCAGAACCTCCACTCCATTGGGTGGACTTCTGTGGTATAAGTGTTCACCAGTGTGTGAGTCATCCACCCAGCAGTTCTGGAAATTGATTTTACTGTGATTGCACCCCTCCTACCATCTCATTGTGGCTTCTCCTTTGTCTTTGGATGTGGGGTATCTTTCTTGGTGAGTTCCAGTGTCTTCCTGTCGATGATTGTCCAGCATCTAGTTATGATTCTTGTGTTCTCGCAAGATGGAGTGAAAGAACATCCTTCTACTCCACCATCTTGTTTTTGACATATGTTTATTGAATAACCTCTCTCTTTTGAGTGCTATTCTAAAGGTTGGAAGTCCAAAGAAATAAAGACAGTTCCTGCTTTCAGAGATTTCATAGCCTAATTGGAGATGGGCTGGTAAATAAATAATAGCAGTGAATTTTGAGTATAATAATATCAATAGCAATACATTGTGAGTTTAATATTAATAAATAACAGCAATAAATGAGGGGTGAATAGCATGCTCTGGGATTGCATAGAAAAGACTAAGGAACTCCACATGGGAGGATCAAGAATGGTTTCCCAGAGAGGTATTATCAGAGCTGGGTCTGTTGCAGTTACCATTGGAAAGCTTGAATGAGTTTTCCTGTGGCAAGCAAAAGCATGCAACTTCCTATATCCCATGCCCTTCCAAACCAACACATCTTGTATAAAGACTGACCCAACATTTCTCCTCTTGACCCTCTTACTTCCTCAGCTTATTTAATGCTACAAAGGCTAGTGAATATCAGTGCTGGAAACGCCTCTTAGAAGTCAGCTAGATCAATAGTTTTCAAACTGGGTTTGACAGAGCCCTAAAATTTCAAAGTGAAGGGGAGCCACCCCCATTCCTGCTTAGTTGAAGCTCAACTGGTGTCATTTTCATATGTGGGGTTTTCATGGAAGAGATTTTTCAACATAGTGTTCTGTTGCTTTAAAAATATTTGAAAACCAGTAAGTTAGTCTTACTTGTCCTTATTTTAAAGATAGGGAAGCTGAGGCTAGATCAAGAAGGACTTGGCCAAAGACCAAAGAAATGCAACAAGAAAGAAAGTGCTATTAAGACAAACCTGCTTATCCTTTACTTGTCAAAGACAGCTTTAACAAAGTGTATTTTTAGTCAATGACTCATCCAGTCCCAAGCTAGAAGCCCTGCCTGCCATATTTCAAGACATGTCCTAGTATGGCCTTATTAGCAGTGGAAGGCTAGGTAAGATTGGAGGGGGTCAGAATCCAGGGCCAAGCATTCCCCCTATTCCCCTGCTACCACCTACACGCATTGGAATTAATGAGTGCCTGGGGAAGACTCAGGCCCCAGGTAGAAGGTTGGACTAGGTAAATTAACTGAAAAGCTACAGACCAGAGAGTCAGTTGGAGTGTGACATGAATTAACAGGAGTATCCCAACAGGTAGGAGATGCAGAGCAAGATGGTCCAAGGCAGTCCATGTTTAGAAGATCCCAGGAGGCAGCTGGCTCCCATCTGGTATGTCCATATAGACAAGGGCTCCAGCCAACAGATTTCAGTTAATCTCTGAGACAGAAGAATGGAGGAAGGTAGATGGACTGTCCAGTGAGATAAAAACCAGGTCTCTATTTTGGAGGGCTTTGTGACCTGGACAGCAAATGAAGACATAGGGAAAAAGGCGGGAGCCTAATGATCAGAACTGGGACAAAATGTCAATTCTCCCCAAATTGATATATAAGTTTAATGCAATTGATATCAAAATCCAGAAAGATCTTTGGTAGATAGAGACAAGGTAATTCTAAAATTGTTATGGAAAGGCAAAGGAATTGGAATAGCTAAAAGCAATTTTGAAAGAGAAGAATAAAGTTAGGGGAATCACCATAACCTATTTTAACATTTATTAGATAACTACAATGATCAGAAATGTGTGGTATTGGTAGGGAGATGGACACATAGATCAATAGGATAGAATACAGAGCCCAGAAATAGACCCACACAAATATGCCAACAGATTTTTGGCAAAGGTACAAAGGCAATTCAATGGAGGAAGGATGGTCTTTTCAATAAATGATGCTGGAGTTAAGTGGATATCCATTGGGAAAAAAAATGAATCTTGACTTAAACCTCACATCTTATGCAAAAAATTAACTCTAAATTGATAATGGAATCAAATTAAAACATAAAACTATATCAATTCTAGGGAAAAAAACAGAAAATCTTTGGGATCTAGGGCTAAGTCAATGAATCTTAGGTTCACACCAAAAGCATATCCATAAAAGGAGAAATTGATAAAGTAGGCTTTAGTAAAATTTAAAACTTTTTCTCTGTGAAAGAAGATGAAAAGGCAAGCTATAGACTGTAAGCAAAGATTTTAAAAACACATCTTCAACGAAAGACGAGTATCTAGGGTATATGAAGAACCCTCAGACTTCAACAGTGAAAACAAACATTCCAATTAGAAAATGGGTAAAAGATATGAAGAAATATTTCATAGAAGAGCATATACAAAGGGCAACCAAGTACATGAAAAGATTTTCAACATCATTAGCCATTTGGAAAGCACAAATTAAGACCACAATGAGATATTATGACACACCTATCATAAAGACTAGATTTTTTTTTTAATGGTGGCAATATCAAATGCTGGCAATGATACAGAGAAACTGGATCATGCCTATATTGCTTGTGAACATGTAAAATGGTACAGTCATTCTGAAAAACAATTTGGAAGTTTCTTTTTAAAAAAGAAACATGCAACTACCATATGACCCAGTAACTGCACTGTTGGGCACTTACCCCAGAAAAGTGAAAAGTTTATATCAAACTTGTACACTTGTACATTTATAGCAGTTTTATTTGTAATAGTAAAAAACTGGAAACAAACCAGATGTTCTTCAACACATTGGTTAAACAAGCTGTGATACATCTATACCATGGAATACTACAAATCAATAAAAACATAATTATGCTGAGTGAAAAAAAGCCAGTCCGCAATGGTTACATACTATATGATTCTATTTATGTAACTTTCTTGAAATGACAAAATTATAGAAATAGAGAACAAATTAATGGTTTACAAGGTTAAGGGAGGGGATGATGGTGAGAGAGAAGTGAGCTTAGCTATAAAAGGGCAACATAAGGGATCCTTGCAGTGGTGGAAATATTCTGTATCTTGAATCTATCATTGTCAATATCCTCTTTTTTGATATTTTACTATAGTTTTGCAAGAGGTTACCATCGAGGAAAAGAGGATAAAGGGTACACAGGATTTATTTGTATTATGTTTTTGCAACTGCGTGTGAATCTGAAAATAAAAAGATTAAGACAAAACTTATTGTTTACCTTGATTACTGTGCTTTGTGCCCCAGGCAAATACCTCATGCATCTCACCATAATCCCCAGTCTTTCTCCTTCTATTTTGTATCTCAAGGCTCTAGCATAGACCAACCCCTCAGTGAATTCAGGCTAGACAGGTGGAGAGTGAATAACTTCCCCTCAGATAAGCTATACCTAGTCAGGCTATCTTCACAGGCAGAAACAACATGCATTGTTTCATCCTCTCCACATTTGTTTTTTCCCCCTTGGCATTAAAGATCAACTTTCAACATTGTTGAGGTTATCTAGATTCAGTTTGTGAACGCAAATATATCAGAAATCTTCCATCTTTTCCAGAGGCATTATAGGGAATACACTTCAGTGGAAAGGAGCCAAGACCAGGTGTTGAAAACCTTAGCATCTAACACAGGCTCAGCAACTCACTAGCTTTGGGACCTTGGACAAATCACTTTACCTCTTGAAGCCTCACATTCCTCATCTGCCAAGTGAGAATAACAATACCTCTCTGTCAAAAGAGCTTTGTAACCTGGAAAATGCAGTGTATCTAAAAGACATATGAAGATCCATTTTTTACCCCCCTATCTCCATGAGGTAAAACAATATAAGAGTGAAGGTGTGGGGAGAAGGAGCAGGGATATGTAATGGTGATTGTATATTACCCCATTTGGGGGTGGCAGTGTTATATTGACACAGTTCTTTCCACTGGACCTTGAAGACATCCCAGGGATCAATAATGGTTGAGGATAGGACTTCTTAGTGTTGGAGAGGCTCATATTTATTTCCATTTTTGAAGGCTTTTAGAATATTAAAAAGTGGAAAAATTGCCATTTCCTCAGAAAGTTACCATATGACCCACCAATTCTACTCCAAGGTATATACCCAAGAGAAATGAAAACATAGGTCTCCATAAAAACTTGTACATGAATGTTCATAGCAGCATTATTCATGAGAGTCCAAAAGGTGGAAACAAGCCCAAAAGTCCATCAATGTATGAATGGATAACCAACATGTAGTCTATCTTACAATGAAATATTATTATTATTATTATTATTTATTTTTATTTTTGCAGTACGTGGGCCTCTCACTGTTGTGGCCTCTCTCGTTGTGGAGCACAGGCTCTGGACGTGCAGGCTCAGCGGCCGTGGCTCACGGACCTAGCTGCTCTGCGGCATGTGGGATCTTCCCGGACCAGGGCACAAACCCGTGTCCCCTGCATCAGCAGGCAGACTCTCAACCACTGTGCCACCAGGGAAGCCCACAATGAAATATTATTAATCCATAAAAAGTAATGAAATATCATATGCGAAAACATGAATGAAACTTGAAAGTATTATGTGAAATGAAAGAAACCAGACAGAAAAGGCCACAAGTTGTATGATCCCATTCATATTAAATATTCAAGATAGGCAAGCCTATAGACAGAAAGTAGATTAGTGGTTGCCAGGGGCTGGGAAAGGTGAGGAATAAAGAGTGACTTTTTAATGGCAATGGGGTATCTTTTGGTGGTTATGAACATGTTCTAGACTTAGATAGTGGTAATGGTTGCACATTATGAATGTAATAAAAGCCACTGAACTATACACTTAAAAAGTAATTGTGCATTTCTAAATGGGTGAAATTTATGGTATGTGAGTTATATCTTGATTTTAAAAAGGAAAAAGTATCAAATCATGTTTTATCTCATTGACAATATGTAAACTCATCTGGAGATAATGCCAAAAGTCTCAATTTAAGACCTTACATGAATGTAACATTCAGGCCTTCTTGTTCCCCTTCTCCCCTGGGCGCTACAATTTGATCAGCTATGATTGAGGATCCCTCAATCTATGCCATCCGTCTGTCTGTTAAAATTGTAGCTGAATTCACAGGCGTTCCCTGGCAGTCGAGTTGTTAGGACTTCATGATCTCACTGCCAGACTGGACCCTGGGTTCGATCCCTGGTCGGGGAACTAAAATCCCATAAACTGCATGGCACGGCCAAAATATAATTGTAGCTGAATTCACTAATGCTCCCATTCATGCCCATATCTGTCCATTTCTGAGCACACTGACAAGACATATAATAAACTCTGCCCACTGCCTTGTGGGAAATTTATTCACATTCTTAAATTTTGGGTTTGGTATTCCTTCACAATAGCCAACCTCCCTAAACCTCCTTTCTCCCAAGAATACACAGGACTCAGTGGTCTCAGGGACCAGACCTTGTCATGTAGGTGATGTCATTTCCTAACCCTTCAACTTGCCTGCTCTGCCCAACTTGTGCTCAAAATTACAGGGCTAGTTTCTGATATTTTCCCATTTTGGTGTTGATGGTTACAGTGGTTGATGGTTCATGGTTACTGCCAAATTCCACCCCCTCTTTTCCTTTCACAGACACAAATCACTACCATGGCTCATCATTCTCCACCCTGCTTTCGCTGCCTGCCAGTGCCTTTATTTGGGACAGATCTGACCCCCACACCTCCTGGCCACTTATTGTGTCTTGCAGCAGAATCTTCCAGAGTCCCAGGTGCTACCTCCCTGCTGATTCCTTAGTATTTCACAAGAGTCTGGATCCTTGCCTTCCTGACCTACCCACTACAAAACTTAATTTAGTGTGCCACTTCAGGAATTGGGGCCTGGTCCTGAACCATTTAACTGTGCTCTCCTTAGCCAACCTCTGCAAACAGGGCTATTTCAAACCCCTAGATAGGGTTACCAGATTTAGCAAACAAAGTACAGGACAACCAGTCTAACTCAAATTTCCTATAAACAACAAATATTTCTCTAGGATGTCCCAGGCAATGTTTCAGACAGACTAATTTTTTATTGCTTATCTTTCACATTTAACTGGGCATGTTGTATTTTATTTGGCTGACCTGCCCCATCGGAGTTGACATTAGCACTGTGGTGTGTGCTTTACCTGTATTCTTTTATGCCATCCTCACAGAAGTTATTATTTCAACTCCCATTTCCCAGATGAGGAATATCAGCTACAAATGGGTGAAATTAATTTACCTAAAGCCGTTTACTAAAAGGCAAAGCCATGATCCTACTAATATTTATTTTCATGTTTCTAGATAATTATTTCCTGTTATAAGGGGTCTATATCAGAATTTTAAAACTTTTGTTTCCATTTAAAAAATTAACTCAATTTTTATGTTGCTAGTTATAGAAACACAACTTCATTTTTTTGCATGATGATTTATCATTGAATAATAACTAACACTTATTGAGTACTAACTATATCCTAGGCTCTGTGTTAACCCTTTACATATATTAATTAGTTTGATTCTCACAGCAACTTTATGAATTAAGCATTACTGTTATTCTCATCTTAAAGCTGCAGAAACAGAGTCAGAGAGAGGTAATGTAACTAGTCACCTAGTTAATAAGTGACATGGCTAGGATCAAACCTAGGCAACCTGGCTGGAAAGCTCATATGTTATGCAATATTCTATATAAATATATATACATATGTTAAACAAAACTTTAGTTTATTATATCTGTGTTCAAATTGGGGTGTTCTTAGGGAATCCAACTTTAAGAAAGTCAACTTTAAGAAACCTTGCAGTGTTTTGTATTGCTGATTTGTTGCAGTTACCTTCATCTTTTTCATGGTTGAAAGGCAGGTTCAGGAACTCATTTCAAAATCATGAATTATTAGCTGTGATATGCTTTTTGTGATCTACTTGGCTTTTTTTCCACTGAAGAAATGACATAGTGTTAAGGCAATAGGATTGCAACAGATACTTAGGATGAATTCCTTCCCAGTTTTAAGGTGGCCAAGTAATGAGTGAAAATATTGGAATCTTAATCACATTCCCTTCTTTATATCTCACCTCTTTCCACAAAAATAATTTCTTACAATTTATACACACATTGAAAAAAAAGAAATAAAGTGAAAGAGGAAATAGGAACAAATGGGAAATAAATCCACAGAATAAGATAAAGCCAGAAGTAGGGACAAAAAATAAATTCTTTTTTTCCATTTCTTGGTGCACATTTTAATTATATTTCATCTGTTTTTTAAAGAAAAAAATTAGGGTAGTATCTGAAACCAATTTTTTTTTCGGTATGCGGGCCTCTCACTGCTGTGGTCTCTCCCGTTGCAGAGTGCAGGCTCAGCGGCCATGGCTCACAGGTCCAGCCGCTCCACAGCATGTGGGATCTTCCCGGACCGGGGCACGAACCCGCGTGCCCTGCATTGGCAGGCGGATTCTCAACAACTGAGCCACCAGGGAAGCCCTGAAACCAATTTTTGCTGCAGAAGTACTTAAACCTCATAAAGATTAAATAGCTGAAACATTTGAAGTGCTAAGCATTTAAATAATCAGCCTAAACATACCTGTTTAAAAGATGTGGGGTCGGGCTTCCCTGGTGGCGCAGTGGTTGAGAGTCCGCCTGCCGGTGCGGGGGACACGGGTTCGTGCCCTGGTCCGGGAAGATCCCACATGCCGCGGAGCGGCTGGGCCCGTGAGCCATGGCCGCCAGGCCTGCGCGTCCGGAGCCTGTGCTCCGCAACGGGAGAGGCCACAGCAGTGAGAGGCCCGCATAGCATACCGAAAAAAAAAAAAAAAAAAAAAAAAAGATGTGGGGTCTTGGGCTGAATACCTTGGGTCAGTGTGCAGAATTTCAGATCTAAAATATCTTATTTCCATAAACACATTTCCTAAAATACAGTTATATTTAGATATATACAGTTATATTTAGAAAACAAAATTGGAAGCACCTTAGAAGAGCAAAATTAAATCCATTGTGAATTACTGTAACTATAATACAATACAAAGTGGCATATACAAGATCCAAAAATGAGAGCACTAATCAATAAAAGGGATAGGAATTTCAGCTGACAAAAACAAATGGCAGTTTTTAAAATTTGGAAATACTATTTTTTAAATTAATCCTATTTATTTATTCACATCTGCATTAGTTTGCTAGGGCTACCATAACAAAATCATAGACTGGGTGGCTTACACAACAGAAATTAATTTTTTCACAGTTCTGGAGTCTAGAAGTCCAAGATCATAGTGTTGACAGGTTTGGTTTCTTTTGACACCTCTTTCCTTGGCTTCCAGAGGGCCACCTTCTCATTGTGTCCTCTCAAGGTTTTTCTTCTGTGCCTACACAGCTCTGTTGACTCTTCCTCTTCCTATAAGGACACTAGTTGAATTGGATTAACCCACCCGCACCTCCCTACCCAACATTCGCCACATTTTAACTTGATCACCACTTTAAAGAAATTATCTCCAAATATGGTTACTATCAGGAACTTGGGATTTCAACATATGAATTTTGGGGGAACACAACTCAGCCCCTAACAACATCCTTTTCTGTGACTGTGAATCTTGTTGTGAGTGCCTGCTGTTTCCCAGGCCCCATTTTAGGTGTTGGGGCAAAGCAGTAAAGCTTATTATCTGGGTCTCACAATGGATGTAAGAAAGCAGAAAGGCCCCCAAATTAGAGGAAAACTCTTACAGTATTAAATTTGCAAATGCTGTTATTCCAAAATCCCTATCATTTTTACTAAGGACTAGAGAATCCCTCTCCCTTTAATATTTTGGAAGAATTAACAATGCGTAAATAAAGAAATCCCTGTTGCTACTCACTCCAGAGTCTAGAGCATGCTGTATGGAGTTGAGCACATGAGAGAAGTTTAATTGGAAAAGAACACCCATACTTAGCAGCATCTTCCACATTGTGACAGTTGTTTCTGGGCTCATATTTGGAACCACTGTGTTTTCTCTGCCGACAAGGTCTTGCTTCATGTGTGGGGTGTATCCCTCTAATTGTGGTCATGTGGGCCTCTTGCAACTTGGAGTTAGCTGCTCGAGAAGATGGCTACCTCTCTCTCTCTCTCTCGTTTTTTAACATCTTTATTGGAGTATAATTGCTTTACAGTGGTGTGTTAGTTTCTGCTTTATAACAAAGTCAATCAGCTATACATATACATATATTCCCATATTTCCTCCCACTTGCATCTCCCTCCCATCCTCCCTAGCCCACCCCTGTAGGTGGTCACAAAGCACTGAGCTGATCTCACTGTGCTATGAGGCTGCTTCCCACTAGCTATCTATTTTACATTTGGTAGTGTATATATGTCTATGCCACTCTTTCACTTCATCCCAGCTTACCCTTCCCACTCCCTGTGTTCTCAAGTCCATCCTTTACGCCTGTGTCTCTTTACTCCTGTACTGCACCTAGGTTCTTCATAGCAACTTCTTTCCCCCATTTATATGTGTTAGCATACGGTATTTGTTTTTCCCTTTCTGAATACTTCATTCTGTATGACAGACTCTAGGTCCATCCACCTCACTACAAATAACTAAATTTTCCTTCTTTTTATGGCTAATATTCCATTGTATATATGTGCCACATCTTCTTTATCTATTCATCTGTTGATGGACACTTAGGTTGCTTCCATGTCCTGGCTATTGTAAATAGAGCTGCAATGAACATTGTTGTAAATGACTCTTTTTGAATTATGGTTTCTCAGGGTATATGCCCAGTAGTGGGATTGCTGGGCCATATGGTAGTTCTATTTTTAGTTTTTTAAGGAACCTCCATACTGTTCTCCATAGTGGCTGTATCAATTTACATTCCCACCAAAAGTGAAAGAGGGTTCCCTTTTCTCCACACCCTCTCCAGCATTTATTGTTTGTAGATTTTTTGATGATGGACATTCTGAGTGGTGTGAGGTGATACCTCACTATAGTTTTGATTTGCATTTCTCAAATGATTAGAGATGCTGAGCTTCCTTTCATGTGTCTGTTGGCAATATGTACATCTTCTTTGGAGAAATGTCTATTTAGTCTTTCTGCCCATTTGTGGATTAGGTTTTTTTTTTTTTTTTTGATACTGAGCTGCATGAGGTGCCTGTAAATTTTGGAGATTAATCCTTTGTCAGTTGCTTTGTTTGCAAATATTTTCTCCCATTTTGAGGGTTTTCTTTCCATCTTCTTTATGCTTTCCTTTGCTATGCAAAAGTGTTTAAGTTTCATTAGGTCCCATTTGTTTATTTTTGGTGTTATTTCCATTTCTCTAGGAGGTGGGTCAAAAATGATCTCACTGTGATTTATGTCATAGAGTGTTCTGCCTATGTTTTCCACTAAGAGTTTTATAGTGCCTGGACTTACATTTAGGTCTTTAACACATTTTGAATTTATTTTTGTGTATGGTGTTAGGGAGTGTTCTAATTTCATTCTTTTACATGTAGCTGTCAGGTTTTCCCAGCACCACTTACTGTAGAGGCTGTCTTTTATCCATTGTATATTCTTGCCTCCATTATTAAAGATAAGGTGACCATATGTGCGTCGGTTTAGCTCTAGCTTTCTATCCTGTTCCATTGATCTATGTTTGTGTTTTTGTGCTAGTACCATACTGTGTTGATTACTGTAGCTTTGTAGTATAGTCTGAAGTCAGGGAGCCTGATTTCTCCAGCTCTGTTTTTCTTTCTCAAGATTGCTTTTGATATTCAGGGTCTTTTGTCTTTCCATACAAATTGTGAAATTTTTGGTTCTACTTCTGTGAAAAAGGCCAGTGGTAATTTGATGGGGATTGCATTGAATCTGTAGATTGCTTTGGGTAATATAGTCATTGTCACATGGTTGATTCTTCCAATCCAAGAACATGGTATATCTCTCCATCTGTCTGTATAATCTTTAATTTCTTTCATCAGTGTCTTATAGTTTTCTGCATACAAGTATTTTGTCTCCTTAGGTAGGTTTATTCCTAGGTATTTTATTCTTCTGGTTGCATTGGTAAATGGGAGTGTTTTGGTAATTTCTCTTTCCAAGTTTTCATCATTAGTATAAAGGAATGCAAGAGATTTCTGTGCATTAAATTTGTATCATGTTACTTTACCAAGTTCATTGATTAGCTCTAGTCATTTTCTGGTAGCATCCTTAGGATTCTGTATGTAGAGTATCATGTCATTTGAAAACAGTGACAGATTTACTTCTTCTTTTCCAATTTGTATTCCTTTTATTTCTTTTTCTTCTCTGATTGCTGTGGCTAAAACTTCCAAAACTATTTTGAATAATAGTGGTAAGAGTGGACAACCTTGTCTTGCTCCTGATCTTAGAGGAAATGCTTTCAGTTTTTCACCATTGAGAAAGAATGATGTTGGCTGTGGGCTTGTCATATATGGCCTTTATTATGTTGAGGTAAGTTCCCTCTATGCCTACAATCTGGAGGGTTTTTTTCATAAATGGGTGTTGAATTTTGTCAAAACCTTTTCCTGCATCTATTTAAATGATCATATTTTTTTCCTTCAATTTGTTAGTGTGGTGTATCACATTGATTTTTTGCCTATAATGAAGAATCCTTGCATTAGCAGGATAGACCCCACTTGATCATGGTGTATGATCCTTTTAATGTGCTGTTGGATTCTGTTTGCTTGTATTTTGTTCAGGATTTTTGCACTGATGTTCATCAGTGATATTGGCCTGTAGTTTTCCTTCTTTGTGACATCTTTGTGTGGTTTTGGTATCAGGGTGATGGTGGCCTCATAGAATGAGTTTGGGAGTGTTCCTCTCTCTTTTATATTTTGGAAGAGTTTGAGAAGTATAGGTGTTAGCTCTTCTCTAAATGTTTGATAGAATTCACATGCGAAGCCCTCTGGTCCTGGGATTTTGTGTGTTGGAGTATTTTTAATCACAGTCTCAATTGTAGTGCTTGTGATTGGTCTGTTTATATTTCCTGCTTCTTCCTGGTTCAGTCTTTGAGGGTTGTGCATTTCTAAGAATTTGTCCATTTCTTCCAACTTGTCCATTTTATTGGCATATAGTTACTTGTAGTAATCTCTCATGATCCTTTGTGTTTTGGCAGTGTCAGTTTTTACTTCTCCTTTTTCATTTCTAATTCTATTGATTTGAGTCTTCTCCCTTTTTTTCTTGATGAGTCTGGTTAATGGCTTAAAAATTTTGTTTATCTTCTCAAAGAACCAGCTTTTAATTTTATTGATATTTGCTATTGTTTCCTTCATTTCTTTTTCATTTATTTCTGATCTGATCTTTATGATTTCTTTCCTTCTGCGAACTTTGGGGTATTTTTTGTTCTTCTTTCTCTAATTGCTTTAGGTGTAAGGGTAGGCTTTGTATTTGAGATATTTCTTGTTTCTTAAGGTAGGATTGCATTGCTATAAACTTCCCTCTTAGAACTGCTTTTGCTGCATCCCATAGGTTTTGGCTCATCGTGTTTTCATTGTCATTTGTCCCTAGGTATTTTTTCATTTCCTCTTTGATTTCTTCAATGATCTCTTGTTTATTTAGTAGTGCACTGCTTACCATCCATCTGTTTGTATTTTTTTACAGATTTTTTTCATGAATTAATATCTAATCTCATAGCATTGTGGTTGGAAAAGATATTTGATAACATTTCAATTTTCTTAAATTTGCCAAGACGTGATTTGTGACCCAAGATATGATCTATCCTGGAGAATGTTCCACAAGCACTTGAAAAGAATATGTATTCTGTTGTTTTTGGATGGAATATCCTATAAATATCAATGAAGTCCATCTTGTTTAATGTGTCATTTAAAGGTTGTGTTTCCTTATTTACTTTCATATTCAATGATCTGTCCATTGTTGAAAGTGGGGTGTTAAATTTCCCTACTATGATTGTGTTACTGTCAGTTTCCCAGTTTATGGCTTTTAGCATTTGCCTTATGTATTGAGTTGCTCCTATTTTGGGTGCATAAATATTTACAATTGTTATATCTTCTTCTTGGATTGATCCCTTGATCATTATGTAGTGTCATTCCCTTTCTCTTGTAATAGTCTGTACTTTAGTCTCTTTGTTCTTATATGGATTTGTTATTCCAGGTTTCTTTTTATTTCCATTTGCATGGAATATCTTTTTCCATCTCCTCACTTTTACTTTGTATTTGTCTGTATGTCTGAAGTGGGTGTCTTCTAGACAGCATATATAAGAATCTTGTTTTTGTATCCATTCTGCCAATTTGTTTCTTTTGGTTGGAGCATTTAATCCATTTACATTTAAGGTAATTATTGATATGTATGTTCCTATTACCATTTTCTTAATCATTTTGGGTTTGTTATTGTAGTTCTTTTCCTTGTCTTGTGTTTACTGCCTAGAGAAGTTCCTTTAGCATTTGTTGTATAGCTCTTTTGGTGGTGCTGAATTCTCTTAGTATTGCTTGTTTGTAAATGTTTTAATTTCTCTTTCATACCTCAATGAGATTCTTGCTGGGTACAGTAATCTTGGTTGTAGTTTTTTCCCTTTCATCACTTTAAATATGTCTGCCACTCCCTTCTGGCTTGCAGAGTTTCTGCTGAAAGATCAGCTGTTAACCTTGTTGGTATTCCTTTGTATGTTACTTGTTGCTTTTCCCTTGTTGCTTTTAATATTTTTTCTTTGTATTTAATTTTTAATAGTTTGATTAATACGTGTCTTGGCATGTTTCTACTTGGATTTATCCTGTATTGGACTCTCTGCAGTTCCTGGACTTGATTGACTATTTCCTTTCCCATGTTAGGGAAGTTTTCAACTATAATCTCTTCAAATATTTTCTCAGTCCCTTTCTTGTTCTCCTCTTCTTCTGCAACCCCTATAAATCAAATGTTGGTGCCTCTAATGTTGTCCCAGAGGTCTCTGAGACTGTCCTCAATTCTTTTCATTCTTTTTTTCTGTATTCTACTCTGTGTCAGTTATTTACATGATTTTACCTTCCACTTCACTTATCCGTTCTTCTGCCTCAGTTATTCTGCTATTGATTCCTTCTAGATAATTTTTAATTTCATTTATTGTGTTGTTCATCATTTTTTGTTTGCTCTTTAGTTCTTCTTGGTCTTTGTTAAACGTTTCTTGTATTTTCTCCATTCGATTTCCAAGATTTTGGATCATCTTTACTATCATTACTGTGAAGTCTTTTTCAGGTAGACTTCTATTTCCTCTTCATTTGTTTGGTCTGGTGGGTTTTTAGGTTGCTCCTTCATCTGCTGTGTGTTTCTCTCTCTTCTCATTTTGTTTATCTTACTGTGTTTGGGGTCTCCTTTTCACAGGTTGCAGGTTCATAATTTCCATTGTTTTTGATGTCTGACCCCAGTGGGTAAGGTTGGTTCAGTAGGTTGTGTAGGCTTCCTGGTAGAGGAGGCCAGTGCTGGTGTTCTGGTGGATGAGTCTGGATCTTGGCTTTCCAGTGGGCAGGACCACGTCCAGTGGTTGTTTGGGGGTTTCTGTTACTTTTTTATGATTTTAGGCAGCCTCTCTTCTAATGGGTGGGTTTGTGTTCCTGTCGTGCTACTTGTTTGGCATAGGATGTCCAGCACTGTAGCTTGCTGGTCGTTGAGTGGTGCTGGGTCTTAGTGTTGAGATGGAGAGCTCTGGGAGAGCTTTCTCCATTTGATATTACCTGGAGCTGGTCTCTAGTCTTTGGTGGACCAATGTCCTGAACTCGGCTCTCCCACCTCAGAGGCACAGTTTTGACATCCCAGTGGAGCACCAATACCCTGTCAGCCACATGGTGCATAAGAAAAGAGAAAAAAATGGAAGAAAGAAAAAGAAAGAAAGAAAGCAAGAAAGAAAGAAGGAAAGAAAGAAAACAAAAGAAAGTTATTAAAATAAAAAATAAAAAATTGTTAAAAATAGAAATAAATTAAAAGTAATTTTAAAAAAATAATGAAAGAAATAAGAGAGCAACCAAACCAAAAAATCAATCCACAAATGTAACAAGCTCTAACAATTATACAGAAAAAAAACCCCAAAACAGACAGACAGAACCCTAGGAAAAATGGTAAAACAAAGCAATACAGACAAAATCACACAAAGAAGTATACCCATACACACTCAGAAAAAAAGAAAAAAATATATATATCTATATATAAAAAAAGAAGAGAACAACCAAATCAGTAAACAAATCTACCAATGATAATAAACTGTAAATACTAAGCTACAACAAACATAAAACCAGAAAGATATTAGATGCAGAAAGGAAACCCCAAGTCTACAGTTGGTCCCAAAGCCCACCACCTCAATTTCGTCATAATTTGCTGTCTATTCAGGTATTCCAGAGATGCAATGTACATCACTTTGATTGTGGAGATTTAGTCTGCTCCTCCTGAGGCTACTGGGAGAAATTTCCCTTTCTATTCTTTGTTCGCACAGTTCCTGGTTTTCCGCTTTGGATTTGGCCCCACGTCTGCATGTAGGCCACCTGAAGGCATTTGTTCCCCACCCAGATAGGACAGGGTTAAAGTAGCAGCTGACTAGGGTCTTTGGCTCACTCAGGCCAGGGGAGGAAGGGGTACGGAATGCGGGGTGTGCAGCAGAGTCTGGCATGTCATTGCAAAAGCCTGAGGCATACCGTTTGTTCTCCTGGGGAAGTTTTCTCTGGATCATGGGACCCTGGCAGTGGCAGGATGCACAAGCTCCTGGGAGGGGTGGTGTGGATAGTGACCTGTGCTTGCACACAGGCTTCTTGGTGGCTGCAGCAGCATCCTGATCATTTCATACCTGTCTCTGGTGTCTGCTCTGAGAGCAGTGGCTTGCACCCACCTCTGGAGCTCATTTAGGCATTGCTCTGAATCCCCTCTCCTCGTGCACCCCGAAACAATGGTCTCTTGCCTCTTAGGCAGTTCCAGTCCTTTTCCTGGACTCCTTCCTGGTTAGCTGTGGCACACTAGCCCCCTTCAGGCTGTGTTCACACAACGAACTCCAGTCCTCTCCCTGGGATCTGACTTCCGAAGCCTGAGTCTCAGCTCCCAGCCCCCATCTGCTCTGGTGGGTGAGCAGATAAGCGTCTCAGGCTGGTGAGTGCTGGTCTGCAGCAATCCTCTGTGTGGGAATCTCTCTGCTTTTCCCTCTGCACGCCTGTTGCTGTGCTCTCCTCCGTGGCTCTGAATCTTCCCTCCTGACACCCTGTCTCTGCCAGTGAAGGGGCTTCCTAGTGTGTGGAAACTTTTCCTCCTTCACAGCTGCCTCTCAGAAGTGCATGTCCTATCCCTATTATTTTGTCTCTGTTTTTTCTTTTTTCTTTTGCCCTACCCAGGTACCAGGGGAGTTTCTTACCTTTTGGGAAGTCTGAGGTCTTCTGTCAGTGTTCAGTAGGTTCTGTAAGAGTTGTTTCACATGTAGATGTATTTCTGATGTATTTGTGGGCAGGAAAGTGATCTCCACATCTTACTCCTCCGCCATCTTGAAGGTCTCTCCCCAAAATAAATTTTTGCACAATTGGTAATGGTAGCCACAAATATATCTGAGTTTCTTAGCCAAGTCAGAATTAAATTACAAAGGAAATCATGCACTTCATAGTGGGAAAAAACCTTATAACTTTCTCAGAATTCCCTTGTCTTTAAAAGTGGATTCTAGGTGACATTAGGAAAATGGCAGAATAGGCAGATCCATTCCCACCCCTGAAAGAATCATCAAAAAACAAGTCAAAGCTTTCAGAACAAACTTTGTCAAAACTCTGGAAAACAGTCAAAGGTTTACACTAACCAAGGGAATTTCAGTCAACAAATTATTGTAGGAAACTTATGTTTTTAACTGCCCTTGCACCATCCCTCTCAAGCTTGGCAATGGATTTGAAGATGGCAGCTACATTCACTCAGTGGGGCCCTGTTCCCTGGTTCTAGAAGAAGCACAGAATTCTTAATTTGTA
Organism: Kogia breviceps; assembly: GCF_026419965.1. Lineage (NCBI taxonomy): Eukaryota > Metazoa > Chordata > Mammalia > Artiodactyla > Physeteridae > Kogia > Kogia breviceps. Next base: position 79,393,912 of record NC_081330.1, on the reverse strand, counting down.
TATTATTATATAGGTCTGTTCTAACTTATCTGGGGTATAACTTAGTGACTGATGCAAAGTGTTCATCTCTGTCTTTCCTAACTTGGAATTAACCCAGGCCAGAAAACTGGTGGGCAATGTTTTAAAACATTGTAAGGTAAGGCAGATGAACAACTCACAGATGACTGAGGCAAAAGGCTACTGTTGGGGTGTTATGCCATACACATCCTGAGGCCTGAGAGAAAATGCTGGAGGAGAATTTCCTTGGGAAATTTGGGCATTCAAAAGTACCTGTGTATATGGAAGAATTTAGAAAGCTACACCTGTACACAGAGCAAGATGCTCAGAAAAGACCTGAGAAGACCTTAAACGTTCACCTTGGGTCGATCCCTAGGCTCAATGCTTAAAGGCTATGTGCAGCCTAAGTATTTTTTAAATTAATTTTATTTATTTATTATTTTTGCTGTGTTGGGCCTTCGTTTCTGTGCAAGGGCTTTCTGTAGTTGTGGCAAGTGGGGACCACTCTTCATCGTGGTGCATGGGTCTCTCACTATCGTGGCCTCTCTTGTTGCAGAGCATAGGCTCCAGACGCACAGGCTCAGTAGTTGTGGCTCACAGGCCTAGTTGCTCCATCGCATATGGGGTCTTCCCAGACGAAGGCTCGAGCCCATGTTCCCTGCATTAGCAGGCAGATTCTCAACCACTGCACAACCAGGGAAGCCCTCAGCCTAAGGATTAAAGGAAGAATCCAGCACACAGCCAATCTGCAAAGACAGGGAGAAGTGGGATTTTAGTTGTTGTTGTTTATTTGTTTGTTTGTTTAGCTGCTGGCATTTACAGAAATATGTTCACATTAGGTGTACACAAGATAAGAAAAAAGAAATGTCAGTGATCACATATAACAAGAAATACAGTCTATGGAAAAATAGACAAAGTCAGTAGGTAGACTATTGCAGCTTAAAAAAAAATACAACAGGAAAGCCTGAGGAAGAGCAATAACCATATTTCCAGAGTTATCACATTGTAACATTCAAATGTCCAGTTTTCAATAACAACAAAAGCAAAATCACAAGGTATACAAAGAAACAGGAAAAAAGGCCCATTCATAAAACAAAATAAATTGACAGAAACCATCCCTGAGCAAGAACAGACATCGAACTTACTAAACCCAGACTTTAAAACAACTGTTTTAAACATGCTAAAAGAACTAAAGGAAACCATGGATAAAGAACTAAAGGACATCAATCAGGGAAATGATGTATGAACAATATGAGAATATCAATATAGAGACAGAAATTTTAAAAGGAATTGAACAGATTTTACATCTGAAGAGTACATAACTGAAATGAAAAAACAAGTCACTAAAAGGGTTTTACAGCAAATTTGAGCAGGTATAATACAGAATCAGTGAACTAAAAGATAGGATAATTAAGGTAACCAGTCAGAGAACCATAAAAAATAACATGAAAAGGGACCTGTGGTATACATATCATCAAGCAGACTAACAGACATAAAACATATTATAGGAGTCTCAAAAGGAGGGGAGAGAGAGAGAGACAAAGAGACAAAAAAGAATATTTGATGAAATAATGGCTGAAAACTTCCCAAATTCGATGAAAGACATCTCTACCCATCTAATAAGCTCAATGAATTTCAAGTAGGATGAAGTCAATGTGATACACATTGAGACATATTATAATCAAACTTTGTCAAAAGACAAATAGAGAAACTTGAAAATAGCGAGAAGCAACTTGTCATCTACAAGGAATCCTCAATAAGATAAACAGCTGATTCTTATCAGAAACCATGGAGGCCAGAGGCAGTGGGATAACATATTTAGACTGCTGAAAGAAAACAAAACTGTCAACCAAGAATTCTATTTAGGCAAAACTGTCCTTCAGGTATGAGGGAGATATTGAGATACACATAGAAACACAAAAGTTGAAGGAGATTGTTAGGATTACACTTACCCGATAAGAAATGCTAAAGGGTTGAAATGCTTCAGGTTGAAATGAAAGGACATTAGGCAGTAACTCAAAGTAATAAAAAGAAATAAAATTTATTCCTAAGAATAAAGAAATTTCTGGTAAAAGTAACTATAGGGATAAATCTAAAGGCCAGTATTATTATATTTTTGGTTTATAACTCCACTTTTTACTTTCTACAGGGTTTAAAAGGCAAATACATAGAAAATAATCACAAATCTGTTATTGGGAATATAATATATAAAGATGTAATTTTAAAATTGTGACAACAATATAAAGCGGGACAGAGATGTATAGGAGCAGTTATTATATGCTATTGAAGTTTAAGTTGTTATCAATTCATATTGTATTGCTATCAATTTAGGGTGATAAATGTAATCTTCATGGTAATAACAGCAAAAATATCTGAAAATATACACAAAAGGAAACGAGAAGGTAATCAAAATGGTGCACTACAAAAAGTCAACTAAACACAAAAGAAGGTGGTCATGGAGGTGTTGAGGGACATAAAAGGTATAAGACATACAGAAAACAAATAGTAAAGTGACAGAAGTTAAGTCCTTCCTTATCAGTAATTACATAAAATACAAATTAATTAAACCTTCAATCAAAAGGCAAAGATTGGAAGAATGGATTAAAAAAAACATGATTCAACTATGTACTGTCTACAAGAGACTCCCTTTAGATCCAAAGGTGCAAATATGTTGAATATGAGAAGATGGAAAAGATATTCTTCAAATAGTGTCTAAAAGAGAGCCAGCATGGCTATACTAGTGTAAGACAAAATAGACTATAATAGAAAAACTGTGACAAGAGAAAAAATAGGACATTATATAATATAAAGGGGTTAAATCACCAAGAAGATATTATAATTGTAAACACACACACCAAACAACATAGTCCCCAAATGTATGAAGCAAACACTGACAGAATAGCAGGGAGAAATAAACAATTCTACAATAATAGTTGATTTCAAAGCACCACTTTCACTAATGGATACTACAAGTAGACAGAGGCCATGAGGAAAGCAATAAAGAAAGTGAAAAAGCAATCTATAGAATGGGAGAAATATTTGAAGATCATATATCTGGTAAAGGTTTAATATCTAGAACATATAAAGAACTATTACAACTCAACAGAAAATGCATCTGGCTAATTTAAGTAAAAACTAAATGTAAAACTATTTGGGAGCTACAGAATCAACAGGAAGGACATAAAAGCATATGAACTAGGGTAGCTCCAGAGACCAGATAGCAACAACTACCTGACAGTTTCCTCAGGGTGCTGTCATTGGAGTGAATCAGCTCCAAATATTTTCCCCCATTTATGCATCAATTTATTCAAATTTTGTAGTTTCAGAATAGATAGCCTAATTGGCCAAAATTTGGTAATGAGACTACTCCTTACCTAGGGTGAGCAGGGCACCTTCCCTGATTGATCATCTTACCAAGTCTACACACAATGGTGTAGAGAGGTTATCTTTTTTCAAATAAAATTAAAGTGATACTACCAAAGTAAGGGGCAATGAATGCTGGGTAACTAAAAAACCCCACAAAGATACGCTATAGCACTCACAAAAGAAACCCAGCCATCATCATTGACTCTTCCTTTGCCCTCACGCCTCATTATCAATAAGGTCTCAAGTTTGTTCATTATTCTTTTTTGAAAACTCTCAAATCCACCCACTTCTATCTACCTTGACTCCCAGTACCTTAGTTCAAGTGCCATCATCTCATATCTTTATTTTTTCTTTTCTTTTTTTTTTTTTTTTTCTGTACGTGGGCCTCTCACTGTTGTGGCCTCTCCCGTTCCGGAGCACAGGCTCCAGACACGTAGGCTCAGCAGCCATGGCTCATGGGCCCAGCCGCTCCGCGGCATGTGGGATCTTCCTGGACCGGGGCAGGAACCCGTGTCCCCTGCATCGGCAGGCGGATTCTCAACCACTGTGCCACCAGGGAAACCCCTCATCTCATATCTTGATTAACATAAGTTTCCAGTCTTGCTTACCTGCTCTTTCTTGCCTTCAATTTGTCCTCCACACAATTGCCAGTGACCTCTCTAAATTATTAACCTTATTATGCTTCACCTGTAATCCTGTAATCCACTTGTTTCTATCTAATCCTTTTCCTCCTGCCCATCAAATTCCATATATGGATCCTTATAGCTTTCAGGATAAAATTCAGAGTGATTACTTGGCTTTTGCCTAACTCTTTAGCTTCATTTCACAGCACTACCAAGAAGAGCTGACCCCCAATCTCCAGCTGGAAGTAACTACTTTTGCCTTACTTGTGACATCCAAATAGAATTAGACTCCATTAAGACACCATTCTGAAAAGGGTCTTAACTAGTTTTATCATCTCTGGGCGTTAGAATCTTGGCCTTAAATTGTAAGGAATGGTCTACATGTTAGGAGTTAATTTCCACGGATCTCTCATACTTCTGCAGATTTTGCAGGCAGATATACTAATAGTGGCCCTTTTGTTTTCAACTATATGCTTGTATAGAGAACAACCTTGCAAAATAGAGATTACTTTTTTCTCCAGAGCAAAGAGCAAGTTGATTTACTGTCCAGTATAATACAGGTAATATCTCCCCTGAAAGCAAAAGTAAGACAGGTTTGCTTACTCCCCATAATAAAAGATCATGTTTCCTAAACTCAGGGTTACTCAGTTTGATTAAAACCCACTGCATGTGCAGTATCCACCTGGGCCCCTCTATGTGACCCCTAGTGGGACTTGGATGGCAAGCTGAACCAACATAAACATGAGGCTCATGCTGCTTGCTGTGCTATGAGTAGTAAATTCCTCTGTGTTAAACTGTAATGAGATATCACCTCACACCGGTCAGAATGGCCATCATCAGAAAATCTACAAACAATAAATGATGGTGAGGGTGTGGAGAAAAGGGAACCCTCTTGCACTTTTGGTGGGAATGTAAATTGATACAACCACTATAGAGAACAGTATGGAGGTTCCTTAAAAAACTAAAAATAGAACTACCATACGACACAGCAATTCCACTACTGGGCATATACCCTGAGAAAACCATAATTCAAAGAGTCATGTACCACAATGTTCATTGCAGCTCTATTTACAATAGCCAGGACATGGAAGCAACCTAAGTGTCCATTGACAGATGAATGGATAAAGAAGATGTGGCACATATATACAATGGCATATTACTTAGCCATATAAAGAAATGAAATTGAGTTATTTGTAGTGAGGTGGATGGACCTAGAGTCTGTCATACAGAGTGAAGTAATTCAGAAAGAGAAAAACAAATACTGTATGCTAACACATATACATAGAATCTAAAAAAAAAATGTTTCTGAAGAACCTAGGGGCAGGACTGGAATAAAGAGGCAGACGTAGATAATGGACTTGAGGACATGGAGGGGGAAGGGTAGGCTGGGATGAAGTGAGAGAGTGGCATGGACTTATAAATACTACCAAATGTAAAATAGATAGCTAGTGGGAAGCAGCCACATAGGACAGGGAGATCACGTCCATGCTTTGTGACCACCTAGAAGGGAGAGATAGGGAGGGTGTGAGGGAGATGCAAGAGGGAGGAGATACATGGATATATGTATATGTAACGCTGATTCACTTTGTTATAAAGCAGAAACTGACACCATTGTAAAGCAATTATACTCCTTTAAAGATATTTTAAAAAATGATCCACATAGGTTGAGAGTCCGCCTGCCTATGCAGGGGGTGCAGGTTTGTGCCCCGGTCCGGGAGGATCCCACGTGCTGCGGAGCGGCTGGGCCCGTGAGCCATGGCCGCTGGGCCTGCGCGTCCGGAGCCTGTGCTCCGCAATGGGAGAGGCCACAACAGTGAGAGGCCCGCGTACCGCAAAAAAAAAAAAAAAAAAAAAAAAAAAAAAAAAAAAATGATCCACATAAAAAAAAACTTTAAAGAATATAGCCACAATAAATGCTGGAGCGCATGTGGAGAAAAGGGAACCCTTCTGCATTATTGGTGGGAATGTAAATTGATATAATCACTATGGAGAACAGTATGGAGGTTCCTTAAAAACTAAAAATAGAATTACCATATTAACCAGCAATCCCACTACTGGGCATATATATACCCTGAGAAAACCATAATTCAAAAAGACACATGCACTCCAACGTTCACTGAAGCATTATTTACTATAGCCAGGTCATGGAAGCAACCTAAATGCCCATCGACAGAAGAATGGATAAAGAAGATGTGGTACATATATACAGTGGAATATTATTCAGCCATAAAAAGGAACAAAATTGGGTCATTTGTAGAGACGTGGATGGACCTAGAGTCTGTCATACAGAGTGAAGTAAGTCAGAAAGAGAAAAACAAATATCATATATCAACGCATATATTTGGAATCTAGAAAAATTGTACAGATGAACTGGTTTGCAAGGTAGTAATAGAGTCACAGCTGTAGAGAAAAAATGTATGGACATCAAGGGGGAAAACAGCGGGGTGTGGGGGTGTGGGATGAATTGGGAGATTGGGATTGACATATATACATTAATATGTATAAAATAGATAAATAATAAGAACCTGCTGTATAAAAATAAATAAAATTCACAAAAAAGTTCCTTTGTGTTTTACCCAGGAGTTTCATGTCTTCTGTCAGCACCTATGAAACTGTGTCAAGGTAACTTGTTATCTTGCAAAATAAGGTAAACTCACATCTTTCATAGTTCTTGATATTAAACAACCTAGGTAGGGAAAGACTGGAGGGGGTCACATTTAATTCCATAATTTGTGAGGACAACAAAGGACTATTTTGAGAATTATTGAACTCACACTTTTGAATAAGAACAATATGAATTTTTACTATCCATTAACCTATGTTAATGTAGAAAACAACCATAAAAAGTGTGTATGAACTTCCAAGTGCTGATAAATCACGAATTAGTATAAGTCCTTAGTTTCTCTTTTGATCCTATCTAAATTCCTTCTCCTTGTTCTGGTTCCATTGATCTCTGGAATTGGTGGTCTTATTACTTCAGGCTCCTTGTTAGTATTTGCTTCTCTGCTCATATGTGTAATAGACATGATATTTTCAATCTGCTTATTCAGATGTACAAAAAGTACAAATGTACTTTTCCACAATCAAACTTAGCACTACCTTAAGCCCCTTTTCCTTCTAGTATCAGAAAAGTTAATCTGGTCAAATTCCAATATATTAAGTTGCATCAGGGTTTTTCTCAGTCATACTTAAACAATATAGGATTTCCTAATCTTCCTTCTCCTTTTTCTTTGGGATTGACTTAAGTCCCAAGGGCATACATAAAGAAGGCACCTGGTGTTCTGTGCTGGCATCTGCTGAGATCCCTTATCATGAAGTCAAGACCTCCTTAACTCTTCTTCTCAGCTAAGTTGCACATCCTTCTTAGGAGCACAGGAAAACCACTCCAGGGCTATGAAATATTTTGCTTCAGGTTATCTTTGCTTTTGTAACCATACTTACTTAGCCCTTTTTGCTTTGAGTTCTTATGCCATGATGTCACAGGAACCCTTGCAAGGCTGTCCCTGACCCCAAGTTTTCAGATGAAAAGCAGGCATGAGTATTCTCTTTTCTCGATTCCCAATCTTTCCGTAGGTTACACTCTTATTGAAGCCATCCCTTGGTAGAAGGAAGGTAGGATTAGGGCATGGAGTACCTTCTAAGAGCACCCACAGACTAGCTTGTTTTCCTCTCTAATCTCTCTTCCTCTTACTGGAGTTTAGAGGATCTCCATTTAGTCTTTTAGAGAGGGTAGATCAGCAAGAATTTTTCTAAAATATTTATTTTTAAGCCACATAGAATCATTTAATTTAATCAGAGAGAAAGATCACATACTCATTTATTGACATCTTTTAGATTATGCATTTCTTTAGATATATCCAGTAAAACATAATTTAAAGCCAATATGAAGAAAATATTATTGATAGAACATAGATTATTTTACATAAAGATAGAATGTATTTTAACAGTTACTATTTTCAAACTATTATTTTAATCTCAAAAGTAGTACTTAATTCAGTCCAATCACAAAAACTCAGAAGAATTCAATAGTTTAGATAACCTCTTTGATAAATTAGTATATTTTTCAATTTAAATGGTGAGGTTTTCAGAATAAATGTGATTTGACTCAGGTCTTGAGAGCTGGATATGGGTTCACTAGGCAGAGAAAACAGCATAAGCAATCTTTTTCCTCTAAGCTTTAGACAAAGTTTTCACTTAAAAAACACATAATTATGCCAGACCTGAGATAAGGCAAAGTGCTTTTACAAACATTGCTACTTTATCTTCACTATAATCCCATGGTAGGTATTATTATCCCTATTTTACTGTTGAGTAATCTGAGGCTCAAAGGGGTGAGTTATTTGTTTAAAGTCACCCAGTTAAGAAGTGGCTGAGCCTAGATTTGAGCTTGTCTGACTCTAAAGCCCATGCTCTTTTTCCCACTATGTTACAACAAATTCCCCCTTTGCTCAAGCCTTTCTCTTAACTATTCTGATCTGATTTCTGGTCCAGTGGAGTATGAGAGAAGCAATTGGATTTAGAGAGGCTCTGGGAGAGGAAGAGGTCTGGGACCTAGTCCTGTTATTTGTACAATGTGTGAAGCAGTGAAAGTATTCTCCCAGGATTCAGTTTATGGCCTTGGTCTGATAATCAGATTAAGGAGGGTAAACAAAAAGTGATACCCCTAAAGATCAGGGACACAAATTGAGATCTAAAAATGGGCATCAAGGAACTGGGTATTCTGTGGAGGCTGAGGGATTCCCTGTTGAGTCAATCTGCAGTAACTGGGGCTAGTAAGGGTCAGATGCAGGGGATATGCCATCTTTGAGAGGCCTGTAAGTGATGGTATACTCCAGGCATAGGTGGCACGAGAGCTATAAAAGCCATTGGGCAATTTAGTACATTAGATTAGTTGCAATCTTTCAGTCTCCTGCATTTTATTAATAACTTAAGTCCTCATGCAAGGCGTATTTGGTTGCCAGTTACAGAAATTAACTCAAGTAAAAAGGAGGTTATTATAATGAGACGGTAGAGAATCTTGTGGAACCCAATGGGGATACTCAATCATGGCCCAGTGGACTGGAAACCCTTTCTATCTCATTCTCACTTGGACTGCATAATCTCTTACCCTTTCTCTGAAAACATCTGCTCAACAATCCTACTTCTTCTTGCAAATCAGCTTCCTCTTATTTATCAGAGTTGATCATCAATTTATCGTAGCTGGTGATGGCTATTCAAAAACAGAAGTTTCAGCCCTCCAGTCTACATGACTGTACCAGGTAGGTATGCTTTTAGCAGCAATAAACAGTAAATCCAACTATAGTGACTTAAATAAATAAGTTTTTTGTTTTTTCACTTAACAAGTCTAGATGTAGGGGGTTATTAGAGCCAATATTTCAGTGATATTCCTCACATGGTTGCAAGATAGTCCTGGCTTGAACTCCAGCCATCATAACCATAATCATGGCAGGAAAAGGAGGAGAAAAGGGTAGAAGAAAGTGCTATTTTTGCCCCTCTTTATGAGGAAAGCAAAGCATTCCCAAAAATGCTTATCAAATTTGTCCTTACATTTTATTGGCCAGAACTAAGTCTTATGCCCTCCCCTAGCTACAAAGGGGACATGGCAAGTGAGCTAGGCACATTGTTTCACTGAATAAAATCTCAGGTCTGCTAGCAAAGAAGAATATGAAAATGGATACTATATTGCAGCTAAAAGTCTCTGCTACAGTGACCTGCCAGCTTAGCTCCCTACAGTAAGTAACCCAATCTCTGTTTAGCATAATCTAAACCACTGTACAACCCAGGGAAATAAGGAAACATAATGAGAATGGTTACCTTGTTGGGGCTGTGGCTGGGGTAGCTCCTCTAAGAAGGAATATAGAAGGGTCTCTGTAGTAGGTAGACTTCTAAGAGGACCCCCCAATGATCCCTGCCTCCTGGTATACATTTCCTGGTGTACTCCCTTCCCCTTTATTGTGGGCTTGGCCAAGTAACTTGCTTCTGATGAATAGAATATGGTCAGAGTCATGGGATGTCTCTTCAAATATTAGGTTACAAAAGACTGTCACTTATGTCCTGCTAGCAGGCTCTACTGACTTCTTAGATTGCAGCTTTGATGAAACATGTTGTCATGTTGAAGAGGCTCATGTAGCAAGGAACTGAGAGCAGTCTCTGGCTACTAGCTAGCAAGGAACTGGAGCATCCCCACCATAGTCCAACCTTGATATGACTACAGCCTAGATAATTCCTTGATAATTGCCCGTGAGAAACTCTGAAGTGGTGGACCCAATCAAGTTGTGCCTGAATTCCTGACCTATAGAAACTGTGAGTTCATACATGTGAGCTGTTTTAAGCTGCTAGCTTTTGAAGTCAATTTGTTTTATAGCAAAAAAAATGATACAGAAGGAAATGATGGACATCTCTAGAACATCAAACTTTCTGCCATTGACTGCCAACTCATGATTCAGATATTTTCTCTTCTACTCTCCCTTCCCCAGCTGTCTGCTTGTGTAGAGGAAACACTTTATAATATTTAGGTTACAGAAGTCTAAAACTGGAACTGAATAAAAATAGGTGAATGAGTTGCCCATCTCTGGTGGTATTCAAGCAAAAGCTATATGACCATCTATTAGGAATTTTGTGGTAAGGATTCAGGCATCATATGAGTAGTTGTACCAGATCAGTTCTTTCTAACTCTTTTCACATTATAGAAAATAATATTTTTATGGCATATTGGGTATAAACAACAAAACTGTGGCCAGTTACTAGTTACTCAATCATTCTGATGGTAAAAGTGATACAATATCTCTGCACATCTGTCATTCATTTGTGGCACACCCCTGTGCTTTTATCCACTGATTTGGAAGCTCCATATTAGATGACTTAAGGTTTTCACAATACTTAGATTCCCTGGAGCAATAGTTTCCACGGTGTGATCCCCAGAACAGTGGGGTCAGCATAATCTGAGAACTTGTTAGAGTGCAAACACTTAGTACCACCCTAAATCTGCTTAATCAGAAACTCTGGGGTTGAGGCCCAGCAATCCATGTTTCACCAAGCTCTACAGACAAAACTGAGTTTAAATCTTTACACTTGAACTTTCTGACTGTATTCTGGAGCTCAGTTATGTCATCCATAAAATTGGCTGAGTAAGGCATCACCAAGGGTTAAATTATGTAACATTTATAAAATGCCTAGTGTAGTGTTCAACACATACACATTCAGTGAATGTTAATGCTATTCTTGTTGACAAAAAAGAACTGAATTTATTTTAGAGAGCATTTATTAACATATCCTGCAGTTTATAAATTGCATAAAAGGATAAAGAAGAAACAAATTACCCATAATTTCACTTTGTAAAGATTTTCACACTCAACATTATAATGCATATCACTCCAGTGTTTTTTTACACCCATTTATTTTTAAAATAAATGAACTACAGTTTCTAATTGTGAGTAATGGCTATATACTGCCCATCTCTTGATATCTACTTGACTATTTACTTTGTGGATCACTGATGGCAAATTAAAATTTCAAGCTGGTTCTCCTCTGCTACACAGCATGTGTCTTTGCTACCTTCCCCTGTCATCAATTAATATTTGCTTGAAATTCATTTTCATACTGGCCTAAGAGAAACAAACTGCCAAGAAATCAGAGCCTGCATTATAGAGCACACCAGAAATGGGACTTATATTACCTAAGACTTCATCCCTCTCCATGAAGGCAGGGCTCTGAAAATTGACCATTTAAGCACCTACTGTGTTCAAGGCACCTTATCCAATAAAAAATGACACATTCTTCATAGAGATTCCAATTTACTGATGGAGTTAAGATAGGTATATTGAGAATTACAATATAGGGCAGGTCAGTTCAATTTAATTCAAGAAATATCTACTGTTTCAGGCATCTGGCTAAGTGCTGGGATGCGACAATAAATAAGATGTTATTCCTGTCCTCAAGGAGCTCACCACTTAATGGGAACAAGAAACATGTATAACACAGATATTGGCTGGGCCTGCCTTATTTCTCAGAAATCTTGGAATAATTGTTTTTGGCCTCTATTATTCCATGATATGTGAACTCCTGACTCTCCCCATGATTTCTGTGATCACCTGTGGGGCTTACACCTTCTTGCTTTCCTAAGGCTCTGGCCTATGGCTACTGTATCTACACATGTTATCTGTGTTTTACTCCAATACAATTTATACATAGAGCTCAACCCTTCATTAGTTTTCACCAGAAATCCATCCACAATAATCCTTTCATGAGTTCTAGACTTCATTAAAAATTTGGAGGTGACAGGGAAAGTTCAGAACACAAAACATGTGGCTTTCCACCAACTTCTTTTTCCTCCTCTCATACCTTCTCTATCCCTCTCTCTCCCAGATTGCTCCTTTAGTTCCAAACACTTCCTCCTCTATTATGCAGAGCACTTCTGTCTCTCTGGCTTTTCCCTACTAGCTGGCCTACCCCAACCCATAAAAGATATGCAGCTAAACAAAACAAAGAGACCCCTTTTTACTTTTTAAAAATTTTTATTGGGGTATAATTGATTTACAATGTTGTATTAGTTTCTGCTGTACAGCAAAGTGAATCAGTTATCCATATACATATATCCACCCTTAGATTCTTTTCCCATATAAGCTATTACAGAGTATTGAGTAGAGTTCCCTGTGCTATACAGTAGGTCCTTATTAGTTATCTAATTTATATACAGTAGTGTGTATGTGTCAATCCCAATTTCCCAATTTAAACCTCCCCCCTCCTTTACCACCCGGTAACCATAAATATTTTATACATCTGTAACTCTATTTTAGATTCCACGTATAAGTGATATCTTATATTTGCCTTTTGCTGTCTGACTTACTTCACCCAGTATAACAATCTCTAGGTCCATCCATGTTGCTGCAAATGGCATTATTTTGTTCTTTTCTATGGCAGAGTAATATTTCATTGTATATATATATACCACATCTTTATCCATTCCTCTATCAATGGACATTTAGGTCGCTTCCATGTCTTGGCTATTGTAAATACCACTGCAATTACCACTGGGGTGCATGTAGCTTTTCGAATTATGGTTTTCTCTGGATATATACCCAGGAGTGGGATTGCTGGATCATATGGTACTTCTATATTTAGTTTTTTAAGGAACCTCCATACTATTCTCCATAGTGGCTGTATCAGTTTACATTCCCACCAACAGGGCAAGAAGGTTCCCTTTTCCCCACACCCTCTCCAGATTTACTGTTTGTAGATTTTTTGATGATGGTCATTCTGACCTGTGTGAGGTGACACCTCATTATAGTTTTGATCTGCATTTCTCTAATAACTAGTGATGTTGAGCATCTTTCCATGTGTTTTTTAACCATCTGTATGTCTTCTTTGGAGAAATGTCTATTTAGATCTTCCAACCATTTTTTTCATTGGGTTTTTTTGTTTTTGTTTTTGTTTTTTTAATATTGAGCTGCATGAGCTGTTTGTATATTTTGGAGATTAATCCCTTGTCGGTTGCTTCATTTGCAAATATTTTCTCCAATTCTGAGGGTTGTCTTTTCGTTTTGTTTATGGTTTCCTTTGTTCTGCAAAACCTTTTAAGTTTCATTAGGTCCCATTTGTTTTTATTTCCGTTTTCTCTAGGAGGTGGATTGAAAAAGATCTTGCTGTGATTTATGTCATAGAGTATTCTGCCTATGTTTTCCTCTAAGAGTTGTATAGTATCCAGCCTTACATTTAGGTCTTTAATACATTTTGAGTTTATTTTTGTGTATGGTGTTAGAGAATGTTCTAATTTCCTTCTTTTGCATGTAGGTATCCAGTTTTCCCAGCACCATTTATTGAAGAGACTGTTTTTTCTCTATTGTATATTCTTGCCTCTTATCATATATTAGGTGATCATAGGTACGTGGGTTTATCTCTGGACTTTCTATCCTGTTCCAATGATCTATATTTCTGTTTTTGTGCCAGTACCATACTGTTTTGATGACTGTAACTTTGTAGTATAGTTTGAAGTCAGGGAGCCTGACTCCTCTGCCTCCATTTTACTTTCTCAAGATTGTTTTGGCTATTCATGGCCTTTTGTGTTTCCATAAAAATTAAATTGTTTTTTCTTCGAATTCTGTGAAAAATTCCATTGGTTTTTTTTTTTTTTTTTTTTTTTTTTTGTGGTACGCGGGCCTCTCACCACCGCGGCCTCTCCCATTGCGGAGCACAGGCTCTGGACGCGCAGGCCCAGTGGCCATGGCTCATGGGCCCAGCCGCTCCACGGCATGCGGGATCCTCCCGGACCGGGGCACGAACCCGCGTCCCCTGCATCGGCAGGCGGACTCTCAACCACTGCGCCACCAGGGAAGCCCTCCATTGGTAATTTGATAGGGATTGCATTGACTCTGTAGATTGCTTTGGGTAGTATAGTCATTTTCACAGTATTGATTCTTCCAATCCAACAACATGATATGTCTCTCCATCTGTGTAATCTTTTATTTCTTTCATCAGTATCTTACAGTTTCCTGAATATAGGTCTTTTGTCTCCTTAGGTAGGTTTATTCTTAGGTATTTTATTCTTTTGGATGCAATGGTAAATGGGAGTGTTTCCTTAATCTCTCTTTCTGATATTTCGTTGTTAGTGTATAGGAATGCAAGAGATTTCTGTATATTAATTTGTATTCTGCAACTTTATCAAATTCATTGATGAGCTTTAGTATTTTTCTTATAGCATCTTTAGGATTTATTATGTATAGTATCAAGTCATCTTCAGTGACAGTTTTCCTTCTTCTTTTTCAATTTGGATTCCTTTTATTTCTTTTTCTTCTCTGATAGCCATGGTTAGGACCTCCAAAACTATGTTGAATAAAAGTAGAGCCCCCTTTTTAAATGGATCACTTTCCTTGCAAGGTAGTTAGGTTTATATTTGTTTTTGTATTATATCTATAAATAAATGTATTCGTGTGGCAGACCTTGTTAATTATTTTCCCAATACTCATTCCCCACTTTTTTTTTCTGCCAACAGACCCCTAAATTTGTTCTGGGAGGCAATATAACCAGCCCCAGGCAGGATACTCACTTTTCCAGCTTCCTTAAAGCCAGGGTGGACAATGCACTCAGTTTTAGCCAATGATCATAAGGGGGAATTAGCCTGGGGTTCCCAGGAAAGACTTTTTCCTTCTAATAAAAGGGACAGATGGAGCTGCTGCTGCCTTCTCACCTCAGAGAAAAGACCCAAGGAAGAGGTCCACCTGAAATAAGGCCCTGACCCCTGGTGCAATCAACTATGATTAAGATTTATTATAATGAGGTAATAATATAGCAACTCTGTTGTAGTCATGTAGATGGTGGGGTGGAGAAACAGGATAAGGGGAGAAGAATTCCTAGAGAGAGTTTCCGAGTAAATAATCCCATAGGTACCTGATACAACAAAGTTAGAAGATGAATAGTACTGAGGGCATGAAGAGATTTTTTTGGTATTGGCTAGAATACCCAAGAATGCCCCAATTTTGCCTTACTCTTCTTCCTCAATTGTTCCCTGAAGGCAGAACAATTTAAAAAAAAAGGTAGACAGAACACCATGTTATTATTAGTTGGACCTGGGCCTTATAAGTCCAATACAGAATTCTGGTAAACCTGATTTGAAGTGCATGGGTGGCACTCTTTTAGAAGCTGCTACATCTCCAACTCAGTGTGAATAAAAATATTACCACCATTTTTTTTTTTTTTTTTTTTTTGTGGTACATGGGCCTCTCACTGTTGTGGCCTCTCCCGTTGCGGAGCACAGGCTCCGGAAGCACAGGCTCAGCAGCCATGGCTCATGGGCCTAGCTGTTCCGCGGCATGTGCGATCTTCCCATACTGGGGCATGAACCCATGTCCCCTGCATTGACAGGCAGACTCGCAACCACTGAGCCACCAGGGAAGCCCAATTACCACCATTTTATAGCTTGCAGGGCATAGGAACATTAGGGGAAGAGAAAGAACTTTGATGATCCCAGCAGAATGGAAGGAGGAGCAGCCAAGAACAAGGCCATGCTCAGCTGCCTGGTCTTTAGACTAGCGACCCCATTCCTCAGTTCACAAGACAATATGACCCACACAGTGTCTTGACATCTGATCTATCAGTTTGGTGTTCCCTCATGTTTAGAAAAAGGGAAGAAAAGAGTAGGAAAGCATGTGGAAACCATCTGTTAGAGAGATTTCTGATGTGAGAAGAGGGACTGGGAGATTTTCTCCCTTTATACTCCTCTAAATTTTATTCTCTCTTAACCCTTTGGCCTTAATAGTCAAGATGATGGTTATCTATGATGGTAATCACCCCTTGTGGGAGAAGAGCCATGGAATGTCAGGGAAGTTCTGCTACTTCTTTTGTGATACAGTCTCTGAGATATGCATCATTATTTTATTTAGCCTCCTACCACAGCTGCACAGCAGGCAAAAAATACCCAATATTTTATTTTCCATCTCAAATTATGCTTATTGACAATTGTCCAGTCTGGTTCAATGTGTAGTGCCACATGGTAGCAGTAGTCCAGATAATGAAACTCTAGCCCAGCAATATAATGTCCTACATTTGAACAATATGAAATCCCTCAAATATTGTTTCCACAGAGATAGAGTCCCATATGGAAATTTGTTTATTTTGTAGAAATTAAATTCACAAATAAATTAAAGCCGAAAGTTATCTTCTCCCCAACTTCTGATTTTTCTTTATCTCAGCCAGAAGAGGTATCACCTAGTTGCTTGGGTGGAGTTTAGTTTTTTTCAGCAGCTACAGACTTGGCTCCATTTCACTGGGATTGTAACTCTTCTAACACTACTGAAGTTGTACTGATACAACTTCAAATCTCCCTTTGGTCACACTTTTCTCAAGATTCAGTCCCACACTCATAAAATGCAGGACCAAGTGCTTACAAAAATCCTAAGGAAAATTAATGTTCCACATATTACTTTTACCTGCCTTTTTGCTTGTAGAGCAAGGATAGACAGTGAACAGAAAAAAGACAAAATCTTGGTTTTAACTTCATCTGTATGCCTGTAAATTTGTGCTAATTGTGCAATGTCTATAATCTATTAAACAAAACTCAACTGAGAAATTGCCTGTCAAAAGATCAAGTCAGCTTCCACATTTATTTTTTAAAAGTCTCTAAAATGTTTCTTGGCTCTGTGCTGCTGCTATTGGCATTTATCAAACGTGGACCCATGGAAATATTGTTTTCCCTCAGTATTTGAATTCCCCACACTTTGGTTACCTAAATAGAAACAAAACTGTTCTTCTACCATCTAAATTTTCCTGCCACAGCAGGATGTAACCTGTCTTGGGGAAATATGCCATTACTCAGTTCCAAGTGAGAGTCAAGGTGGTGGGAGGGGGACAGAAAGATACTGTACCTCTAATCAATGCCTAAAAGCATGTGCACCAAAATTCTTTCTATATAAAGGGCCCTTTCCTGGCTGGCCATAAGGAGAACTTTCCTTTCTCCATGTGGAACTCTGCCTTCTAATCTAGCTTCAGCAGAAGTGCAGCTGTCTCTTCAATCTACATTCCACAAAGGATCTCCTACTTCAGGACAGAATTTCTTTTCCTCCTAATACCAGCTGCAACTGTGATTACTAAATATAGGGGACTGCACAAAATATTCCCTGGTGTAAAGTGATGGAAAAGCGTGGTTGAAACACGGCTCACTTAAAACCTAAGTGAGGTTCTCTAACGGCACTCCTGTTCCCAATCTCAAATCCAAATACTAGTGTTCTCTGGGTAGTCACAAGGCACAGTAATCTGAATTAATGCCAACATGCTTATGGGGAGAGAGAGAGAGAGAGAATGAGAGAGAGAGAGAGAGAGAGAGAGAGAGAGAGAGAGAGAGAGAGCCAAAGGTAGGGAATAAAGGTAGGTATCTTTCTGGCACAGGTAAAGGATCTGAGTGCTACCTTCTCTACTAAAACAGGAATTATTCAGGTAAAATGGTCATGGGAGGAGCAACAGTTTTCTAGTTAAAGGGAAAAAGAATAAGCAAAGACACAGGAGTGTTAAGCAGCATGACATGGGAGAGCAGTATTTTTTTGCAAGGAAGATGAATTCAATTCAAACTATCTTGAGCAACAAAGACAATTTAGCACGAAGATAGAAGGTTGTATGGAACCCAAGAACAATAAGGCAGGTGGGCTTAAAGGAATAAGTTGGAGTCCAGGGACTCAACTGCTATCTGGAGTCTCCCTTTTCTCATCTCTGCATCTCTCTGCATATCTGCTTCATCTTTCATAGCCGACCAGCTTTTTCTTTTTCCCAGACCATATGGCATAAAAATGGTTGCTGCCAACAGCTCCGAAGTGTACACTACTCAGCATAAGAAAGCAGCCAGAGTGGGCTGAAATCTCTTAGTCTTGATTCCAATTTTCTGAGGAAGGACTATGATAGACCCTGGGTCTAAGGGGGTCATATAACCTGAAAACTCTACAGTAATACTGGGATAAAATGATAGGAAGAGAAGCACCCAGAAGAAGGAGGATGTTTTTCAAAGGAGAATTGCAAGTACTATATTTCTGTGCATGAACTGGAATGCAGAGAATGGTAGGAGATAAGGTTGGAGAAGAGACAGGTTATAAAGAGTATTATGTAGCTTGGAGTGTATTCAATAGGCTCTGAGGGTAGGTTTGAAATGCTTTTAAGCAGGGAGGAATTTAGTAAGGTTTGCATTTTAAGATAACTCATTCAAGAAGCAGTGTGGAAGATGGTTTGGAGGAGAAGTAAGAGTGAAGGCAAGGAGCCCAATTAGAAAGTTGTTGAAATAGTTCTAAAAACAGATCAAGTCTAAACTAAGGCAAAATTGGTGGCAGTGCAATTGTAAAGGAAAGATGGATATGAGCGGTATTTAGGAGATAGAATCAACAGGGTTTATTAACTTAATTAGATGTGGAAGAGGTTGGGATGTAAAAGAGAGAGTCTAAAGTGACTTCTAAGTTTCCGGCTCAGGAGACAAGGCAAAAAGTTTCATGTGCTCTTTATTCACCATTGAATATAAAGCCAAACAAGATCCAGGCGTTACCCACTATCCTTCCAACCTTCTTGGAGTGGAGCTGGCATTGTTCACTCAGAGACTGAAGGTAAACCTCCTTGGAGTTTTGTCTATAGCAGACATCTGAGCCCCTGGAAAAACTAACTGCCAATTGACTGTTCCAAGTGATAGATGAAGTGTTTTTATCCTTCCTGATCCTTTTTCTTTACTTCCCATGGACAGAAATCTGGGTGAAATGCAGCTATAATTTCCCTTCACTTTATTTTAAATACAAAAAGGACACATTCTTTTCTAATCTAACGACATATATATTCTGCTACAATCTAGCGGAATTCCTAAATGAAGGCTTTTTAAGCAGGGGATATGTGCATTCATTCATTTATTGAGGGCTTACTATGCTCCAGCAGTAAACAAAACAGACAAAAATCCCTGACCTCATGGAGCTTAATTTTGAGTGATACAACTTATTATTCCTTGGTGTATATATGCAGTATATTTTTCAGGAAAAGGTACAGCAGTCTTGACATAATACACATAAAATGGCCATAATCTAGACATTTCATCTGTTTCTGCAAGAAGGTAAACTTACTGTGCTATAATAACACAATAACAGGGTTTCACTTTGGCGAGGTTTTTTGGATCTCCCTTAACAAGGAAGAAGAATATATTAGCATGGGAAGATGATGAATTCAGTTATGGACAAAATGAATTTGAATTGTTTGGGGTTCATCCAGGTGAGGATGTCTAGTAGACAGTTGGATCAGGAGGGAGGTCTGAACTAACAGTATAGATTTGAAAGTCATCCATGTATAGGTAATAAGAGTGTGGAGAGTAGAACAAAAGAAATAGGCCATAGACAGAACTGTATAAAAACATAAACATTTAAGAGATAGGTAGAAAAAGAGGAATCCATGAAACTTACATAAGTGAGAAAGCTAAAGAGGAAGAATAAGAACAAGGAGAATGTGTGTTTGGAAGACAAGTGAGTAGATAACTTCAAGCAAATCGAAGTAATCAACACAATCAATGTGGCAGTGAGGTTCAAAAGAAAGGGGCTTAAAAGTGCCCATTGCATAGAGAAACTTATCAGTAATTAACAAAAGAGGTTTCAGTGGAGATATATAGGTGAAATCAATGGTTTAAAGGTGAATTGGAAATGAAGGAATGGAGGCAGTAAATTTAGACCACTTTTGAGACCTCTGGGTCATAAGGAAAGGCGATAGGATAACAGGAGACATTTCAAGAATACTAGAGGAAGCTCCGGGTAAAAGGAAAGTGTTTCTTTTAAGGATGAAAAAGCCTTGAGTATGTTTATCAGCTGAGGAGAATGTCGGAGAGGGAGAGGTGTAAGCTATGAAGACAGAAAAAGTGATAAAGCAAGATCTCTGAGGAACTGGGTGAGACAAGGATCAAGAGTTAAGATGGAAGATGTAGTTTTACACAGTCTATGTGAGGTTGAAGGGATTGAAGTATAATATGGGAGCAGATGCAGGTGAGAAAAAAACCTAATAGCTTCCATTTTTTAAGGAAGGTTGGTGGGTGAGTTTGATGGGTGGGTGAAGTGTGTCAGTCATGGTGGAGAACGGTTAGGGTTTGGAATGACAGCTGAGTAGAATTGGAGAGGGATTGACCAAGAAAAAGTGAAAGGATTGCCAAGTGGTACCAAGTAGTGAGATGAGAAACTAAATCTGTGGTGACATCAATTTACACTAAAAGGTCAGAGTGATTTTCTTCAGAAAAGCTGGAATAGAAACAGGGAACAGAGGTGGGGGGCTGTAGAACTACAGCAATGGTTACACAGAGTTCAAGTATTTGGAATTCCAGGTGCTACTCCAATAGAGAAGACCCCTTATGTTTTAGGTCAAGATGGAGTTTCCAACGAGCTTTCTCAGAAACTTCATCCAAAGACTATTATTCCTAATCTATTCCCTAAAATATATCTATTCCCTTAAAATACATCTGTCAACTTACGGTATTTCATTTATGCTAATTGTTATCTTGCCTTCTTGCATCCATTAGATTATAAGCTCTTTGGGGCTGGAGCACTATCTAATATTTGTGCCGGACCCCCAAGCAAGTATTAGTACATTGCCCTATTTTAGTCATCAGATATAGACCTTTTTTCCAAACTCTCTGGCATGGCATTAAAGGCATTTCACAATCTGTCTCCAACCTACTTCTCTATACTCAACTCCATTACAGCCTTATGCTGCTCAGCCCCTAAATACAGACATATAGTATGTGTAAGTCAAACTTTTCTACTTTCACTGAACATACCACGCACTTTCACATTTTCTGGATCTTTGAATATACTTTTTCCTTTGCATGGACTATTCTTATCCCCTTCTGGAAAACTCCTACTCATTCGTCAACATCCAGAGAAATGGTACCTCTTCTGTGACTTTCTTATTTATTTAAGAAAGACTTCCTCAAGCTTCCCTGGTGGTGCAGTGGTTGAGAATCTGCCTGCCAATGCAGGGGACATGGGTTCGAGTCCTGATCCAGGAACATCCCACATGCCGCAGAGCAACTAAGCCCTTGTGCTACAACTACTGAAGTCTGCACGCCTAGAGCCTGTGCTCTGCAACAAGAGAAGCCACCGCAGTGAGAAGCCCGCACACCGCAACGAAGGCACAACACAGCCAAAAATAAATAAATAAATTTATAAAAAAATAAAAAGACTTCCTCATAATCTACTAGGTGCCATCTACCGTACCAACACAGAGTTCTGTTTTTGAATTGTAAATAAAGGTGAGTAAAGGACAAAGAGGTTATTTTCCTCTCCTTCACTTCTTAGAGTGTCTTTTGGGGGGACATAGTGGACCTGAATCGTCTCTCTAACTTTTGGAATGTAAATAAATCTCTCCAGGGACTAGAAAGTCTCAGTCTCCAGTTTTATAATGTAGAAATGTTTCCAAGGTCATGAGCCATATTCCCTTTGGAAATGTAAAGACAGTGTTAATGTGGGAGCGCATCTGCAGGTGTAACCATTTGCCTTCCAGGAGGATTCAAGGTATTTTGGAGGGAGATAAAAGAAGTTTTATTATTCTTTTGGAGGAAGTCAATTAACTAAACAAATAGCTGCCTCAATTCCCAATTAAACTTTGTATTTGCTTTACTATCTATATAAGTTGTGTGGAACTTTATCCTGACTTTGCAGTCTCTTAAAGGTTACTGTGTTGTTTGTGCTTACTCAATAATAAATGTTTTATTTCTTTCCATATTGATGTGGATAGGTCTCTCTTTGTTGATAGTCGAGTTTTTACTTCACCAGCATAATAGAGACAGATACATTGCTGTGCGCAAGAGAGCTCAGATTTTATATTGAAACCCCAGGAAAACTATTGAAGGAGCTTAAGTGCAGCAGTAACACAGTTCTGTATCTAGAAAGGTATATGGGAGAATTAAAGGTGATTATTTATTCATCTGTTTCACTGTAAGCATAAAAAATGTGTGCTATAGAATATTATGAGTTCAATAAGTGAATAGAGAATAAAGATTTTATGTGACTAAATACAGATTTTAGAAGATAGAAGCAAGTTCTCCTAGAAGTCTGCTGTGACTTGTTGGCGGCCCTTGCAAAAGGCTGAACGCTAAGCAGTTGTCTTCCTTTGAACCTGAAAGGCACGTCTGTATCATACAAAAGTAAAGGTATGATCTGTGTGAGAACTCCATCCAAGCTCACTGCCATATTCACAATTGTAATACATATTCCCTGTTATAATCTTCCCTGTTGATTAGTTTGTTGATTATTTCCATTATTTCCACTCTTTGTCACCTTTCCAACTGTTCTTCTATTTCTTCAGTATTTTCTGGCTGTCTGGTTCTCATAAACTTTCATTTTAGTCTTATATTCTACTTGAGATTACACTAATGTTTCATTAGCAATTCTTCTGGGGTCTCTCAAACTTCTTACACGTTACAGCTATTTTTACACTTAGTAAAATGTTTCAAACTTTTATTAAATATCCAGAAGGGCACAGGATGTTTGTAAATACATTTATGCATTGTATTGATATTAAGTTCAAAATTGGTGATACTTCTGTCATTACACATTACAGAAACTCTAAGCCTAATTTCAAAAAGATCAAGTAAATAAGCCCCCCAGAAAACCACACAACTTTTGTAAAGAGTCACTACCTACATGTCAATTCTCAGTGTCAATATTTTAACATTAACGTGTAATTTGGGAAGGACCACTGGATACTTACATGTTCACTAACTGGAGGGTTTGCATAGAATTCTTCCCTAGATGAACCTTTAGAAAAAATATATAAGCACTTCATAGATCTAGATGTATCTCAAAAACTGCAAGGACTAGTCTGTTGCTGAGTGCCGAAGGGGGGTTGAAAAGTAGCTAGGGATAGAGAAATAGAGGCAAGATCTTAGAAGACCTTGAATGCTAAGCTAGGGAGTTCGTATTTTATTATAGGCAAAAAGACCTACTGAAAAATAGCTCTAATTTTTACTGAATGCTTACTCTGTGACAGAGTAAGTTATGTATGTTAAGTGCTTTACATGTCCTCTCTTATTTAATCCTCAAAACTAGTCTATAGGTGCTATAATTAATTCCATGAGGAAACATATTTAGAGAAGTTAAGCACCCTAGCTCAAGGAAACATAACTACTCGGTGGTGAGGCAGAATTTAAAAACTGGCTCTAACTCCAAAGCCCATTCTCTAAACCAGAGGGAAGTGAGAGTAGATTTATATTTTACAAAAATCACTCCGGTAGAAATATGAGAACGGATTTCAGGGAGACAAGCCTAAAAGCAGGGAGACCAGAGAGGATGCTGTTGCAATAGTGAAGAACAGTTAGGCCCTATTAAGGGGGCTGTCCCTTAACCACTGGAGTTATGCAGATGAGTGACATGGTCAGAGAAGTTATTTAGAAAATTCCTCTGGAAGCCCTTGTGAAGTATTGGATTGGAGGAAGCGAGTCTGAAGAATAAGTTAGGAGATTGTCGTGAGTGTTAGTCTCAACCATCAGTGAGCCTGTGGAGGGGCCGGGAGACGGTCATAACCTAAATTCTCTGGCCTCTTTCGATTTGCAGAGCATCCTGCCCCTCTCCCCACCTCACCCCTACCTTGATGTCGCTCTATCCAGGCCCTAGGAAATGGGCTTTTGCGCACTTTTCTAGGTCGCTGACTGAGCCCCGACAGCGGCGCCAGCAGTGACGGCGGTCGCCGGCGGGGGCGGGGCGCATGCGCGCGGTTGCTAGGCGACAGCGGTCGGGGCGCCGAGGCTGTGTGTGTAGGCAGCTGCGCCAGGGAAGGAGGAGCACGAGGATGCTGCTGCGACCGCGGCCCCGAGAGGGAGCCGCCGCTGCTCTGTGGTCACGGTGGCTGAGGGACGGGAATTAGGCCTGGGGATCGCGTCCCGGAGGGGGCCGGGGGCGGCGGTCCCACCCGAACTCGGGCCTAGTACCCCGGGAGGGTCCGGGCCGCGGGGCGAGGGCCTCCCCACCATTGCCTCCCCTCGCCCCTCCACGTCGATGGTGGTGAAGTTGGCGGCGCCAGGGAGCGCAAGGCACCAGGCTACCTCCCTTGCACCCAGCTCCTCGTGGGGCGCGTCTCTAGTCCCGGCTCACGGACACCTGCGCCGCCGCTTCCTCTAGCCCGCTGAGCCCACCCCTGGCGGCGGGCGGGGGAGGGGCTCCCCCTGGAGGGGCTGTGTCGAGCTGGGCGACGACGGGGACCGTAGGAGAGTAGGGGTGAGTAGTGGCACCGCACTCGCCCGGTGCTGGGGCGCCTTTCCGGCCTCCGGGGCCCCGGGAGGCGACTGAAGCGCTGCTTTCTCCTGCAGAAGCTTCTGATGCCTCTCCTACATATCTGCTCGCGGTTCCCTATTCCCTTCGAGGTAGTTTTCCTTCTAAAAAGCATCACTTTCTGGTCTAAACTCGGGCGTCCAGGAACGAGGGGTCGGTGCTTAAGGCCTGGCTTTGCTTCTTTGATGCGGTGGATGCTGATAATTCTACGTACAGTCATGCAGCCTGGTCCCTAATTCGGGGACAGACGTTTCCAGTGCAGTGCTCGCCCCTTTTTTCCCTCTCTCTCGCTCTCGGGAGGCTCAGCCTAACCGCAGGCTTCTCTAGAGCCAATTCTCAGGCTGCTGTGGCTCCATGCCTCAAGGCTTGAACAGGCAGCTGGCATGGCCCCTTACTTTTCAGTTTTCTTGTTACTTATGTGCTGAGAGCTTCTGAAAGCCATGTGCCTGGCTTCTGACTCCTGAAGAAGTGTACAAGTTAGGAAGACAGTACTTATATTAAATAATACTAATAAAACAAACTAGCAAACACACTCCACTTGACTTAGCAGAGTGGCATCAAACTTGAAGAGAAATAGGCAAAGAGTGGCTGACTGATAAGAGGGCAAACAGGTTTTAGGAGCTTATCCAGAATGACATACTTAAAAAAAAATAAGTATGATGAGGAAACCTAAAATGTCCCTAATAAAAGCAAGGATGTGTTATGATCTATCTGTTCATCCTGGGGTAGCCTGCAGTTGAGAATAGTTACTCCAAACAGCATTGGCATGAAGAACCTGAAGTGATATTTTGCACAGGGTGATTAGATGAAGATCTAAAGTTGTAGGTACTTATTTTTTTTTTGAAAATTAGCAATATTATCTTTGAGGAATGAAGTTGTTTCTTTAAGAGCAAATGGTTGAAAACAATTACAGTTCACAGTTGACCCCTTTCAAAAGCAGACTGAATTTAGATTAACTAGTAATTTTGATTGTAAGGTACTTCTGTGTGCAGACAATGAAAGGTGGGTTCCTTCTTTTATTTGGCTCTCTTCCCTCCCTGCTGGTTTTTAAGCCATTTCAGGCTCCTTTTTCTCGAAAAATAAGAAATAAGTGAAAAATAAGTGCAGTAATGGAAAAGCTAAATTTAGTTTTGGGTAAGCGCTTTTAAGCTAAAGTTTTTTAAAAGGATATAGATGCCATTTGTCATTAGATAACTTTATCTAGTGAATCAGTCAAGACTGACAACTCCGATAGTTTTGGGTAAAATGCTTTGCTTTGGAAGCTTTCGTGTTGTTTGAGGTTCTCTTGGATATGGTTTAAAGCACAATATAATTCTGGGTATCACTGCAAAATAATCTTGGACCTCAGCTAGTATTGTTTGTTTTGTGAACTGGCAAACTAATGTGCTTCTCCGTGCTAGATTCCAAAGTTAGAAATGTTTTTGTTTTGGAAAAGTTCTTGATGAATTCAAGTCTGAATTATTTGAAATAATAATGTATCATGTGGATACTTGCTTTTCATCTTCACATACTTTTAGAAACAGGCAGTAATTTGGATACAATTTAAAATTCTATTGTAATGAGTATGGCTATGAAGGGGTCACATAGTCGAGAGTATCTATCTAGATTGTCATAGCCAAATTATAAGATAATATTAATAGTTCAATTTGTGAGGCATTTGACCAGTGAGCTCTGGAATGAGTTAGGTTTTTATTTTTTAAATTGACTTTCAACAAGCTTTTATTTTCTAGTTTCACTGAGTGCCCATCACTATACTAGGTACTACGGAGAATAGATAGAAACAGGTTCTAGGAGTTAAATTGCTTACCCATTGAAGAAAGGAACTACATACATGAGACATCATGGTCAACAAATGGAACATAGAATAGTACAGAATAAGAACTAAAAGAATTAAGACTAAAAGGAGATCTTTGGAGGCTAGTGTTTGTCTGAGAAGGCATTATAGAGAAAGTCAGACTTGATTTGTTTTTTGATAGAAGTATAGACTTTGTTGGAAGAGGAGGCGTTCAGCACAGCATGAGCTAAGACACTTGATTTTTGAATCTTTGTGAAAATTACTCTCCTGGATAAACCTAAATGAGGAGGGGACTGTCAGTGGCAATTAACTACATTGTACTGGGCATAATTTTTTTATGACAAATTACATACCTTTATTAAATGTCAATAATTTTTCAAATGTACGTACTGTAGAAGTCAGACTTAAAATAATCCTATTTCCTGGGGCAAGTAAGAATGTTTTCTGAGCAGATGTAGATAGAGTATTAGGTCCACATATTTTTATAACCTGTACATTTTTCACTGTCTCCTAAGACAGTTAAAATCTAAGTGCTTTGTACAATACTGATCTGATTAGTACAACTTTAGATTATTAATATGCTCCAAAGGCTAATTTTTAATAAAGTAATTTAGGGAAATTCTATAAACAAAGTGAATTTTGGTTCATTAAAATACATGATAGTTTAGTTTTTAGTACTGCTAATTAGTACTACTATTTCTGTTGTTTTCTGAAAACAAAGGGGGATATGTTAGAGTCCTGCAAATTGATGTCTGTTAAAGTTCTAAAATAATGTTATTAATAGCACATGTGTAAATAATGGGCAACTAACATCAGTGTTTAAACTGCAATTACAAACCTCTGCAGAACTTTTAGTGCTTTTATAACAACTGTCTGCTGTGTTGAGAATCAGTTACATGACTAGTCTTCTGGGTTTTTGTCATCCATTGTAAGTTGATGTCTGTATATAAAAAAATAACAACAAGAAAATATACTGCAAAATATATAATACTGTAAAATATACTTTTACATCAAAAAGAGTCATGCCTACCCCCAAAGAAACTTGCATATTTGAATTCCAAATACGAAGAATTTTCAAGTTAATTCACAGACTTACTCTAAGGAATAACATACCCAAGCTTAAATATTTTTGAGGCTTCTATATATCACCTTATATCTTTCATTTAGTATCTTTTGCTTTCAGCAAGTCTTCTCTGATTATAGTTATTACTGATAAACTTTAATTCAAAGTAGCTAATAATTGCAACAAATATAATTGTTTTGAGCATCCTTTACTTAAGATATCAGCTGTTAGTTAAATAACAATAGTTTATTAGTTCTAAGTAGTTATTAGAGAAAAGAATGGTCCACACGGACACAGTCAATGAATATCTGATCATTGTTGGAAATTAACCAGTTAACAGGTAGCAAAATATTTTCAGAAGGCATTGGGGTTTCCTTTGCTAAGCATTATGGCACATTTCTGTTCTTAGCTGCTTATGCTGGTATCAAAAGGGAAGATCTTTGGAAAGAGAACTGGTGAATTGAAAAGATAGGGAAACTGTTGAGAAAGTTAGAATTACCTTATATGTCAAGTTCTAAGTACTATGGTGGTTTAAGGCAGGTACACATCTTAGGTGTATTGCTAAATCTCAGTGGCAGCAGCATATGAAATAGGGTAAGGAATTGTTAGTTTTGTTACCGTATAAGAGATAACTCTCAATATTTTTACCACTGTGTGAAGGTAGAGCACTGAGTACCAATGATGTATCCGTAAATTATAATTTTCTTTAAATATGTAGTTTTAAAAGTGTTATCATAGTCTTAAGTATGATCTTTATTATGTCAATTGATTTAAAAATTTCCCAGCTGAGTACATCTCTAGTTTTTATTATGGAAGCTTATGGGAAAAATGACTTTTACCCGACAATTATTTTTGGAGCGTATTTTCTGGAACATAACCTTTTTCACTAGGTGAAAAATACCCACAGCCAATTCAGTATAGGAAGAAAAGTGGAGAGTTGAGTTCCTTTTTAAAGTATGGTACCTACAAACAAAATAAAACATAAACCTTCATATATAAGATATAAACTAATATTCACAGGAACTGTCTCACACATAGTTATCATTCTTTTAGTATCATATCTTATATTATGAATTGTTAACTCTCTTTGGACTGTTGGTACCCAAAAGTTTCCCTGTGGTCAGATTGATTCCTATTTTCTTAAGGAGTAATGCACCTCAGGGATTTGATGGTGAGACTTTGTTACTGAAAGAGAAGCTTTTCGTAGCAATTTAAAAATGCAATAAATGTTAACTGAAAACCTGAAATTGAATTTTGATATGATTAATAATGAGAAAAATGGATGTTTTCTAACATTCTTCATTAAACTTTTGTACAGTATAGTATCTCCATAACCTTTCACAGTCCTGAATTATATGGCTTCTCATTATGTTCACGTTTTATACCTCATTTCCACTTTTACTAACCACTGTGGATATTGGTTTGTTTTCACTGTCAATTATGAGCTACTTCTGTGGCCCCTAAGTGAGTTTTACAAAATACATTTATATTTTTAAAAAGATATTCAGGAAAGATTTTCTGTCATAGTCTCAAAAGCTGGATCCATATCAGATAAGCTGCATTTGAAACTGGGTGAAGAAGACTAGCCCAAGTTATTTTAAAACTAGCCTTGAGTTTACTGTGTCTAACTCAGGCAATTTTTGAATCACTAGATTTTTACTTCAAAAATAATTTTCTTTATTGTACGAAGGAAAAAGTCAGAAGTTAGTTACTTCTGGATTAAAAATATGGATCCTTTCATTCACATGATGATTCAGAGTTCTTCATTACATTTTTGTCATCTAAACTGTGTGTGTGTGTGAATATAGGTTTTTCAAAAATTTAGAATAAAAAGGAATATCTTCTCTATTTTTCCATTCTGTCTTATTGCTAGACTTTGTGTTTATTACAGCATCTTTCAACTGAGGATTTCAAAGCATTCTTTTTACATTCTGTGACATTTCTTATCATCCACCTGGAATTACTTTTATTTTTCTTTCAAATTGAAAACTAGTTGACATATCAGGTGTGATACAAGTAATAAGTTTGATTCCACAGGTCATACATAAGCTAGTCTCATTACTTATTGCTGTTTGCCCTTTGCAGGGCTGGGCATATATCATATAGTAATTCATTTAATTGGTCTTGCTGAATTTAATCTCTAAATGTGCACACAGAATCTTATATTGTTTCTTTTCCTGTGTACTTTCAAGGCCATCATTATTATCTGGGTTGTTTTTGCTTATCATCAATAGTTTTAATTATCATCGACTGTATTGTTATTGCTACCACATTGGTACAGATACTTGTGATTCCATAGAAGAGGAAAAGAGTAGGGGTATAAGAAAATGGGTATTAGATTCCATATGTTTCAAATTTTTCTTAATTTGTAATAACTTTGGAAGAATACGTCTAAAATGGTTGAAGTTTTGAATTTTAGAATATTTTTTATGAACTGCAGTTTTTATGGCTTCTTTGTGCATATAGTAACCAGAACTAGGTTAAACAAAGCATTACCCTTAGGAATTTTGCTTTAATAAACAGATGGGAATGATTTGTAGTTAGTATATCAATGAATTATGTGTAATGAGATATTTATAAAGTATTTAAAGGCGCTTGGAAGCACTTTTTCTTTTAGGTAGTTTAGTATCTTCTCTACTATCTTGTTTACACTATTAGTTTGCTTATCAAACTCTTCTTAAATAATACTGAGGTCGATTTAATGTCAGCTCCTGTCTGAATTATCAAATTCTGAATCATTGGGGTCCAAACTATAGTAAAATAAAATTTTCTTAATTCAGTTTCCCCAATCAAAAACTTGTTATAGCCTGGATATAGTAGTCATGCTAAAAATATCTTTTTTAGAGTGCTTACCCCATTCCGGTGACGGATTACACTCCACAGGAGAAGCCGCCAGAGTCCTATCAGAGATTATGAAACAGCAGAGCTGTTTTACTGGCTATTAAAGCACTGATATTTAATTCAAATAAGTGCTAAGATGGGTGAATGTAGGAACATCTAGGTTTTTTATGTATTTAAAAATGTCTTCTAAGTGCTCTATTGAATATATGAGAGTTAGGATATTAATTGCATTGGGCTCTTTACAAGAAAAGGGATTTGAATCTCTGTTAATAGTTTAAACAAAATTAGGGCAATAGTTGTGGTGAACTGCTTTCAGATGTTTTAAAAACTGCAGTAGCAATATTATTTGCATATAAATTCTGTGATTTTACAAATTTTTCTTATTAATCAGAGTAAGAAAGTAAAGTGTTCATTGAAAGTTATACTGAGCATTCTTGATATGTTAATGGCATTGCAACAGCTCTGAAAATAGTAAAACTTCAGGACCTCCTTCACCAGTTCTGAATTAATAATCATATAATGCATCCATGCAAATGTATGATGCAGATTTGTCCTGTTTATGTTATGATGCAATAGGCTCTAAAAAACAGTATTTCTTGTGTTAAGAAATGAAATTCTTCTAATGAGAAGCTGGAATGAATGTCAAAGTTAATCAAGACAGAGCACAACTATACCCAATAACAGGGTTTCTAGAGGCTTCTTATTTACTATTGATTCTCTTTGGGAAGGGGAAAAAAAGCTAGTTTTCTGCTTCAATGCCTTTTACAGTAATGATAATTTGTCTCTATTGTGTAACTCACTGCTCTTCACTTATAGATCTTAGATTTTAGGAGTAAGAGCAAAGGAGGCAATAACACAGAGGTCATTGGATCAACTAGAATAAAAAATTAGCTCTCTGGAATTTTTTAACTAATTAGAACTCTCTCCATCTCCTACTCCCTTTGCCATTATGGATGAGAGGAATAGAGACTGAGCATTCATGTAACACTTTTTTCATAGCCAAACATCCAATGCACAATAGGAACTAGTGAAATCTGTTTAATTATTAGTAGTCTGCACTAACAGAAGGGGGCAGAAGCTTAGAAAAAAATTTAAAACCATTTTATTTTGGAAGGTAATTGTTGTATTTCCGTTTGATTATGAATGTTTTTAATCCAGGTAGTACCAGAGACTTCAGTTAACTAAAGGCTATTGAATAAAATGTCTTGGTTAATGAATTTTCTAATTAACTAAGGATTAATTCAAGTATGTAATGAAACTGGGGCAAGGATACATTGCATAACATGTCTAGAGCTTTAAGTTGTGCATAATTTTGTTTGTTGATCACTGACCCAATTGTGTCCTTCTTGATTAAGGATTGTTGGTTGCAAATGACAAAGATGTACTTCAAACTAAGTGAAAACAAAAAAGGAATTTATATTAAAGATACAAGAGTCCAGGCACATGAGGGAGTATAACTAGGAATGAAAAGCTGTCAGTGACTATGGGAGATTTCCGCCCTCTTTCTCTCCTCCCTCGCCATCCCTGGAACCTAAGGGTCTCCTGTTTATCTCTGTTTCTTTCAGCTTGTATGCTTTATTCCTCTCACTCCCTCAGCACCTAGCCAAACAGGGCTTACCCTAGAGCTCCCAAGTTTACATGTTCTAAATGCAGGCAATCAGCAGAGACTCATTAACATTTCTGAATCCCAATTCCCATTTTTGATTGACCCAGTTTGGACCCGATGTCAACCCAGGATTTGATTATCTACTGCTGGAGGGGCAAGATCATGTGGTATACACATGGCTATTAGGCCCCAACCTTATGAAGGGACATAAAGTTCCTACAGAAAGGGAGGTTGTGGGCTGAACAGAATCTCAAATGGTATCTACCATGGAGTATAATCAGAAATAGAGAACATTTGCCATATGCTTATTTTCATTCATAAAACAAGAAGGAACATTAGATATATTACCTAGTCTCTTCTTATTAAGGAGAAGAAATATGAGGCTCAGGGATGATTTTTAAAAATTATTGAAGGTCATATAAGAAGCTATGACTGAGTCCTAGGTTTCTGGTTTCTAGTTGTTCCTAAATGTTACCAGCCAGGTAAGCAGGGTATCCAATAAAATTTTAATACACTTTAAAAAAACCTCATAACATATAAAGTAATATTTGATTTAATATTTTTGTCTAAGCAAAGTAAATATAGAGGGAAATCAAAATAATTCTCCCATGTCATTACAATGAAGCAGAAAACACCAGAAATCCATGGGTTACACCCTTTTTTTTTAGAGTAACTTTTTTAAAAGAAGCATAAAAACAGAGGGTGTTTTGGAAGAGCAAATAATTGAACTATATGGTTTAATGTTATTAGGCTTAAAGAAACAGTCATATAAATATGATATTTTGAATATGGGGAAATCTAGATTATAAACTAAATCTGTTTTTCCCCTTTTGATCTATTATTCACTTAGCGTTTATTTATTGAATATCTGATATGTACCCAGCTCTGTTTTAGGCACTGGGGATACAGTGTTGGACAGCACAAAGTTCCTGCACTCAGTGGAGTTTGCATTCTAGAGGATGATGCAGGCAGTGAATAAACAAATAATATATAACATCAGAGTTATAAGGGCTGTGAGGTTGATAAACCAAGATAAATAAGAGATAAAGAATAATAAATGATACTGTTTTAAATAACACTGGTCAGGGAAGGTATGAGACATGAATGAAGCAGGACATGTGAATGTCAAGAAGAAGAGCATTTCAGGCAGAGAGAACAGAATTTGCAAAGGCCCTGATGTGGGAGCTTGCTTGACATGTTCAAGAAACAACAAGGAGACCAGTGTAATGTATGTATGTGTGTGTACACACATGTGTACATATACATAAATATATATATTTTTGAAATAATTTTAGATGCATAGGGAGTTGCAATAAATGTATAGGGAGATCCTGTGTACCCTTCACGCAGCCTCCCCCAGTGGTATGGTGCATAATTATAGTGCAATATCAAAACCCAGAAAACTGACATTGATCTTATTCATATTTCCCCACTTATATAAGCACTTGTGTGTGTATGTGTATGTGCAGCTTCATGTAATCACTGCCACATCAAAATACTTAACTGTAGCATCACAAGGCTCTCTCATTCTAACCCTTTATAAAGCCATACTCACATCACAAGGCTCTCTCATTCTAACGCTTTATAAAGCCATACTCACCTCCTTTGCCCTTTGACCTAACCCTGACCTCTAATCTGTTCTCTATCTCTATAATTATGTTATTTCATGAATGTGGTATAATGTTCCTTTTTATTCCTACTAGTTTTCCTTGCTCTGATGTCTACTTTATGCAAAAGTGCTTTCTTAAACAGTCATGCTTCAATAGTATATCTTTTTTCCCATCCATTTACTTTCAACCTACACGAGTCTTTGTTTGAAGTGAATTTCCTGCAGACAGCATATACTTGACCATGTTTTTTTTAATCCACTTTACCAATCTCTGTATTTTAATTGGTGAATTTAAGTTATTTATATAAGTTAAAATAATTATTGATATGTTAGGACTACTTCTTTAATTTTAAAAAATTGTGGTAAGATACACATAACATGAGATCTATCCTCCTAACAAAATTTTAAGAGTTCAGTATTATACAGGCTATCTCTAGAACTTTCTCATCTTGTATGACTGAAACTCTATACTCATTTAACAGTAACTCCCCATTTTCCCCTCCTCCGAGCTGTTGGCAACTACCATTCTACTTTTTGCTTCTGTGAGTCTGACTACTTTGGACTACTTTAGATACCTTATATAGGTAGAATCATGCACTATTTGTCTTTCTGTGACTGGTTTATTTCACTTAGCATAATGTCCTTAAGATTTGTCAATGTTGTAGCACACAACAGGGTTTCCTTATTTTTTAAGGCCAAATAATATTCCATTGTATGTATTTACCATATTTTCTTTATCTGTGTATTCATCAGTGGATATTTAGGTTGTTGCCACCTCTTAACTATTGTAAATAATGCAGCAGTGAACATGGGAGTGCAAATATCTCTTAGTTATCCCATTTTCACTACTTTTGGACAAATACCCAGAAGTGGGATTGTTAGATCATATGGTAGTATTCAAAAAAAGTTTTAAGGAACCTCCATTGCTGTTTTCCTTAGCAACTGCACTGTTTTACATTCCCACCAACATGGTACCAGGGTTCTAGTTTCTAAACATTCTCTCCAATTGTTATTTTCCTTTTTTTTTTCTTTTATTATAATGGCCATCCAAACAGGTGTGAGGTAATATCTTCATGTGGTTTTGGTTTGCATTTCCTTGATAATTAGCAGTGTTTGACCATCTTTTCATATACGTCTTGGCCACTTGTATGTCTTCTTTGGGAAAAATGTTTATTTGGGTCATTTCTTTGTTTTTTAATTAAGATTGACTGATTACTATTAAGTTGTAGGAGTTTTTATATATTTTGGAAATTAACCCCTTATCAGAAATATGGCTTGCAAATATTTTCTCCCATTCCATATGTTGATTTTTCACTCTGTTGATCATCTTTTTTTCTGTGAATCTGCTTTTTAGTTTGACATACTCCCATTTATCTGTTTTTGCTTTTGTTGCCCTGTACTTTTGGTGTCATATCCAAGAAATCATTTATAAGATCAGTATTATGAAGCTTTTCCTCTATGTTTCCTTTTAGGAGTTTTATGGTTTCAGGTCTTACATTTAAGTCTTTAATCCATTTTGAGTTGATTTTTGTGTATGATATGTGATAAGTGTCCAGTTTCATTCTTTTGCATGTGGACATTCAGTTTTCCAATATCATTTACTAAAGAGACTGTCCTTTCCCCATTGTGTGTTCTTGCTACCCTGTCAAAGATGGTTGACAGTATATAGGTGAGTTTGTTCCTGGACTCTCTGTACTCTTCCATTGGTCTATATGTTTGTATTTATGCTATACTGTTTTAATTAGTGTAGCTTTGTAATATGTTTTGAAAACAGGAAATGTGAGGCCTTCAATTTTGTTCTCTTTGCTGTAAAAAATGCCATTGGGATTTTGATAGGGATTGCATTCAATCTGTAGATTGCTTTGGGTAGTGTGGACATTTTAACTATATTAAGTCTTCCAATCCATGAACATGAGATGTATTTCCAATTATTTATGTCATCTTTAACTTCTTCCAGCAATATTTTTTGGTTTTCAATGTACAAGTCTTTAGACTCCTTGATTAAATTTTTCCTAATTATTTTATTCTTTTTGATGCTATTGTAATTGCAATTATGTTCTTAATTTTCTATCAGATTGTTCATTGTTAGTGTATGGAAATACAGCTGATTTTTTAATGTTGATTTTGTGTCCTGAACTGATTTCAATGACTTTTAAATTTCTTTTACTTGCCTAATTGATCTAGCTAGCAGTAGTCTTCAATACTATGTTGAATTTATGTGGTGAAAGTGGGCATCCTTGCCTTGTTCCTGAACTTAGAAAAAAAGCTTTGAGTATGATGTTACTGTGGGATTTTTATATACAACCTTTATTATGTTGAGGTAATTTCCTTCCATTCCTAATTTGTTAAGTATTTTTATAATAAAAGAGTGTTGAAATTTGTCAAATGCTTTTTCTGCATCTGAGATAATCATATTTTTTCCTTTGTTCTGTTAATGTGATATATCACATTGATTTTCCTCTATTGAACTATCCTTGAATCCCAGGGATAAATTCCAATTGTTTATGGTGTATGATCTTTTTAATGTTCTATTGAATTCAGTTTGCTAATACTTTGTTTAGGATTTTTGCATCTGTATTCATTAGGGATATTGGTTTTCTTTCTTGTAGTATCTTTTTACACCTGTGGTATCATGATAATGCTGGCCTCATAAATTGCGTTTGCAAGTATTTCCTCCTTTTTGATTTTTTGAAAGAGTTTGAAAAGGTCTGGTGTTCTTCTTTAATGTTTGGTAGAGTTCATCCATGAAACCATTTGGTCCTAGGCTTTTCATTGTTGGAACATTTTTGATTACTCATTTACTCTCCTTACTAGTTATAGGTCTGTTCAGATTATCAATATATTCCTGAGTTAGTCTTGGTAGGTTGTATGATTTTAGAAATTTATCCATTTCTTCCAGGTTATCCAGTTTGTTGGCATGTTATTATTTATAGTAGTCTCCTATGATCTCTTGTAATACTTTAAATTTATGTGATATCTGTTTTGGTTGTAATGTCACCTCTTGAATTTCTTTTTTTAATTTATTTGATTCTTCTTTCTATTTTTCTTAGTTACTCTAGCTGAAGGTTTTAAAATTTTGTTTTCATTTCAAAAGAACCAACTCTTAATTTTTTTCTATTCTCTGTTTCATTTATTTCTGCTTTGATATTTATTATTTACTTCCTTCTGCTAACTTTGGGCATAGTTTGTTCTGTTTATAGTTCCCTGAGATGTAAAGTTATGCCGATTATTTGAAATCTTTCTTCTTTTTTAATGTCGGTGAATACTGGTATAACATTCTCTCTTAGTACTGCTTTTACTGAATCTCACGTTTTGCTATGTTGTGTTTTCATTTTCATTTGTCTTAAGATACTTTCTTATTTCCCTTTTTTCACTCTTAAAACCATCTTAAGTTTGTTTTTTTAATTTAAATATAATTGACATATAACACTGTGTAAGTTTCAGTTGTACAACATGTTGATTTGATACATTTATATGTTCAATATGATTATTACCATAGCGTTAGCTAGCACCTATATCATGTCACATAATTACCATTTGTGTGTGTGTGTGTGTGTGTGTGTGTGTGGTGGGAACAATTAAGATCTAGTCTCTTAGAAACTTTGAATTTTATAATATAATATTGTTGATTATAATCACTATACTATATATTGGCACTCTAGGACTTATTTATTCACTTGTTCCCAGTTTGTACCCTTAAAAAATGTATCCCCAAATTTCCTACTGCTAGCCTCTGGGAACCATGATTCTACTCTGTTTCTATGAGGTGGCTTCTTTAGATTCTACATATAAGTGATATCATACAGTATTTGTCTTTCTCTGTCTGACTTATCTCACTTAGCATAATGTCCTCAATGTCCATTCATGTTGCTGCAAATGGCAGGATTTCCTCCTTTCCCATGGCTGAATAATGTTTCATTGTGTGTGTGTGTGTGTGTGTGTGTGTGTGTGTATGTGTGTATGTATTGATATATGTTTATATTTATATTTATAGCTTCTATATCCAGTAACCTGTTAACAGATACTTAAGTTGTCTCCATATCTTGTCTATTGTGAATAATGCTGTAGTAAACATGGGAGTGCATATATTTCTTTAATATCTTGTTTTCATTTCCTTTGGATATATACTCATTAGTGGACTTGAAATGGTAGTTCTATTTTTAATTTTTTGAGAAATCTCCATATTACTTTCCATAGTAGCTGAAATAAATTATGTTCCTACCAACAGTGTACAAAGGTGCCCTTTTTACCACATCCTTGCCAACACATCTCTTATCTTCTTGATGGTAACCATTCTATTAGGTGTGAGGTGATATCTCGTGGTTTGGATTTGCATTTCCCTGATGATAGGTGATGTTGAACATCTTTTCATGTACCTGTTAGCCATTTGTATGTCTTCTTTGGAAAAATGTCTATTTAGTTCCTTTTCTCATTTTGTATTGGATTTTTTTTACACTGAGTTGTATGAATTCTTTATATACTTTGGATGTTAACTCCTTATCTGGTATATGCTTTGCAAACATTTTCTCCCACTCCATAGGTTGCCTTTTCATTTTTTTTTTGATTGTTACTTTTGCTGTGTAGCTTTTATATTTGATGTAGTTCTATTTGTTGATTTCTGCTTTTGTTGCTTGTGCTTTTGGTGTAATACCAAAAAACATTGACCAGTCCAATGTTAAGGAGTTTCTTCCCTATGTTTTCTTCTAGGAGTTTTATGGTATCAGGTCTTATGTTTACATTTTTATCCCATTTCGAGTTTATTTTTGTGAGTGGTGTAAGATAGGGATCCAGTTTAATTTTTCTGCATCTGATTATCCAGTTTTCCTAACACCATTTGTTGAAGAGACCATTCTTTCATCATTGAGTGATCTTGGCACCCTTGTCAAATATTGGTTGAACATATATGTGGGGTTTATTTCTGGGCTCTCAATTGTATTCAGTTGCTCTGTGTGTCTATTTTATGCCAGTCAGTCCCATACTGTTTTATTATAACTTTGTAGTATAGTTTGAAATCAGGAAGTGTGATCATTCCATCTTTGTTCT
This sequence comes from Kogia breviceps, assembly GCF_026419965.1. NCBI lineage: Eukaryota > Metazoa > Chordata > Mammalia > Artiodactyla > Physeteridae > Kogia > Kogia breviceps. The sequence goes on along the minus strand of NC_081330.1, from coordinate 79,355,222 downwards.
TTTTTCTTATGATTGCTTTGGCTATTTGGCGTCTTTTGTGGGTCCATGCAAATTTTACGATTATTTCTATTTTCTATTCTGTTTAAAAAATGCCACTGGAATTTTGATAAGGATTCCATTTAATCTACAGAAGGCTTTGGATAGTTAGGCATTTTAATGATATTAATTCTTCGGATCCATGAACACAGGATGTTTTTCCATTTGGTTGTGTCTTTTCAGTTGTTTTCATTAAGGTCTTGTAATTTTCATTGTACAGATATCTTCTAAAGACAGTTGACCCTTGAACAACATGGGTTTGAATTGTGCTGGTCCACTTATACATGGATTTTTTTTCAATAGTAAATACTACAGTATTACATAATCCACAACTGGTTGAATCTGTGGATGTGGAACAGGGGGTACAGGGGAACCACATACATGGAGGGCATATAACGATAAGTTATATGCAGATTTTTAGCTGCACAAAGCATCAGCTCCCCAACCCCCACTTTGTTCAAGGGTCAACTGTATTTTATTGTTTTTGATGAGGTTGTGAATGGCTTAGTTATCTTTTTTTCCAGATGTTTTGTTGTTAAAGAAAAAAAACCTGATTTCTGTATGTTGATTTTATATCCTGCAACTTTACTGAGGTTTTTGATTAGTTCCAATAATTTTATGGTTGACTCATTAGACTTTTTCTAAGTATGAGATCATGTCATCTGCAGATGACAATTTTCCTTTTTCCTTTCCAATTTGGATGTTTATTATTTATTTATTTTTCTATTTATTTATTTATTTATTTTTGTCTTGCTAAATTGCTCTCTAGCGAGGACTGACAGTACTGTGTTGAATAAGAGTGGTCTGAGTGGGAATCCTTGGCTTTTTCCTGATCTTAGAGGAAAAGCTTTCAAATTTTCACTGTTGAGTGTAATGTTAGCTGTGGGTTTGTCATATGGCCTTTATTATATTGAAGTATGTTCCTTCTATACTCAGTTCATTGAGGGTTTTAGTTATGAACATATTGTGTATTGACAAATGCTTTTTCTGCATCTTCAGGGGTAATCATATAATTTTTTATTTTATGCTAATATGGTGTATCACCTTTATTGATTTGCATAATTGAACCATCCTTGCATTACAGGGATAAATCCCACTTGCTTATGATGTATAATCCTTTTAATGTATTGTTGAAATCAGTTTGCTAATATTTTGGTGAGAATTGTTGTGTCTGTATTCATCAGATATATTGGTCTATAGTTTTAGTTACATGTAGACTCCTAATCTAACTTTGTTATCAGGGTAATGCTGGCCTTCTAAAATGAATTTAAAAGTGTTCCTTTCTCTTCAATTTTTTCGAAGAGTCTGAGAAGGATTGGTAATAATTTTTCTTTTAACATTCAGTAGAATTAACAAATGAAACCATCTGGTCCTGGGGTTTTCTATGCTGGGAAGCTTTTGACTACTGATTCAGTCTCCTTAATAATTATTGGTCTGATCACATTATCTGTTTCCTCCTGAGTCAATCTTCATAGGTTGTATGTTTTGGGAAATTTATCAGTTTCTTATAGGTTATCCAATTGGTTGGCATATACTGTTCCTAGTAGTCTCTTATGATCCTATGTATTTCTATTTTTATTTAACATCTTTATGGAGTATAATTGTTTTCAATGTTGTGTAAGTTTCTGCTGTATAACAAAGTGAATCAGCTATACATATACAAATATCCCCATATCCCCTCCCACTTGCATCTCCCTCCCACCCTCCCTATCCCACCCCTCTAGGTGGTCACAAAGTACTGAGCTGATCTCCCTGTGCTATGCAGCTGCTTCCCACTAGCTATCAATTTTACATTTGGTAAGGTATATACGTCAGTGTTACTCTTTCACTTTGACTCAGTTTACCCTTCCCCCTCCCCATGTCCTCAAGTCCATTCTCCACATCTGTGTCTTTATTCCTGTCTTGCCCGTATGTTCCTCAGATCCATTCTTTTTTGAGTCCATATATATGTGTTAGCATACGGTATTTGTTTTTCTCTTTCTGAATTAACTCACTCTTTATGGCACTATCTAGGTCCATCCACCTCACTACAAATGACTCAATTTCGTTTTGTTTTATGGCTGAGTAATATTCCATTGTATATATGTGCCACATCTTCTTTATCCATTCATCTGTTGATGGACACTAGGTTGCTTCCATTTCCTAGGTATTCTAAATACAGCTGCCATGAACATTGTGGTACATGACTCTTTTTGAATTATGGTTTTCTCAGGGTATATGCCCAATAGTGGGATTGCTGAGTCATATGGTAGTTCTATTTTTAGTATTTAAAGGAACCTCCATACTGTTTTCTATAGTGGCTGTATCAATATACATTCCCACCAACAGTGCAAGAGGGTTCCCTTTTCTCCACACCCTCTCCAGAATTTATTGTTTGTAGATATTTTGATGATGGCCATTCTGAACAGTGTGAGATGATATCTCATTGTAGTTTTGATTTGCATTTCTCTAATGATTAGTGATGTTGATCATCCTTTTACATGTTTGTTGGCTGGGTGTATATCTTCTTTGGAGGTATGTTTATTTAGGTCTTCTGCCCATTTTTGGATTGGATTGTTTGTTTCTTGGATATTGAGCTCCATGAGATGTTTTTATACTTTGGAGATTAATCCTTTCTCAGTTGCTTCATTTGCAAATATGCTCTCCCATTTTGAGGATTGTCTTTTCATATTGTTTTTGGTTTCTTTTGATCTGCAAAAGCTTTTAAGTTTCATTAGGTCCCATTTATTTATTTTTGTTTTTATTTCCATTTCTCAAGGTGGTGGGTCAGAAAGGATCGTGGTGTGATTTTATGTCAAAGAGTGTTCTTCCTATGTTTTCCTCTAAGAGTTTTATGGTGTCTGGCCTTACATTTAGGTCTTTAAACCATTTTGAGTTTATTTTTTCTTTGGTATTAGGGAGTGTTGTGATTTCATTCTTTTACATGTAGCTGTCCAGTTTTCCCAGCACCACTTATTGAAGAGGCTGTCTTTTCTCCATTGCATATTCTTGCCTCCTTTATCAAAGATAAGGTGGCCATATGGCATGGGTTTACCTCTGGATTTTCTATCCTGTTCCAATGATATTGCTGTTTTTGTTCTAGTACCATACTGTCGTGATTACTGTAACTTTGTAGTATAGTCTGAAGTAAGGGAGCCTGATTCCTCCAGCTCCATTTTTCGTTCTCAAGATTCCTTTGGCTCTTCGGGGTCTTTTGTGTTTCCATACAAATTGTGAATTTTTTTGTTCTAGTTCTGGGAAAAATGCCAGTGGTAGTTTGATAGGGATTGCATTGAATCTGTAGATTGCTTTGGGTAGTATAGCCGTTTTCACAATGTTGATTCTTCCAGTGCAAAAACATGGTATATCTCTCCATCTGTTCGTATGATTATTAATTTCATTCATCAGTGTCTTATAACTTTCTGCATACAGGTGTTTTGTCTCCTTAGGTAGGTTTATTCCTAGGTATTATAGTCTTTTTGTTGCATGGTAAATGGGAGTGTTTCCTTAATTTTTCTTTCAGAGTTTTCATCGTTAGTGTATAGGAATGCAAGAAATTTCTGTGCATGAATTTTTTTTATCCTGCTACTCTGCCAAATTCCTTGTTTAGCTCTAGTAGTTTTCTAGTAGCATCTTTAGGATTCTCTATGTATCGTATCATGTCATCTGCAAACAGTGACAGCTTTACTTCTTTTCCAATTTGGATTCCTTTTATTTCTTTTTCTTCTTTGATTGCTGTGGCTAAAACATCCAAAACTATGTTGATTAATAGTGGTGAGAGTGGGCAACCTTGTCTTGTTCCTGATCTTAGAGGAAATGGTTTCAGTTTTTCACCCTTGAGAATGATGTTGGCTGTGGGTTTGCCATATATGGCCTTTATTATGTTGACATATGTTCCCTATATGCCTTCTTTCTCGAGGGATTTATCATAAATGGGTGTTGAATTTTGTCAAAAGGTTTTTCCTCCATCTACATAGATGATCATATGATTTTTATTCTTCAGTTTGTTAATATGGTGTATCACATTGATTGATTTGTGTATTCTGAGGAATCCTTGCATTCCTGGGATCAACCCCACTTAATCATGGTGTATGATCATTTTAATGTTCTGCTGGATTCTGTTTCCTAATATTTTGTTGAGGATTTTTGCATCTATGTTCATCAGTGATATTTGCCTCTAGTTTTCTTTTTTTATGACATCTTTGTCTGGTTTTACTATCAGGATGATGGTGGCCTCATAGAATTAGTTTGGGAGTGTTCCTCCCTCTGCTATATTTTGGAAGGGTTTGAGAAGGATAGGTCTTAGCTCTTCTCTAAATGTTTGATAGAATTCACCTGTGAAGCCATCTGGTCCTGGGCTTTTGTTTGTTGGAAGATTTTTAATCACAGTTTCAATTTCAGTGCTTGTGATTGGTCTGTTTATATTTTCTATTTCTTCCTGGTTCAGTCTCAGAAGATTATGCTTTTCTAAGAATTTGTCCATTTCTTCCAGGTTGTCCATTTTATTAGCATATAGTTGCTTGCAGTAATGCCTCATGATCCTTTGTATTTCTGCTGTGTCATTTGTTACCTCTCCTTTTTAATTTCTAATTCTGTTGATTTGTGTCTTTTCCCTTTTTTACTTGATGAGTCTAGCTAATAGTTTATCAATTTTGTTTATCTTTTCAAAGAACCAATTTTTAGTTTTATTGATCTTAGCTATCATTTCCTGCATTTCTTTTTTTAAAATTTCTGATCTGATCTTTATAATTTATTTCCTTCTGCTAACTTTGTTTTTCTTGTTCTTCTTCTTCTTTCTCTAATTGCTTTAGGTGTAAGGTTAGGTTGTTTATTTGAGATGTTTCTTGTTTCCTGAGGTAGGATTGTATTGCTATAAACTTCCCTCTTAGAACTGCTTTTGCTGCATCCCATGGGTTTGGGGTCATCTTGTTTTCATTGTCATTTGTTTCTAGGTTTTAAAAAAATTTCTTCTTTGACTTCTTTAGTGACATCTTGGTTACTTAGTAGTGTATTGTTTACCCTCCATGTGTTTTAATTTGTTACAGATTTTTTCCTGTAATTGATATGTAGTGTCATAGTGTTGTGGTCAGAAAAGATACTTGATACAATTTTAACTTTCTTAACTTTACCAAGGCTTGATTTGTGTCCCAAGATATGATCTATCCTGGAGAATGTTCCATGAGCACTTGAGAAGAAAGTGTATTCTGTTGTTTTTGGATGGAATGTCCTATAAATACCAATTAAGTCCATCTTGTTTAATGTGTCATTTAAAGCTTGTGATTCCTTATTTTTCATTTTGGATGATCTGTCCATTGGTGAAAGTTGGGTGTTAAATTTCCCTATTATTATTATGTTACTGTTGATTTCCACTTTTATGGCTGTTAGCATGTGCCTTATATATTGAGGTGCTCCTATGCTGGGTGCATAAATATTTACAATAGTTATTTCTTCTTCTTGGATTGGTCCCTTGATCATTATGTAGTGTCCTTCTTCATCTCTTGTAGTATTCTTTATTTTAAAGTCTTCTTTATCTGATATGGGAATTGCCACTCCAGCTTTCTTTGATTTCCATTTGCATGGAATATCTTTTTCCATCCTCCCACTTTCAGTTTGTATGTGTCCCTAGGTCTGAACTGGGTCCCCTGTAGACATCAGATATATGGATCTTGCTTTTGTATCCATTCAGCCAGTCTATGTCTTTGGGTTGGAGCGTTTAATCCATTTATATTTAAGGTAATTATCAATATGTAAGTACCTATTACCATTTTCTTAACTGTTTTGTGTCTGTTATTGTAGGTCTTTTCCTTCTCTTGGTTTTCCTGCCTAGAGAAGTTCCTTTAGCATTTTTTGTAAAGCTGGTTTGGTGGTGCTGAATTATCTTAACTTCTGCTTGTCTGTAAAGGTTTTAATTTCTCTTTTGAATCTGAATGACATCCTTGCTGGGTACAGTTATCTTGTTTGTAGGTTTTACCCTTTCATCACTTTAAATAAGTCCTGCCACTCCCTTCTGGTTTGCAGAGTTACTGCTGAAAGATCAGCTGTTAACCTTATAGGGATTCTCTTGTATGGTATATGTTGCTTCTCTCTTGCTGCTTTTCATATTTTGTCTTTAATTTTTGTTAGTTTGATTAATATGTGCCTTGGCATGTTTCCCCTTGGATTTATCCTGTATGGGACACTCTGTGCTTCCTGGACTTGACCATTTCTTTTCCCATGTTAGGGGAGTTTTCAACTATAATTTCTTCAAATATTTTGTCAGTCCCTTTCTTTTTCTCTTCTTCTTCTGGGACCCCTATAATTCGAAAGTTGGTGCGTTTAATGTTGTCCCAGAGGTCTCTGAGACTGTCCTCAGTTCTTTTCATTCTTTTTTTCTGTATTCTGCTCTGTGGTAGTTATTTCCACTATTTTATCTTCCACATCACTTATCCATTCCCTTGCCTCAGTTGTTCTGCTATTGATTCCTTCTAGAGAATTTTAAATTTCATTTATTGTGTTAATCATCATTGTTTGTTTGCTCTTTAGTTCTTTATGTCCTTGTTAAATGTTTCTTCTAATTTGTCCATTCTATTTCCAAGATTTCGGATCATCTTTACTATCATTATGCTGAATAGCTAGACTGCCTATTTCTTCTTCATTTGTTTGGTCTGTTGGGTTTTACCTTGCTCTTTCATCTGCTGTATATTTCTCTGTCTTCTCATTTTGTTTAACTTTCTGTGTTTAGTGTCTCCTTTTAGCAGGTTACAGGTTCGTAGTTCCCCGTGTTTTTGGTGTTTGCCTCCAGTGCGTATGTTTTGGTCAGTGGCTTGTGTAGGCTTCCTGGTGGAGGGGACTGGTGCCTTTGTTCTAGTGAGTGGGGTTGGATCTTGTCTTTCTGGTGGGCAAGGCTGTGTCTGGTTGTGTGTTTAGGGTGTCTGTGGACTTATTATGATTTTAGGCAGCCTCTCTGCTAATGTGTGGTGTTGTATTCCTGTCTTGCTAGTTGTTTGTTACGGTGTGTCCAGCACTGTAGCTTGCTGGCTGTTGGGTGGAGCTGGGCCTTAGCATTGAGAAAGAGGTCTCTGACAGAGCTCTCACTGATTGATATTACGTGTGGCCAGGAGGTCTCTGGTGGTCCAATGTCCTGAACTTGGCTCTTCTACCTGAGAGGCTCAGGCCTGACACCAGGCTGGAGCACCAAGACCCTATCTGCCACATGGCTCAGAAGCAAAGGAAGAAAAAAAGAAAGAAAAAATAATACCACATTTTAAAAATTGAAAAAAAATAAAATAATTAAAAAAATTTGAAAGTAATAATAATAAAATAAAAAAGAGAGCAAGCAAACCAATAAACAAATCCACCCATGAAAACAAGAGCTAAAACCTATATTAAGATAAACATTAAAATCAGAAACAAGTTAGTCAGTGACAGCAAACCCAAAGTCTACAGTTGCTCCCAAAATCCACCACCTCAATTTTGGGATGATTCGTTGTTTATCAGGTATTCCACAGATGCAGGGTACATCAAGTTGATTGTGTGGATTTAATCCACTGCTTCTGAGGCTGCATGGAGAAATTTTCCTTTCTCTTCTTTGTTCGCACAGCTCCTGTGTTCAGCTTTGGTTTTGGCCTCACCTCTGTGTGTAGGTCACCCTCTGGCCTCTGTTCCCTTCCAGAGAGGACAGGGTTAAAGCAGCAGGTGATTAGGGGCCTCTGGCTCATTCAGGCCAGGGAGAGGGAGGGGTATGGTAGTTATAATTGGAATGCAGAGCGAGCCTGTGGTGGCAGAGGCTGGCATGACATTCCAACAGTCTGAGGCACACTGTGTGTTCTCCCGGGGAAGTTGTCCCTGGATCACGGGGCCCTGGAAGTGGAGGGCTGCACAGGCCTCGTAGGGGTGTGTGTGGATGGTGATCTGTGATTGCACACAGGATTCTTGGTGGCTGCAGCAGCAGCATTAGAGTTTCATGCCCATCACTGGTTTCTGAGCTGAAAGCTGTGGCTCACACCCATCCCTGGAGCTCGTTTAGGCAGTTCTCAACCTTCTTTGGGAAGACAGGGAAGGAATCCTCTCTTCTCACACACCCCAAAACAATGGTCCCTTGCCTCTTAGGAAGGTCCAGAGTTTTTCCCAACTTCCTCCCAGCTAGCTGTGGCACGCTAGCCCCCTTCAGACTGTGTTCATGCAACCAACCCCAGTCCTCTCCCTGGGATTGACCTCCGAATCCCAAGCCTCAGCTCTCAGCCCCCACTCACCCTAGAAGGTCAGCAGACAAGCCTCTCAGCCTGATGAGTACTGGTCAGCACTGATCCTCTGTGCAGGAATCTCTCTGCATTGCTATCTGTACCCCTGTTGTTGCACTCTCCCCCATAGCTCTGGAGCTTCCTCCCCACCCCTGTCTCCACCAGTGAAGAGGCTTCCTAGTGTGTGGAAACATTTCCTTCTTCACAGCTCCCTCCCAGAAGTGCAGATCCAGTCCCTATTCTTTTGTCTCTGTTTTTTCTTTTGCCCTACCCAGGTACGTGGGGAATTTCTTGCCTTTTGGGAAATCTGAGGTCTTCTGACAGTGTTCAGTAGGTGTTTTGTAGGAATTGTTCCACATATAGATGCATTTTTGATGTATTTGTGGGGAGGCAGGTGATCTCCATGTCTTACTGTTCTGCCATCTTGAAAGTCCCCCAATCCTATGTATTTCTGTAATATCAGTTGCAATATTTCCTCTTTCATTTCTGGCTTTATTTATTTGAGTATTCTTTTTTATTAGTATAGCTAAAGGTTTGTCAATTTTTGTGTTTTCTGGGTTTTTTTCCAAAAAAATTTGTTAGTTTCATTGATATTTTTCAATTGTTTTTCTGCTGTTTCTTTTTTTCTTTTTTGGTATGCAGGCCTCTCACTGTTGTAGCCTCTCCCGTTGTGGAGCACAGGCTCCAGACACACAGGCTCAGCAGCCATGGCTCACGGGCCCAGCCGCTCCGCAGCATGTGGGATCTTCCCAGACTGGGGCATGAACCCACATCCCTTGCATCAGCAGGCGGACTCTCAACCACTGTGCCACCAGGGAAGCACTGCTCTGTTTCATTTTTATCTGCTCTAATCTTTTGCTAACTTTGGGCTTGGATTCTTCCTCCTTTATAGTTTCTTGAGGTATAAAGTTAGTTTTTTGTTTTTTGTTTCTTTTTTTTGTTATTTTGCTGCACCTTATGTCTTGTGGGATCTTAGTTCCCCAACCAAGGATTGAACCCAGGCCCTCAGCACTGAGAGCATGGAGTCCTAACCAATGGACTGCCAGGGAATTCCCTAGGTTGTTTATTTTAGATCTTTCTGATTTCTTAATGCAGACATTAATCACAGTAAATTTACCTCTCAAAAGTGCTTTTGCAGCATCACATAGGTTTGGTATATTGTATTTCCCTTTTCATTTGTTTTGAGATTTTTTAAAACATTTTATTTGTTCTTTGACTTCTTGGTTATTCACAAGTGTGTTTTAATTTCCACATATTTGTAGATCTAGCTTTTCCCTTATTGTTTTCCAGTTTCATACTGTGCAATCAGAATAGATATTTGGTATGATTTCAGTCTTATGTTTTCTTTTTTCTTTTTTTTAATACATCTTTAATGGAGTATAATTACTTTACAATGGTGTGTTAGTTTCTGCTTTATAACAAAGTGAATCAGTTATACATATGTCCCCATATCTCTTCCCTCATGCACCTCCCTCCCACCCACCCTCTCTATCCCACCCCTCTTGGTGGTCACAAAGCACCAAACTGATCTCCCTGTGCTATGCAGCTGCTTCCCACTAGTTATCTATTTTACGTTTGGTAGTATATATATGTCCATGCCACTCTCTCACTTTGTCCCAGCTTACCATTCCCCCTCCCCGTATCCTCAAGTCCATTCTCTAGTAGGTCTGCATCTTTATTCCCATCTTTCCCCTGGGTTCTTCTGACCTTTTTTTTTTATGGTACGTGGGCCTCTCACTGCTGTGTCCTCTCCTGTTGCGGAGCACAGGCTCTGGATGCGCAGGCTCAGCGGCCACGGCTCACAGGCCCAGCTGCCCCGTGGCATGTGGGATCTTCCCAGACCGGGGCACTAACCCATGTCCCCTGCATCAGCAGGCAGACTCTCAACTACTGCACCACCAGGGAAGCCCTCTTTTTTTTTTTTTATTTTAGATTCCATATATATTTGTTAGCATACGGTATTTGTTTTTCTCTTTCTGACTTACTTTACTCTGTTTGACAGTCTCTAGGTCCATCCACCTCACTACAAATAATTCAGTTTTGTTCCTTTTTATAGCTGAGTACTATTCCATTGTATATATGCACCATATCTTCTTTATCCATTCATCTGTTGATGGATACTTAGGTTGCTTCCATGTCCTGGCTATTGAAAATAGAGCTGCAATGAACATTTTGGTACATTATTCTTTTTCAATTATGGTACAGTATGTACCATATTGTACATATGTACATATGTATATTGTATATGTACAATATGGTACATTACTCTTTTTTGTTTGTTTGTTTTTTTGTTTTTTGTGTGTGGTATGTGGACCTGTCAATGTTGTGGCCTCTCCCGTTGTGGATCACAGGCTCAGCAGCCATAGCTTACAGGCCCAGCCGCTCCGTGGCATGTGGGATCCTCACAGACTGGGGCACGAATCTGCGTCCCCTGCATCAGCAGGCAGATTCTCAACCACTGCGCCACCAGGGAAGCCCCCATGACTCTTTTTGAATTATGGTTTTCTCAGGGTATATGCCCAGTAGTGGGATTGCTGGGTCCTATGGTAGTTCTATTTTCAGTTTTATAAGGAGCCTCCATACTGTTCTCCATAGTGGGCTTATCAATTTACATTGCCACCAACAGTGCAAGAGGGTTCAATTTTCTCCACACCCTCTCCAGCATTTATTGCTTGTAGATTTTTAAATTATGGCCATTCTGACCGGTGTGACATGATATCTCATTGTAGTTTTGATTTGTATTTCTCTAATGATTAATGATGTTGAGCATTCTTTCATCTGTTTGTTGGCAATCTGTATATCTTCTTTGGAGAAATGTCTATTTAGTTCTTCTGCCCATTTTTGGATTGAGTTGTTTGTTTTTTTGATATTGAGCTGCATGAGTTGCTTGCATGTTTTAGAGATTAATCCTTTGTGAGTTGCTTCATGTGCAAATATTTTCTCCCATTCTGAGGATTGTCTTTTGGTCTTGTTTATGCTTTCCTTCGCTGTGCAAAAGCTTTTAAGTTTCATGAGGTCGCATTTGTTTATTTTTGTTTTTATTTCCATTTCCTAGGAGGTGAGTCAAGAATGATCTTGCTGTGATTTATGTTATAGAGTGTTCTTTCTGCCTATGGTTTCCTCTAAGAGTTTTATAGTGTCTGGCCTTACATTTAGGTCTTTAATGCATTTTGAGTTTATTTTTGTGTGTGGTGTTAGGGAGTATTCTAATTTCATTCTTTTACGTTTTTGTGCCAGTACCATACTGTCTTGTTTACTGTAGCTCTGTAGTATAGTCTGAAGTCAGGGAGGCTGATTCCTCCAGCTCCGTTTTTCTTTCTCAAGATTGCTTTAGCTATTCGGGGTCTTTTGTGTTTCCCTACAAATTGTGAAATTTTTTGTCTATTTCTAGTTCAATACCAAATGTCATTGGTAGTTTGACAGGGATTGCATTGAATCTGTAGATTGCTTTGGATAGTAGAGTCATTTTCTCAATGTTGATTCTTCCAATCCAAGAGCATGGTGTATCTCTCCATCTGTATCATCTTTAATTTCTTTCATCAGTGCCATTATTTCTTTAAATAAGCTTTCTGCCCCTTTCTTCCCTCTTCTTCTTCTGTGACTCCTGTAATGCATATATGGGTTCATTTGATGTTGTCATATAATTCCCTTAGGCTTTCTTCACTCTTTTTCTGTATGATCCTCTGGATAATTTTAAGTGACTTTTCTTTTTTTTTTTCCTGCGGTATGCGGGCCTCTCATTGTTGTGTCCTCTCCAGTTGTGGAGCATAGGCTCTGGACACGCAGGCGTAGTGGCCATGGCTTATGGGCCCAGCCACTCCACGGCATGTGGGATCTTCCCGGACCTGGGCACGAACCCATGTCCCCTGCATCGGCAGGTGGACTCTCAACCACTGCACCACTAGGGAAGCCCCAAGTGATTTCTCTTTGACTTGCTGATTTTTTGTTCTGCTTGATCAAGTGTGCTCTTTAACCCCTCTCGTGTATTTTTTAGTTCGGGTATTATTCAGCTCCAAAGTTTCTGTGCAGTTCATTTTTATATTTTCTCTTTGTTGATATTCTATTCTTATTTATGCATCTTTCCTGAGCTTGTTGAACACCTTTATGATGGTTATTTTGATATTTTTGTCAGGTAATTCATATAAATATTTTTCTTTGGGGTCAATTTCTGGAGATTTTTTTTAATTTGATAGGGCTGTGTTTCCCTGTTTCTTCATATGCCTTTATAACTTTGTGTTGGGATATGCACGTTTGGAAAAGAAGCCACCTGTTTTACCTCTTGGTGTTATACAGTGAAAAACGTTTATTAGTTATTCCACCTAGAGATTCTGGTAATCTCTCAAGTATTTTCTGTGGATACATTTTCTCGTAACTTGTAAATATAGCTTCTCTATTGGATATATTTGCTGGATTATTTTTTTTAGGAGGTAATAATTTCTTCCTCCTTGTAAGGTCTGTCTGTGGTACTGTCTGCAGGTTTTGTAGAGCAGCATTAAGCTGTCCAGCTCTCTTTTGTTCTCAGTGGTCCCCAGTCGTCTACAGTATGCTGGGTCCTATCAGTGCTCTGAGTCTGGTGAGATAGAAACTAGTTCCTTGGGTAGCCCCACCTCCCCCTGAAGCCAGAGTATTACATGCTCCAGTCATCTCTTCCCTCCCCCTCCCCTCACCAAGGGAGTGCCTCTGAGCTGTATGCTATATTGTGTGCCTCCCAGTTCTGTTTTGTTCTCAGCGGCCTCCAGGCATCTAGATTATATGCCAGGTTCTGTCAGCATTCTGAGACTTGTGAGCTAGTGATCAGCCCCTCCAAAAGCCTGAATGTTGAACACATGCTCCAAATCTTTTCCTCCTCAGGGAGAAGCCAGGAGTTCAGGATTTTCTACCCTTTGTTCTGTGTTGAGCTGGGTGGTGGGGGACTATGACAAGTAAACACATGCTGGTCCAAACTTCACCCTTGTTCTCAGCATCCCACAAACTGACGCCTATTCCCACCAGTGCCCAGATTCAGGCAAGACAGAGACCAGTCCCTTGGGCAGTCCCCTGAAAAGTCTGACCATTGGACATATGTTTCTGTCTTCTTTCCCTCCTCAGGAAGAAGCCAAACGCTGGGAATTTTTTCCCGAATGCACAACCCTGAGACAGTGAGAGGAACTATGGTAAATAAATGCCACAAATTTTTTTTACTGGATTTGATGCAACTGTTTTCACACTCAGCTAGGGTGCAGGAGCATTTTAACTGATTTCTGGATTTCTCACAAAGGGTATTCATCTCTGTGTTTTTGAATCAGTGCCTCTGTGTTTGGGAAGGAGGGTCTGGGGTTTCATGTTCCACCATCTTGTTGATATAACCAGTCTCCATTTTATTGTTTTGTGTTTGTTTCCTTTGTTTTTCTTTCCTCTTCAAATACCTTTTCAGCTCCACATTCTTTTTCATTTCCTTCTGCATCTCCAGTGATATAGATCTTAAGTATTTTGTTATTGTTCCACAGATCCCCAAGTCTCTGTTTTTTTCCTTTTTTCTCCACTGTTTTCTCTCTTTGTTCAGACTGGGTCAGTTGAAAACTGTGATGTCTTCAATTTCACTGATTCTGTTCTCTCTCATCTCTATTCTAGAATTGAGTCCATCTAGCAATTAAACAAATTTGGCCATTTTATTTTTTTTTCAGTTCTGTAATTTCCATTTGGTTCTTTAAAAAAAATAAGTCCTTTTTCTCTGCTTAGATTTTCGATTTTTGTATTTTTTCAAGATAATTTTAATTATCTTTTGAGGCATTTTTATGATAACAGCCTTGAAATTATTGTCAGATAACTGTAATGGTGTCATTTAATAGTCTTTTTTCATTAAAATTGTGTTTTTTTGCTTCTTGGTATGAGGAGTGATGTTTGATTGCATCTTGGGTATTTTGGTTACTATTTTAGAAGTCTCTTGATCCTATTTAAATCTTCTATTTTAGCAGGCAGTCATCCTATTTAAGTTTAGAATGTGGGTCCTTGCCTGCTTCTGTGGACTTTAGGTCCTATGACATTTTAGTTTTCAGTCATTTCAGTGCTATTCTGATCTGTTTCATTCTTCTGATGCTGCTGCAGCTCCTGTTCATTCTACGTTGGTGCCATGGGCCACTTTCCCCTCCAGGGGTTGGGACAGAAGCCACTGTGACTGCATCTTCTCCTAGCCACTGGATAGAGGACTGGGAGATGGTGGTGCCCAGGTGTGGAACGGGAATTGTGTTGCCCTAGTGGTTTACTGCTTCCACTGCAGGCAGGCCAGTCTGCAGTTGCCACCAGTGTTGAACTGGGGTTGGATTGGTCTGCTTGGGCTTTGCTGATGCCACTTTAGGCCACCAGTGTCCTTTTTGTGAAGTAGGAGGTGGGATGACCCACTGGGGTATTGAAGCTTCTAGTGTGGGCATGTCAGTCTACATGCTCATGCCCTGATTTTGGAGTGGAGGTTGGCCTGCCAAGGGCTTTACAGCTGCCTCTGTGTCCTGATCAAATCATCCTCTGGTGGCCCAGTTGTGAAGCAGGGGTTGGGGCTTCCCACTAGGTCTCAATTGGACTTCCCTTTTCTTAGTACCTTGGTCAAAGAAAGCTGTCTTTACTGTTTTTTCTATGCCTGTTGGCAGTTCTAGATTGCAGGCCTCCTGGTGCCCAGCCTTGGATATTTTGGAGATAAAAGAAAAACTCAGGGAACTCACAGCATTGTTGTTCTTTAAAACTTGAGGTCCCAGGGCTTCCCCGGTGGCGCAGTGGTTGAGAGTCCGCCTGCCGATGCAGGGGACGCGGGTTCGTGCCCCGGTCCGGGAGGATCCCACATGCCGCAGAGCGGCTGGGCCCGTGAGCCATGGCCGCTGAGCCTGCGCGTCCAGAGCCTGTGCTCCGCAACGGGAGAGGCCACAACAGTAAGAGGCCTGTGTACTGAAAAAAAAAAAAAAAAAAAAAAAAAAAAAAACTTGAGGTCCCTATTCTGTCTAACTTCTTTCCATATTACAAAATCCTTTTATCTTGTTTATTAATTATTTCCAAAGCATTTAGTTGTATTTAGAGTGAAGGGACAGAGAAATGTGAGTCTACACTATCTTTTCCCAGAGATTCTAGATATACTTTAAAGGCCAAACTAACACATTTGCTGAGGGATTGTATTTCAGGTGTGAGAGAAAGAGAATCAAGGGTGGTTCCAAGGATTTTAGCCTAAGCAATAAAGTGACTGGTAGCACCATATACTGAAGAGGAAAACCCTGGGGAAGGATGAAATTTTGTGTGGCTGGGACTTTGAATTAAGGGTTCTGTTGTAGATATGTTAAATTTGAGATATTCAAGTGATGATATCTAGTACTCAGTTGGATTTGGAAATTTGGATTTCAGATATGGAGATATAAATTTGGTAGTTATCAGATTAGAAATGATATTTTAAACCACAAGACTGAATAAAATCACTTAGGGAATGAGTGTAGATAGAGAACAGAATAAGTTCAAGGACCAGCCCTGGTATAATCCAATGTTTAGTGTTGGGGAAGTAGAGAATCTAGTAAAGGAGACAAAAGGAATAGTCAGTATGGTAGGAGGAAAATAAGGAAAGCTTTTGTCATGAAAGCCAAATGAAACAAGTGTTTTCAGAAAGAGGGAGTGATTAATTGTAACAAATGCTGCTGAGAGATCAAGGTGAGGACTGGGTATTTGGTAATATGAAGATTATAGATGACATTAGTGAGAGATATTTTAATGGAACCCTGAGATCAAAAGGTTGATTGGAGTGGGTCCAAGAGGATGACAGGAAAGGAAGTGGAGGCAGGGAGAATAGAATTATTTGGAGGACTTTTCTAAAATTGGGAGCAAAGAAATGTACATTAGCTGTATTTCTTTTTTTTCTTTTTGATGGGAGATAGTAGAATATGTTTGTGTGCTGGTGGGAATTATTTAATAGAGAGGAAAACTATTGATGATACAGGAGCAAGAAGAATGGAATCCAGTGTATAAGTGAAGGGTTGGTCTTAGAAGGAATAATTTATCCATAGTAACAGGTGGGGAGGCAGAGTATATCAGTACAGATGCAGGTAGGATAAAGAACTTGTGGTGAAAGGATAAGGAAGTTCTCTTTTCATAGATTTTGTTTTTTCTGAAATTAGAAGCAAGATAGGGAGGTGTTGAAGGAGAGAGGAGATGTGAAATAGCAATCTTAACAAGTGAGAGAGTGAACCAACTAGGGAAATAGGGAAATCAGTTGGACAGCACTGGTTGCCCACTTCAGGCTTGTGGTTATAAATTTAAAGTGAAACAAAATCACCATGGTTTTGTGGGTTTCATTTTCATTCTTAAAATTTTGAAAACAGTCATAGATTTAGAGAGAAGGGGTCATATAGTACAAATAACTTTTTTTTTTTTGGTGGTACGCAGGCCTCTCACTGCTGTGGCCTCTCCCGTTGCGGAGCACAGGCTCCGGACGCACAGGCCCAGTGGCCATGGCTCACGGGCCCAGCCGCTCCGCGGCATGTGGGATCTTTCCGGACCGGGGCATGAACCCGTGTCCTCTGCATTCGCAGGCGGATTCTCAACCACTGCGCCACCAGGGAAGCCCACAAATAACTTTTAAAAGTTACCATTTGAGAATAAGTTGTACCACATTACCCCTGAATACTTTCACATGAGTTTCCTACAAACAAGGAAATTCTCTTATATGACCACAAAGCAGCAAAATATTAAAAAAATAACAATGATATTATACTGCAACCAAATCCTTAGAGCTCATTCATGTTCCAAAAATTGTCTCAATACTGTTCTTTATGGGAAAATTTTTTAAAAAGTTCACAGTCTTATGTTGCATTTAACTGTCATATATCTTTAGTCTTCTTCAGTCTGGAATAGATCCCTACTCTTTCTTTGACTTTTATGACCATGACACTTTTGAAAATTACACAGTTTTTATTATCTATATTTATTTCTGTATATATAAATATTAAAACCCATGAATACTAAAGTCAATCTAATATCAGGATTTATTCTAATTTTCTCCTTTTATCTGTAACAGTAAGAAACCTGGCTTCCATTATCCTAATGGAGCAATCCCCTTGTAATCAATCTCCCATTTCCACCACCATTCCCTTCCTAGTGGGGATGGTCTCCTAATCTTACTCAGGCTCTGAGTCCCCATTCTAGGCCACTCCCCTCCAGACACATGGACACCTACCTCACCCTGTTTGGGCTCTAACATCCCATGTCAGACACCCTCTAGCATGTACACCACCCTTATCCTGCTTTGGTTTTAATGCCCTGGGCACACCTCCACATGGCCCCCCTTCTCCACCACACTTGGGCTCTGGGGCTCCTCTCTAAGTCTAATGGACACATTGCTTATTACATTTGAGCTCAGATACCCCAAAACAGATGCCCATCCCCCTACCTACCCCCTTGGGCTCTGACACCCCATATCAGGATTCCCTCTGGTTAGGTGCCTTCCTCACCATGTTGAGGCCCTGACACCCCATGCCAAGCCATCATAGACAACCCTCTTCACTGTCAACACCTTCCTTGTTCTTTCTTTATCCCTCTTAATGGCTTTAGGACTCAATTGTCTGAGAAGAAGGAAGGGGTAATTGAATTTAATTAGAGTTGGTAGTTTGCCAATGAAGTATAGTCATCCCTCTGTATCCACGGGGGATTGGTTCTAGGAGCCCCCACCGGATACCAAAATCTACAGATGCTCAAATCCTTTATATAAAATGGCATAGTATAATGAATACAGTTGGCCCTCCATGTCTACATGTTTTGCATCAGTGGACTCAATCAATCATGGATGTGAAACCTGCAGATACAGAGGGCTGACTGTATGACAATGGGAGAATTGCAAGGGAGATGAAGGGGTATATAAAAGTAATGATTATTGTGATGGACTGTGGAATCTAAGCTGCATAAAGACATGGGGGGCAATGGAGTCAGAGGTGATGGGGTGCACACATTGGATGTGCAAATAATTTTAGGAATAGTTTTCTAGAGAGTCAGTAAAGAATATCAGTGATGGTCAGAGAGTACTACACTTGAAAATGTGATCTTAGATGTAGTGTCATTATAGATAAAGGTCTAAGTTCTGACCAAGGGACAGGGTAGCTGAAGTAATGTGGAGGCAAAGATCACGGTAGGTGAAGCCTATCAAGGAACTGATAATACAGAAAAATGTTATTTTTATATAACCAGTGAATACCTAACGTTAGAAAACTTCAAAAATACTTGGGAAACAATAGGTAAATATTACTCTTAGCTTAAAGTTTTTTAGACTATGAGTTGAGAAACTATTGGTGCCATCATGAAATTAATTTCTTGAATTATGATCAGCAATTTTTAAAAAATAAAATAGACAATAGAAAATATGAGTGTATTTAAGGGTGTTATTTGTGGAACTATTTTATACTTAGTAATGATGTAAAATATATTTGTTATTGTGGCTCATGGTTGAAAATGTTTGGAGACCACTGTCTTAATATAATCTGTGACCTCCAGATGATAGATATATTGTAGAGGTGACAATGGCAGCAAGGTTTGAATTAGCCTGTGGAAGTTTCTTGGGCTGCTGGATAAAATTAACATTCATAAAATCTTTCCATTTTACTGCTGAATCTTATAACCTCCCTTTATTTATTTTTTATTTTTTAAACATCTTTATTTGAGTATAACTGTTTTACAATAGTGTGTTAGTTTCTCCTTTACAACAAAGTGAATCAGTTATACATATACATAACCTCCCTTTAGAAAGACTCTCTGATAGTGATCCTCAAGAGGGTGGTACAAAGAGAGCCCTTTGGTGTGGTGATGGAAGATTTCCCCTGGGCAGGGGCCTCCTTTCCACCATGACTGCATTAGTGAGATTTTCTTAGGGAGTTGTAGTCCTCACCACTCCATCCAGTTTCTAGAACATCTTCAGCAGGTGTTTAACCTCTGCTTAATCATTTCCATTAATGGGAGACTGACAATCTCACAAAACAGATTCAGAATGAATCTACTGAACTCCTTCAAATGGTGTAATTTTTCCTGTCCTGAGGGGGAAGGGTAAGCTGGGGCGAAGTGAGAGAGTAGCACTGACATATATACTACCAAATGTAAAATGGATAGCTAGTGGGAAGCAGCTGCATAGCACAGGGAGATCAGCTAAGTGCTTTGTGACCACCTAGAGTGGTGGGATAGGGAAGGTGGGAGGGAGGTGCAAGAGGGAGGGGATATTGGGATATATGTATACATATAGCTGATTCACTTTGTTATACAGCAGAAACTAACACAACACTGTAAAGCAATTATACTCCAATAAAGATGTCTTTTAAAAAGGTATAATTTTTAGCCCTTAGTCTTTGTCTTGCTTCCTATAATGACACAGACTAAGTCTAATTCATTTTCTACCTGATAATCCTTTAGTCATTTAAAGACGGGTTTTCTTATTTCCTGAAATGACTCTTTCACTCCCTGGTATCTTAGAAAGACAATATAGTGTAGTGCCTAAATTTGGGGCTCCAGAGCCAGATTGCCTGGGTTTGAATCTGACCTAGTAGTGTACTAGCATATGCAATTCTGAGCAAATTACTTATTTGTGCCTGGAAAATGGGGGCAATTAACAAATAGTATCTACCTCATACAGTTGCTGAAAGAATTAAATGAGCCAAATAATTTATTTAGAACAGTGCCTGGCATATAATGAGTACAGGAGATATTAGCTATTTATTATAGAATAGACTTTTTAGTTTTCTCATCATAATAGTTATTTTCCTCTAGATATATATGAGTTTTTAATTGTCTCTTTTTAAACTGTGTAATTTATAACAAAATACAATAATCCAACTGTGATCTGAGACTGTTGTCTTTCTGATTCTGAACCCTCTTCTTCTTCTGATGCAACGTAAAATTGAAATGCAGTAGGTTTTGGGGGGGTTTTTTTTGTAAGCAGGTCACACCAATGATCACACTGATTGTATCAAATAATCTTGTTTTCAAATGGACTTATGTTGGTCCAGCTTTCTTAATCACCCTGAACATGAAATAGTTGGTTTTTTAAACGTCGATGCCACCTCTATATTTATACCTATGGTAAGTTGAATAATGGCTCCCAAAGATATCCAGTCCTAACCTGTGAATGTTGCCTTATATGGTAAAAGGTACTCTGCAGATGTGATTAAATTAAGGATCTTGAGATGGGGAGATTATCCTGGATTATCTGGGTAGGCCCTAATTGACATCATAAGTGTCCTTATAGGAGAGGATATGGGAGATGTGACCAAAGGAGAAGGCAATGTGAAAACTGAAACAAAATGCTACACCACTGGCTTTGAAGATGGAGGAAAGAACCACAAACCAAGGAATGAAAGGAATGTAGCTCTAGAAGCTAGAAAAGGCAGTAGACTCTGGAGGGAATATGGCTTTGCTGATACCATGATTTTCGCCAAGTGAAATTAAATTTGAACTTCTGACCTCCAAAACTTTAAGAGGAAAAATATATTTTGATTTAAGTCACCAGGTTTGTGGTAATTTACTACAGCAGCCATAGGATACAATACATAACTATTATGCTTTATCTTTTTATTTTTAGCCCATTATTCTGGCCCATCAAGATTTTTGTTTTTTAAACGAAGCTTTTAATTTATTAGATGTTAAGTACTAAGTATGTATGAGTATAATGCAAGGTAATGTTATGAACAGTATCTGTAATTCTCTTGATAATTCTTTATATAAATATTATTCACCCTATTATATAAATGAGAAAACTGAAGTTCAGAGTCATAAAGTGATTTGTTCAAGATCATATAATGAATGTTTAAGTAGTCTTTAAATACAGGTTTGGAGTGGGGGATGTTGTGTGTGTTTGGTACAAGGGGTATATGGGAACTCTGTACTTACTGCATAACTTTGCTGTGAAACTAAAATGTCTCTAAAAATAAAATTTACTAATTAAAAGTAAAGCCAGGCAAAACAAAAATACCCCAAAAAACAAACAAACAAAAAACAAAACAAAACCAAAAAAAGGTAAAGCCAGGGCAAAGGAAACCATCAAAAATTAAAAAGACAACCTACTAAATGGGAGAAAATATTTGCAAATGACATATCTGATAAGGGGCTAATATCCAAAAATATATATATAGCTCATACAATTCAGTAGCAAAAAATAACAACCTGATTAAAAAATTGGCAGAAGACCTGCAGAGACATTTTCCAAAGACATACAGATGACCACTAGACACATGAAAAGATGCTCAGCATCACTAATCATCAGGGAAATGCAAATGAAAACCATGATGAGATATCACCTTACACCTGTCAGAATAGTTATCATCAAATATATAACAAATAACAAATGTTGGCAAGGATGTGAAGAAAAATGAACCCTAGTACACTTTTGGTGGGAATGTATATTGGTGCAGCCACTATGGAAAACAGTATGGAGGTTCCTCAAAAAACTAAAAATAGAACTACCATATGATTTTGCACTTTTACTCCTGGGTATATATCTGAAGAAAACAAAAAGATATATGCACCCCAATGTTCATAGCAACATTATTTACAATAGCCAAGATACAGAAGCAGCCCAATTGTCCATCAACAGATGAATGAATAAAGATGTGGTATACACACACACACACACACACACACACACACACACACACACAGGAATACTACTCAGCCATAAAAAAGAATGAATATTGCCATTTGAATGAGCATGGATGGATCTGGAGAGTATTATGCTTAGTGAAACAAGTCAGATAAAGGCAAATACTGTATGTTTTTACTTATATGTGGAATATAAGAAATGAAATAAATGAAGATAAAATAGAAACACTCATAGATAAGGAGAACAAACTAGTGGTTACCAGTGGGAAGAGGGATGGGGGGGCAAGATAGGGGTAGGAGATTAAGAGGTACAAACTAGTAGGAATAAAATAAATAAGATATAAGGATGTGATATACTACATAGGGAATATAACCAATATTTTATAAACTTTTAAGTGGAGTATGATCTATAAAAATATTGAATCACTGTGTTGCACACCTGAAACTAATATACTACTATAAATCAACTATACTTCAGTAAAAATACTAAAGCCAGGGAGACAAAAAAATTACATATTTGTCCAACTGCAAAGCCTGCTGAGGAAGCAAATGCAACTCTGTATGGTTACAAAACCCATTAATTTTTCTGTTATACCAATGTCCTTCAGAGGGTGAGCCAAGGACCCTCAGGAGTGCTTGAGACCCTTCTAGGGCATCCATGAGGTCAACACTATTTTCAAAATAATGCTAAAATATTATCTTGCCCTTTTTTTTTTACTGTGTTGATATTTCCACTGACGTGACAAAATCAACTGCATTTTAGCACAAATCAAGGAAGTGGTATCAAACCATACTAGTAGTTACTGTATTCTTTACCACCACACACAGAAAAAAAATCAGTTTTACTTAACAATGTTCTTGATGAGAAAAATTTTAATAATTTTATTAAATTTTGACCCTAAGTACATGTCATTTAGAATATTTTGTGACAATACAGGAAGTACCTATAAAACACTTCTGTTACTTAAGAAGTATGATGGTTGTTTTGAGGAAAAGCATTTGTATGATTGAGTTTTGAGCCAAACTAGCAGTTTTTTTATGGAATACTATTTTTAACTGAAGGAACAAAAACAAAAAAATCTATGGTTATGCAGACAGACATTTTACACACATTTTTTTCAAAATGGATGAAGTGATTTCAAGACAGTTAACTAAGAGTATTTGTTATAAATGATGAAATTTTGTGCTTTCAAGTGAAAATTAGAATTTTGGAAAAATTGTGTCCATTGCAATGAGCTTGACAGCTTTCGAAGTGAGAGAGTAACACTGACATATATACACTACCAAATGTAAAATAGATAGCTACTGGGAAGCAGCTGCATAGCACAGGGAGATCAGCTCAGTGCTTTGTGTCCTCCTAGAGGGGTGGGATAGGGAGGGTGGGAGGGAGATGCAAGAGGGAGGGGATACGGGGATATATGTATATGTATAGATGATTCACTTTGTTATAAAGCAGAAACTAACACACCATTGTAAAGTAATTATACTCCAATAAAGATGTTTGAAAAAAAGACTTTTCTGATGATATCATTGGTGATATTAAATGAAGTTTTTTTATGTTGCATAATGAAATGGGACAAAATTTGGGAGATCTGCATAACTCAGTGAATCAATACAAATGACTAAAACTTGATGTAAGAAGATTATGCATGTAAAAATGGTGCATTCTAAGTTCAAGACAGGCACTTCTGGTTTCACTTCTGGTCTGGCAGGTAAAGAGTTCGAAAGTCATCACCCCATCTAACAGTAAGTAAACAAACAAAATTCACAAACTTTCTTATATCATTCAGAGAATTGAGGTCACTGGGAAAATTGCTATATTTCCCTGGCTCAAATTGGAGGGACAGACAGGCAGATACACATATCGTAACACAGAAAAGCAGAAATCTCTGTGGGAATCAGTACTAGGGTAGAAAAACCTGAGCTGTAATTGACAAATAGCTGGGGGTTCAGTGTGGACAAGTGTGGGATTTAAAGTCTCTAGGGGCTCTACCAGGATTTTCAGAGTGAAGATTGGAAGAAACTACCCTCCTGCTGCCAGTGCAGGGGGGCGGGGAAAGTAGCCATTTTGAAATATGCTAGAACATTCGGTTCTTTCTTTTTTTTTTTAACATCTTTATTGGAGTATAATTGCTTTACAATGGTCTGTTAGTTTCTGCTTTACAACAAAGTGAATCAGTTATACATATACATATGTCCCATATCTCTTCCCTCTTACATCTCCCTCCCTCCCACCCTCCCTATCCCACCTCTCTAGGTGGTCACAAACCACCAAGCTGATCTCCCTGTCCTATGCAGCTGCTTCCCACTAGCTATCCATTTTACATTTGGTAGTGTATATATGTCCATGCCACTCTGTCACTTTGTCACAGCTTACCCTTCCCCCTACCCATATCCTCAAGCCTATTCTCTAGTAGGTCTGTGTCTTTATTCCCATCTTATCCCAAGGTTCTTCATGACCTTTTATTCCCCTTAGATTCCATATATATGTGTTAGCATATGGTATTTGTTTTTCTCTTTCTGACTTACTTCACTCTGTATGACAGACTCTAGGTCTCTCCACCTCACTACAAATAAATCAATTTAATTTCTTTTTATGGCTGAGTAATATTCCATTGTATATATGTGCCACATCTTTATCCATTCATCTGTTGATGGACACTTAGGTTGCTTCCATGTCCTGGCTATTGTAAATAGAGCTGCAATGAACATTTTGGTGCATGAATCTTTTTGAATTATGGTTTTCTCAGGGTATATGCCCAGTAGTGGGATTGCTGGGTCATATGGTAATTCTATTTTTAGTTTTTTAAGGAACCTCCATACTGTTCTCCATAGTGGCTGTGTCAATTTACATTCCGACCAACAGTGCAAGAGTGTTCCCTTTTCTCCACACCCTCTCCAGCATTTATTATTTGTAGATTTTTTGATGATGGCCATTCTGACTGTTGTGAGATGATATCTCATTGTAGTTTTGATTTGCATTTCTCTAATAATTAATGATGTTGAGCATTCTTTCATGTATTTGTTGGCACTCTGTATATCTTCTTTAGAGAAATGTCTATTTAGGTCTTCTGCCTGTTTTTGTATTGGGTTTTTTGTTTTTTTGTTATTGAGCTGCATGTAAATTTTGGATATTAATCCTTTGTCAGTTGCTTCATTTGCAAATATTTTTTTCCCATTCTGAGGGTTGTCTTTTGGTCTTGTTTATGGTTTCCTTAGCTGTGCAAAAGCTTTTAAGTTTCATTAGGCCCCATTTGTTTATTTTTTATTTTATTTCAATTTCTCTAGGAGGTGGGTCAAAAAGGATCTTTCTGAGGTTTATGTCATAGAGGGTTCTGCCTATGTTTTCCTCTAAGAGTTTGATAGTGTCTGGCCTTACATTTAGGTCTTTAATGCATTTTGAGTTTATTTTTGTGTATGGTGTTAGGGAGTGTTTTAATTTCATACTTTTACATGTACCTGTCCAATTTTCCCAGCACCACTTATTATTATTATTATTTTTGAGATAGATGAGTGTGTTTTATTACAGAATGGTTTTTCCAAGACATGCATGGGCTTAAAAAAAAGCTAGTAGTAGAAATTATGCATAGTATGCTATCATTAGTGTAAAAAGAATACAAAGTAACATTGTACATTTTTTAATGTTTAGTTTGCATGTAAATGAATGGAAAACTGTATTGGATATAATACATTATTAATGGTAGTGGTTAACCCTGTGGAGCGAGCAGGGAACTGAGACAGAAGTGCTGCTCAAAGGGAATATTTACTCTTATTTGTAATATGTTAATTTTCTTATTATAGAATGTATTTTTTAGGGGCTTCCCTGGTGGTGCAGTGGTTGAGAGTCTGCCTGCCGATGCAGGTGACACGGGTTCGTGCCCCGGTCTGGGAAGATCCCACATGCCACAGAGTGGCTTGGCCCATGAGCCATGGCCGCTGAGCCTGTGTGTCCAGAGCCTGTGCTCCGCAACAGGAGAGACCACAACAGTGAGAGGCCCGCGTACCAAAAAAAAAAAAAAAAAAAAAAAAGAAAAAAGGAGTGTATTTTTAAGAGTTACAGATGTAGAAAATAAACATGCTTACCAAGGGGTAAGGCATTGGGAGGGATAAATTGGAAGAATTGGGATTGACATACACATACTACCATACTACCATATATAAAATAGATAACTAATAAGGACCTACTGCATAGCACAGGAAACACTCAATACACTGTAATAGCCTATATGGGAAAATAATCTTTAAAAAAAAAAGAGTGGATATATGTATATTTATAAATGATTCACCTTGCTGTACACTGAAACTAATACAGCATTGTAAATCAACCATACCCCAATAAAAATTTTTAAAGTGTATTTATTTATTAAACATGTAATTAAAAGTTATTTTTAAAGGAAAAGGGTGCTTGTGAGATATGTGTGTTAAACTACTCTGGAAAAAAACAAAAAAAATGCTTGGAAGACGTGAACTTTTACTATTTTCTCTTCCCAGGCCAAACCCCACATATCCTGGCCATTTTCTTCTTGGACAAGTTGGGCAAAGCAACTCCCTCCTCAGTTCAGTTCTCCCACCATGACTGGCTCCAGTGAAGGGGGAGCGTCCTTTCATTGGTTACCTCACTGTGTAAATGACCAAAAAGTGAATGGGTGGATCCCAGTCTGGGCCTACAATAGGCCCTTGGTAGATTTCTATTAATTACAGACTCTGTTGATTACTAGGCCTCAGAGTACATCTAAACTTTTTTTTTCTTAACATCTTTATTGGAGTATATTTGCTTTACAATGGTGTGGCAGTTTCTGCTTTATAACAAAGTGAATCAGTTATACATATACATATGTTCCCATATCTCTTCCCTCTTGTTTTCCTCCCTCCCACCCTCCTTATCCCACCCCTCTAGGTGGTCACAAAGCACCGAGCTGATCTCCCTGTGCTATTCGGCTCCTTCCCACCAGCCATCTATTCTACGTTTGGTAGTGTATATATGTCCATGCCACTCTCTCACTTTGTCACAGCGTACCCTTCCCCCTCCCCACATCCTCAAGTCCATTCTCTAGTAGGTCTGCGTCTCCATTCCCATCTTACCCCTAGGTTCTTCATGAACTTTTTTTTTCTTAGATTCCATATATAGGTGTTAGCATATGGTATTTGTTGGTAAATTCCCACCAGCAGTGTGAGAGGGTTCCATTTTCTCCACACCCTCTCCAGAATTTATTGTTTGTAGATTTTTTGATGATGGCCATTCTGACCGGGGTGAGACGATATCTCATTGTAGTTTTGATTTGCATTTCTCTAATTATTAATGATGCTGAGCATTGTTTCATGTGTTTGTTGGCAATCTGTATATCTTCTTTGGAGAGATGTCTATTTCGGTCTTCTGCCCATTTGGGGATTGGGTTGTTTTTTTGATATTGAGCTGCATGACCTACTTGTAGATTTTAGAGATTAATCCTTTGTCCGTTGCTTCATTTGCAAATATTTTTCCCATTCTGAGGGTTGTCTTTTGGTCTTGTTAATGGTTTCCTTTGCTGTGCAAAAGCTGTTAAGTTTCATTAGGTCCCATTTGTTTAGTTTTGTTTTTATATCCATTTCTCTAGGAGGTGGGTCAAAAAGGATCTTTCTGTGATATATGTCGTACAGAGTTTTGCCTATGATTTCCTCTAAGAGTTTCATAGTTTCTGGCCTTACATTTAGGTCTTTAATGCATTTTGAGCTTATTTTTGTGTATGGTGTTAGGGAGTGTTTTAAGCTCATACTTTTACATGTACCTGTCCAGTTTTCCCAGCACCACTTATTGAAGAGGCTGTATTTTCTCCACTGTGTATACTTGCCTCCTTTAACAAAGATAAGGTGACCATAGGTGCGGGGGTTTATCTCTGGGCTTCCTATCGTTTTCCATTTATCTATATTTCTGGTTTTGTGGCAGTACCATACGGTCTGAATAATGTAGCTTTGTATTATAGTCTGAAGTCAGGGAGCCTGATTCCTCCAGTTCTGTTTTTCATTCTCGAGATTGCTTTGGCTATTCTGGGTCTTTTGTGTTTCCATACAAATTGTGAAATTTTTAATTCTAGTTCTAGTTCAATAACAAATGCCATTGGTAGTTTGATAGGGATTGCATTGAATCTGTAGATTGCTTTGGGTAGTAGAGTCATTTTCACACTGTTGATTCTTCCAATCCAAGAACATGGTATATATCTCCATCTATTTGTATCATCTTTAATTTCTTTCATCAGTGTCTTATAATTTTCTGGGTACAGGTCATTTTTCTCCTTAGATAGGTTTATTCCTAGATATTTTATTCTTTTGGTTGCAATGGTAAATGAGAGTGTTTTCTTAATTTCACTTTCAGATTTTTCATTGTTAGTGTATAGGAATGCCAGAGATTTCTGTGCATTAATTTTGTATCCTGCTACTTTACCAGATTCATTAATTAGCTCTAGTAGTTTTCTGGTAGCATACTTAGGATTCTCTATGTATAGTATCATGTCATCTGCAAACAGTGACAGCTTTACTCTTCTTTTCCGATTTAGATTCCTTTTATTTCTTTTTCTTCTCTGATTGCTGTGGCTGAAACTTCCAAAACTATGTTGAATAAGAGTGGTGAGAGTGGGCAACCTTGTCTTGTTCCTGATCTTAGTGGAAATGGTTTCAGTTTTTCACCATTGAGGATGATGTTGGCTGTGGGTTTGTCATATATGACCTTTATTATGTTGAGGAATGTTCCCTCTATGCCTACTTTCTGCAGTGTTTTTATCATAAATAGATGTTGAATTTTGTTGAAAGCTTTCTCTGCATCTATTGAGATGATCATGTTTTTTTCTCCTTCAATTTGTTAATATGGTGTACCATGTTGATTGATTTGCATATATTGAAGAATCCTGGCACTTCTGGAATAAACCCCAGTTGATCATGGTGTATGATCCTTTTAATGTGCTGTTGGATTCGGTTTGCTAGTATTTTGTTGAGGACTTTTGCATCTATGTTCATCAGTGATATTAGCCTATAGTTTTCTTTCTTTGTGACATCTTTATCTGGTTTTGGTGTCAGGGTGATGGTGGACTCATAGAATGAGTTTGGGAGTGTTCCTCTCTCTGCTATATTTTGGAAGAGTTTGAGAAATATAGGTGTTAGTTCTTCTCTAAATGTTTGATAGAAGTCGCTTGTGTAGCCATCTGGTCCTGGGCTTTTGTTTGTTGGAAGATTTTAAATCACAGTTTCAATTTCAGTGCTTGTGATTGGTCTGTTCATATTTTCTATTTCTTACTGATTCAGTTTAGGCAGTTGTGCATTTCTAAGAATTTGTCCATTTCCTCCGGGTTTTCCATTTTATTGGCAGAGAGTTGCTTGTAGTAATTTCTCATGATCTTTTCTATTTCTGCAGTGTCAGTTGTTACTTCTCCTTTTTCATTTCTAATTCTATTGATTTGAGTCTTCTCCCTTTTTTTCTTGATGAGTCTGGCTAATGGTGTATCAATTTTGTTTATCTTATCAAAGAACCATCTTTTAGTTTTATTGATCTTTGGTATCATTTCCTTCATTTCTTTTTCATTTATTTCTGATCTGATCTTTATGATTTCTTTCCTTCTGCTAACTGTGGGGTTTGTTTTGTTCTTCTTTCTCTAATTGCTTTAGGTGCAAGGTTAGGTTTTTTATTCGATATGTTTTCTATTTCTTAAGGTAGGATTGTATCGCTATAAACTTCCCTCTTAGAACTGCTTTTGCTGCATCCCATATGTTTGGTTCGTAATGTCTACATTGTCATTTGTTTCTAGGTATTTTTGATTTCCCCTTTGATTTCTTCAGTGATCACTTCGTTATTAAGTATTGTATTGTTTAGCCGTCATGTGTTTTTATTTTTTACGGATCTTTTCCTTTAATTCATATCTAGTCTCATAGCATTGTGCTCGGCAAAGATACTTGATAAAATTTTAATTTTCTTAACTTTACCAAGGCTTGATTTGTGACCCAAGATATGATCTATCCTGGACAATGTTCCATGAGCACTTTGGAAGAATGTGTATTCTGTCATTTTTGGATGGAATGTCCTATAAATTTCAATTAAGTCCTTCTTGTTTAATGTATCATTTAAAGCTTGTGTTTCTTTATTTATTTTCATTTTGGATGATCTGTCCATTGGTGAAAGTGGGGTTTTAAAGTCCCCTACTGTGATTGTGTTACTGTCAATTTCCCCTTTTATGGCTGTTAGTATTTGCCTTAGGTATTGAGGTGCTCCTATGTTGGGTGCATAAATATTTACAATTGTTATATATTCTTCATAGATTTATCTGTTGATCATTATGTAGTGTCCTGCTTTGTCTCTTGTAATTGTCTTTATTTTAAAGTCTATTTTGTCTGATATGAGAATTGCTACTCCAGCTTTCTTCTGATTTCCATTTGCATGGAATATCTTTTTCCATCCCCTCACTTTCAGTGTCTATGTGTCTCTAGGTCTGAAGTGGGTCTCTTCTAGACAGCATATATACGGGTCTTGTTTTTGTATCCCTTCAGCCAGTTTGTGTCTTTTTGTAGGAGCATTTAATCTATTTACATTTAAGGTAATTATCGATATGTATGTTCCTATTCCCATTTTCTTTATTGTTTTGGGTTTGTTATTGTAGGTCTTTTCCTTCCCTTGTGTTTCTTGCCTAAAAAGTTCCTTTAGCATTTGTTGTAAAACTGGTTTGGTGGTGCTGAACTCTCTCAGCTTTTGCTTGTCTGTAACGATTTTAATTTCTCCATGAAATCTGAATGAGATCCTTGCTGGGTAGAGTAATCTTGGTTGTAGATTTTTTTCCTTCATCACTTTAAATATGTCCTGCCACTCCCTTCTGGCTTCTAGAGTTTCTGCTGAAAGATCAGATGTTAATCTTACGGGGATTACCTTGTGTGTCATTTGTTGTTTTTCCCTTGCTGCTTTTAATATGTTTTCTTTGTATTTAATTTTTGACAGTTTATTATGTGTCTTGGCATGTTTATCCTTGGGTTTATCCTGTATGGGACTCCCTGTGCTTCCTGGACTTGATTGACTATTTCTTTTCCTATATTAGGGACGTTTTCCACTATAATCTCTTCAAATATTTTCTCAGTCCCTTTCGTTTTCTCTTCTTCTTCTGGGACCCCAATAATTCGAATGTTGGTGCATTTAATGTTGTCCCAGAGGTCTCTGAGACTGTCCTCAGTTCTTTTCATTCTTTTTTCTTTCTTCTGCTCTGCAGTAGTTATTTCCACTATTTTATCTTGCAGGTCACTTATCCGTCCTTCTGCCTCAGTTATTCTGCTATTGACCCCATCTAGAGTATTTTTCATTTCATTTATCTGTTGCTCATCGTTGCTTGCTTCCTCTTTATTTCTTCTAGGTCCTTGTTAACTGTTTCTTGCAATTTGTCTGTTCTATTTCCAAGATTTTGAATCATCTTTACTATCATTATTCTGAATTCTTTTTCAGATAGACTGCCTATTTCCTCTTCATTTGTTAGGTCTGGTGTGTTTTTATCTTGCTCCTTCATCTGCTGTGTGTTTTTCTGCCTTCTCAATTTGCTTATCTTAATGTGTTTGGGGTCTCCTTTTTGCAGGCTGCAGGTTTGTAGTTCCCGTTGTTTTTGGTGACTGTCCCCAGTGGCTAAGGTTGGTTCAGTGGGTTGAGCAGGTTTCCTGGTTGTGGGGACTAGTGCCTCTGTTCTGGTGGATGAGGCTAGATCTTGTCTTTCTGGTTGGCAGGTCCACATCTGCTGGTGTGTTTGGGGATGTCGGTAGCCTTATTATGATTTTAGGCAGCCTCTCTGCTAATGGATGGGGCTATAGACCTGTCTTGGTCTTTGTTGGGGATAGGGTGTCCAGCATTGTTTGTTGCTGGTCCTCGTGTGAAGCTGGGTCTTGCTGTTGAGATGGAGATGTCTGGGAGATTTTCACCATTTGATATTGCGTGGAGCTGGGAGGTCTCTTGTGGACCAGTGTCCTGAGTTTGGTTCTCCCACCTCAGAGACACAGCCCTGGTGCCTGGCTGGAGTGCCAAGAGCCTTTAATCCACACAGCTCAAAATAAAAGGGAGAAAAAATAGAAAGGAAAGTAAAGGAAGGAAGGAAGGAGGGAAGGAGGGAGGGAGGTAAGGAAGGAAGGAAGGAAGAAAGGAATTAAGAAATGAAGGAAGGAAGAAATGAAGGAAGAAAGAAAGCAAGAAAGGAAGGAAGGAAGGAGGAAAGGAAGAAAGGGAGGAAGGAAGAGAGGAAGCAAGGGAGGAAAGAAGGAAGGAAGGAAGGAAGAAAGGAGGTAAGAAAGGAAGGAAGAAAGGAAGAAAGGGAGAAGACAAAATAAAGTAGGGTAATTATAGTTATTAAAATAAAAAATAATTATTAAGAAGAAAAATTTCTATTTAAAAAAAACAAAAATGGGTCTGTCTCTCCCTAGGACAAATGGTGAAAGCAAAGCTATACAGAGAAAATCTCACACAGCAGCACACACATACACACTCACAAAAAGAGAAAATGGGAAAATAATAGTATATCTTGCTCCCAAAGTCCACCTCCTCAACTTGGGGTGATTTGCTGTCTATTCAGGTTTTCCACAGATGCAGGGCACTTCAAGTTGATTGTGGAGCTTTAATCCGCTGCTCCTGAGGCTGCTGGGAGAGACCTCCCCCTCCCCTCTTTGTTCGCAAAGCTCCTGGGGTTCAACTTTGGACTTGGCCCCGCCTCTGCATGTAGGTCGTCCGAGAGGGCGTCTGCCCTTTGCTCAGACAGGGCGGGGTTAAAGGAGCAGCTGATTCAGAGACTCTGGCACAGGCTGGGGGTAGGGAGGGGCACGGATGTGGGGCGAGCCTGCTGCGGCAGAGGCCCGCGTGACACTGCACCCTCCCGAGGCGCACTGCGCATTCTCCTGGGGAAGCTGTCCCTGGATCCGGGAACCCAGCAGTGGCGTGCTGCACGGGCTCCCGGAAGGGGCAGTGTGGAGAGTGACCTGTGCTCGCACTCAGGCCTCTTGTTGGCGGCAGCAGCAACCCTAGCGTCCCACACCCGTCTCTACTGTCCGTCTCTACTGTCCGTGCCGACAGCCGTGGATCACGCCCGTTCCTGGAGCTCCTTTACGTGGTGCGCTTAATCCCCTCTCCTTTCACACCAGGAGACAAAGAGGCTAGAAGAAGTCTCTTGTCTCTTCAGCAGCTCTGTGCCCGTTTCTGGAGCTCCTTTAAGCAGAGCACTTAATCCCCTCTTCTCGTGCCCCAGGAAGCAAAGAGGGAAGAAAAGTCTCTTGCCTCTTTGGCAGCTCCAGACTTCAACTGGATTCCCTCCCGGCTAGCCATGGTGCACTACACCTTCAGGCTGTTTTCACTCTGCCAACTCCAGAACTTTCCCTGGGATCCGACTGAAGCCCGAGCCTCAGCTCCCAGCCCCCACCCGCCCCTACCGGTGAGCAGACAAGCCTCTCGGGCTGGTGAGTGCTGGTCGGCACCGATCCTCTATGCGGGAATCTCTCCGCTTTGCCCTCCGCACCCTGTTACTGCGCTCTCCTCCACGGCTCCGGAGCTTCCCCTTCCGCCACCTGCGGTCTCTGCCCATGAAGGGGCTTCTAGTATGTGGGAACCTTTCCTCCTACAGGGCTCCCTCCCACTGGTGTAGGTCCCGTCCATATTCTTTGTCTCTGTTTATTCTTTTTTTCTTTTGCCCTACCTAGGTATGTGGGGAATTTCTTGCCTTTCGGGAGGTCTGAGGTCTTCTGCCAGCGTTCGATGGGTACTGTATAGGAGAAGTTCCACGTGTAGATGTATTTCTGATGTCTCTGTGAGGAGAAAGGAGATCTCCTCATCTTACTCTTCTGCCATCTTGAAGCTCTCTCACGTAATTATATTCTTTACTTTGGATTCTGTCAGTTACAAATCTACCTAACTGCTCTAACTTTGGGGTATCATGAGAAATTTGTCAAATATATAACTGAACAAGATACACCATAATTCTGGCATATCTTTCAGTCTAATAATCCAACTAGTAGAATTTGATTTGGAAATACTAGTTTTATTGGATTTTTAAACACTAATTTTCTTTCTAGGTTATTCATGAACCATATGTTTATTGATTCATTCTAGATTTTTGTGGGACTTCATATTACTTTCACCTTTCTAGAGTTTATAAAGATTTTGGTTTTTATCTCCCTCCTTTTTATGAAACCAGGAAACCTTATATCCAGTGTTTCAGCACCTCTTCTATTTTCAGTCCAGTAACAGTTTATTTCAGTGTCCTAGTTTATAATGTGTCTGGTTCTTGAAGTTTGATTTATTTTAGAACAGCTAGTTGTACTCTTACTCTTTCCTCACCTATCATAATACATTTCCATTCTCCCATAACCACATTTGTCTACTCTGTCTAGCTTGATAATATTTCTTCTTTGAAGAGAAAATGTAACAAAATAGAACTTAGTAGTTCTGCTTTTTTAATCTGAAAATATGATACCGTATGCCCAAAAGAGTGAACCCATTACTTACATGGATTTTTTGTTGTTGTTCTGATCTTACCTTTAATAAGTCATTTTGTATTGTAATTAGCTGCATGAGCTGTTTGTCTACTTTGGAGATTAGCCCTTTGTCAGTTGCTTGGTTTGAAAATATTCTCTCCCATTCTGAGGGTTGTCTTTTCATCATGTTTATGGTTTCCTTTACTGTGCAAAAGCTATTAAGTTTCATTAGGTCCCATTTGTTTATTTTTCTTTTTATTTCCATTTATCTAGGAGGTGAGTCAGAAATGATCTTGCTGTGATTTATGTCATAGAGTGCCCTGCCTATGTTTTCCTCTAAGAGATTTATATTGTCTGGACTTCCATTTAGGTCTTTAATCTATTTTGAGTTTATTTTTCATACAGTGTTAGGGAGTCTTCTAATTTCATTCTTTTCCATGTAGCTGTCCTGTTTTCCCAGCAGCACTTATTGAAGAGGCTGTCTTTTCTCCATTGTATATTCATGCCTCCTTTATCAAAGATAAGTTTACCATGTATGTGGGGGTTTATCTCTGAGCTTTCTATCCTGCTCCATTGATCTATATTTCTATTTTTATGCCAGCACCATACTGTCTTGATTACTGTAGCTTTGTAGTATAGTCTGAAGTCAGGGAGCCTGATTCCTCCAGCACCATTTTTCTTTCTCAAGATTGCTTTTGCTATTCGGGGTCTTTTGTGTTTCCATACAAATTGTGAAACATTTTGTTCTAGTTCTGTGAGAAATGCCATTGGTAATTTGATAGGGATTGCACTGAATCTGTAGTTTCCTTTGAAGACTGTAGTCATTTTCACAATGTTGATTCTTCCAGTCCAGGATCATGGTGTATCTCTCCATCTGTTTATATCAACTTTAATTTCTTTTATCAGTGTCTTATAGCTTTTGCATAGAGGTCTTTTGTCTCCTTAGGTAGGTTTATTCCTAGGTATTTTATTCTTTTTGTTGCAATGGTAAACGGGAGTGTTTCCTTAATTTGTCTTTCAGATTTGTCATCATTAGTGTATAGGAATGCAAGAGATTTCTGTGCATTAATTTTGTATCCTGCTACTCTACCAAATTCATTTATTAGCTCTAGTAGTTTTCTGGAAGCATCTTTAGGATTCTCTATGTGTAGAATCATGTAATCTGCAAAAAGTGATAGTTTTATTTCTTCTTTCCAATATGGATTCATTTTATTTATTTTTCTTCTCTGATTGCTGTGGCTAAAACTTCCAAAACTATGTTGAATAATAGTAGTGAGAGTGGGCAACCTTGTCTTATTCCTGATCTTAGAGGAAATAGTTTCAGTTTTTCGCTATTGAGAACAATGTTGACTGTGGGTTTGACATATATGGCCTTTATTATGTAGCGCTAAGGTCCCTCTATGCTTACTTTCTGGAGTTTTTTTTTATCAGAAATGGGTGTTGAATTTTCTTGAAAGCTTTTTCTGTATCTTTTGAGATTATCATATGGTTTTTCTTCTTCAAATTGTTAATATGGTGTATCATATTGATTGATTTGCATATAGTAGAATCTTTGCATTACTGGGATAAACCCCACTTGATCATAGTGTATGATCCTTTTAATATGCAGTTGGATTCTGTTTGCTAGTATTTTGTTGAGGATTTTTGCATCTATGTTCATCAGGGACATTGGCCTTACTTTTCTTTCTTTGGGACCTCCTTTTCTGGTGTTGGTATTAGGGTGATCGTGGCCTCGTAGAATGAGTTTGGGAGTATTCCTCCCTCTGCTATATCTTGGAAGAGTTTGAGAAGGATAGGTGTTAGCTCTTCTCTACATGTTTGATAGAATTCACCTGTGAAGCCATCTGGTCCTGGGCTTTTGTTTGTGGGAAGATTTTTCAACACAGGCTCAATTTCAGAGCTTGTGTTTGCTCTGTTTATATTTTCTATTTCTTGCTGGGTCAGTCTCAGAAGGTTGTGCTTTTCTAAGAATTTGTCCATTTATTCCAGGTTGTCCATTTTATTGGCATATAGTTGCTTGTAGTAATCTCTCATGGTCTTTTGTATTTCTGCAGTGTGAGTTGTTACTTCTCCTTTTTCATTTCTAATACTGTTGGTTTGAGTCTTTTCCTTTTTTATCTTGATGAGTCTGGGAAATGATTTATCAATTTTGTTTATCTTCTCAAAGAACCAGCTTTTAGTTTTAATGATCTTTGCTATTTTTTCTTTTATTTCTTTTTCATTTATTTCTTATCCTATCTTTATGATTTGTTTCCTTTTGCTAACTTTGGGGTTTTTATCGTTCTTTCTCTAATTGCTTTAGGTGTAAGGTTAGGTTGCTTATTTGAGAAGTTTCTTGTTCCTTGAGGTAAGATTGTATAAACTTCCCTGTTAGAACTCCTTTTGCTGCATCCCACAGGTTTTGGGTCATCATGTTTTCACTGTCATTTGTTTGTAGTTATTTTTTGATTTGCCCTTTGATTTCTTTAATGATCTTTTGTTTATTTAATAGTATATTTTTTTAGCCTCCTTGTTTTTGTATTTTTTACAGGTTTTTTTTTTTTTCCTGTAATTGATATCTAGTCTCATAGCATTTTGGTCACAAAAGATGCTTGATATGATTTCAATTTTCTTAAATTTACCAAGGCTTGTTTGGTGACCCAAGATATGATTTTTCCCATAGAATGTTCCACAAGCACTTGAGAAGAACGTGTATCCTGTTGCTTTTAGATGGAATGTCGTATAAATATCAATTAAGTCCCTCTTGTTTAATGTATCATTTAAAGCTTGTGTTTCCTTATTTATTTTCATTTTTGATGATCTGTCCATTGGTGAAAGTGTGGTGTTAAATTCCCCTACTATGATTGTGTTACTGTTGATTTCCCCTTTTATGGCTGTTAGTATTTGCCTTATGTATTGAGGTGGTCCTATGTTGGGTGCATAAATATTTATAATTTTTATATATTCTTCTTGGATTAATCCCTTGATCATTAGGTAGTGTCCTTGTTTGCCTCTTGTAATGGTTTTTATTTTAAAGTCTATTTTGTCTGATATGAGAATTGCTACTCCAGCTTTCTTTTGATTTCCATTTGTATGGGATATCTTTTTCCATCCCCTCACTTTCAGTCTGTATGTGTCCCTAGGTCTAATGTGGTTGTCTCTAGACAGCATATATATGGGTCTTGTTTTTGTATCCATTCAGCCGGTCTGTGTCTTTTCACTGGAACATTTAATCCATTTATACATAAGGTAATTGTCGATATGTATGTTTTTATTACCATTTTCTTAATTGTTTTGAGTTTGATATTTTAGGTCTTTTCCTTCTCTGTGTTTCCTGCCTAAAGAAGTTACTTTAGCATTTATCTTAAAGCTGGTTTGGTGGTGCTGAATTCTCTTTTGCTTGTTTGTGCAGGTTTTAATTTCTGTCTCTAAACTGAATGAGATCCTTGCTGGGTAGAGTAATCTTGGCTGTAATTTTTTCCCTTTATTCACTTTAAATATTTCCTACCACTCCCTTCTGGCTTGCAGAGTTTCTGCTGAAGGATCAGCTGTTAACCTTATATGGATTCCTTTGTATGTTACTTGTTTTCCCTTGCTGCTTTTAATATTTTTTATTTGTAGTTTATTTTTGATAGTTTGATTATTATGTATCTTGTGTGTTTCTCCTTGGGTTTATCCTGTATGGGCTCTCTGCACTTCCTTGGCTGGATTGACTATGTCCTTTCCCATGTTAAGGAATTTTTCAATTATAATGTCCTCAAATATTTTCTCAGTCCCTTTCTTTTTTTCTTCTTCTCTTGGACCCCTATAATTCAAATGTTGGTGCATTTACTGTTGTCCCAGAGGTCTCTGAGACTGTCCTCAATTCTTTTCATTCTTTTTTATTTATTCTGCTCTACAGTAGTTATTTCTACTATTTTATATTCTAAGTCACTTATCCATTCTTCTGCTTCAGTTATTCTTCTCTTGATTCCTTCTAGAGAATTTTTAATTTCATTTATTGTGTTGTTAATCATGGTTTGTTTGCTCTTTAGTTCTTCTATGTCCTTGTTAAACAGTTCTTATATTTTCTCCATTCTATTTCCAAGATTTTGGATCATCTTTGCTATCATTACTCTGAATTCTTTTTCAGGTAGACTGCCTATTTTCTCTTCATTTGTTTGGTCTCGTGGGTTTTTACCTTGTTTCTTCATCTCCTTCATCTTTGTCTATCTTCTCATTTTGTTTAACTTACTCTGTTTGGGGTCTCCTTTTTTCAGTCTGCAAGTTTGTCAATCCCATTGTTTTTGGTGTCTGTCCGCAGTGGGTGAAGTCAGTTCAGTGGGTTGTGTTGGCTTCCTGGTGGAGGGGACTGGTACCTGTGTTCTGGTGGGTAGGGCTGGATCTTGTCTTTCTGTTGGGTAGGACCACATCCAGTGGTCTGTTTTGGGGAGTCTGTGAAGTTATATGATTTAGGCAGCCTCTCTGCTAATGGGTGGTGTTGTTTTTCTGTTTCACTAGTTGTTTGGCATGCTGCATCCAGCACTGGAACTTGCTGACCATTGGGTGTAGCTGGGTCTTAACATTGAGACAGAGATCTCTGGCAGAGCTCTCACTGATTGATATTATGTGGGGCCGGTAGGTCTCTGGTGGTCTAGGGTCCAGAACTCGGCTCTCCCACCTCAGAAGCTCAGACCTGACACCAGGATGGAGCACCATGACCATGTCAGCCACATGTCTCAGAAGAAAAGGAAGAAAAAAAGAAAGAAAAACAAGTAAATAAATTTTAAAATTATTTAAATATAATAATATAAAAGGGAAAAATGGAAAGGAAAAAAGAAAGAGCAACCAAATCAATAAACAAATTCACCAATGATAGCAAGCACTAAAATCTATGCTAAGATAAACATAAAAATCAGAAACAGGTCCGCCACAGACAGCAAGACCCAAGTCTACAGTTACTCCCGAAGTCCACCGCCTCAATTTTGGGATGATTCATTGTCTATTCAGGTATTCCACAGATGCAGGGTACATCAAGTTGATTGTGGGAATTTAATCAGCTGCTCCTGAGGCTGCACAGCTCCTGGCGTTCAGCTTTGGTTTTGGCCCCACCTCTACATGTAGGTTGCCTTTAGGCCTCTGTTCCCACCCAGACAGGATGGGGTTAATGGAGCAGTTGATTAAGGGGCTCTGGCTCACTCAGGCCAGGGGAAGGGAGGGGTACAGTAGTTGTAATTAGAATGCAGGGCGGTCCTTCAGTGGCAGATTCCAGCATGACGTTACAACAACCTGAGGTGTACCAAGTGTTGTCCCAGGGAACTTGTCCCTGGATCATGGGGCCCTGGTAATGGTGTGCTGCACAGCCTCCTGGGGAGTTGTGGATAGTGACCTGTGCTTACACACAGGCTTCTTGGTGGCTGCAGCAGCAGCGTTAGAGTTTCATGCCTGTCTCTGCATTCCAGGCTGATAGGCACAGCCCATGCCTGCCCTGGACCTTGTTTAGGTGGTGCTGTGCCTTCTGTGGGCAGACACGGAAGGAATCCCTTCTCCTCACACACCCCAAAACAGTGGTCTGTTGCCTTTAGGCAGGTCCAGATTTTTCCAAGACTCCATTCCAGCTAGCTGTGGTGCACTAAGCCCCTTTAGGCTGTGTTCGCGCAGCCACCCCCAGTCCTCTCCATGGGATCTGACCTCTGAAGCCTGAGCCTCAGCT
Organism: Kogia breviceps; assembly: GCF_026419965.1. NCBI lineage: Eukaryota > Metazoa > Chordata > Mammalia > Artiodactyla > Physeteridae > Kogia > Kogia breviceps. The sequence continues at coordinate 79,315,304 of NC_081330.1, read as the reverse complement.
CCCAGCCCCCAACTGCCCCGGCGGTGAGCAGACAAGCCTCTCGGGCTGGTGAGTGCTGGTCGCCACTGATCCTCTGTGGGGGAATCTCTCCACTTTTCCCTCTGCACCCCTGTTGTTGCAGTCTCCTGCATGGCTCTGAAGCTGCCCCACCAAACCCTGAGTCTGCCATTTAAGGGGCTTCCTAGTGTGAGAAAACGTTTCCACCTTCACAGCTCCCTCCAGGGGTTCAGGTTCCATCCCTATTCTTTTGTCTCTGTTTTTTATTTTCATTTTTTCTTTCGCCCTACCCAGGTACGTGAGGATTTTCTTGTGTTTCGGGAAGTCTGAGGTTTTTTGCCAGCATTCAGTAGGTGTTCTCTATGAGTTGTTCCACAGGTAGATGTATTTTTCATGTATTTGTGGGGAGGAAGGTGATCTCCACATCCTACTTCTCTGCTATCTTGAAGGTCCCCCCTGAATGCGTGTTTTTGAATTATGGTTTTCTCTGGCTATATGCCCAGGAGTGGGGTTGCTGTGTCATATGGTAGCTCTATTTTTAGTTTTTTAAGTAACCTCCATACTGTTCTCCACAGTGGCTGTATCAATTTACATTCCTACCAACAGACTAAGAGGATTCACTTCTCTCCACATCCTCTCCTGCATTTGTTGTTTGTAGATTTTTTGATGATGGCCATTCTGACCAGAGTGAGTTGATACCTCACTGTGGTTTTGCTTTGAAATTCTCTAATGATTAGTGATGTTGAACATCTTTTCATGTGTTTGGTGGCCATCTGTATGTCTTCTTCGGAGAAATGTCTGCTGAGATCTTCCCCCCATTTTTTCATTAGGTTGTTTGTTTTTTGATATTGAGCTGCATGAGCTTTTTGTGTATTTTGGAGATTAATCCTTTGTAAGTTGCTTCATTTGCAAATAATTTTCCCATTCTGAGGGTTGTCTTTTTGTCTTGTTTATGGTTTCCTTTTGCTGTGCAAAAGCTTTTAAGTTTAATTAGGTGCCATTTGTTTATTATTGTTTTTATCTTCATTACTCTAGGAGGTCGGTCAGAAAAGATCTTGCTGTGATTTATGTCAAAGAGTGTTCTTTCTATGTTTCCTCTGAGACTTTTATAGAGTCTGCCTTTATATTTAAGGCTTTAATCCATTATGATTTTATCTTTGTGTATGATTTTAGTGTTTGTTCTAATTTCATTCTTCTGCATGTTGCTATCCAGTTTTGACAGCACCACTTATTGAAGAAGTTGTCTTTTCTCCACTGTATGTTCTTGCCTCCTTTGTCATAGATTAGCTGGCCATACGTGTGTGGGTTTATCTCTGGCTTTCTGTTCTGTACCATTGACCTATATTTTTGTTTTCATTATAGTACCATACTTTCTTGGTTACTATAGCTTTGTAGTATGGTCTGACATCAGGGAGCCTTATTTTGTTAGGTCCGTTTTTCTTTCTTGAAATTGTTTTGGCTCTTTGGCATCTTTTGTGTTTCCATATAAATTGTAATTTTTTTGTTCTAATTCTGTGAAAAATGGCATTGGTTATTTGATAGGGATTGCATAGAATCTATAGATTGCTTTGAGTAGTATAGGCATTTTCACAATATTGAATCTTCCAATCCAAGGACATGGTATATCTCTATATTTTTATGTCATCTTTGATTTTTTCATTAGTGTTTTATAGTTTTCTATGTACAGGTCTTTTGCCTCCTTATGTAGCTTTATTCCTAGGTATTTTATACTTTTTGTTGCAGTGGTAAATGGAGTGCTTCCTTAATTTCTCTTTCTGGTCTTTTTGTCTTAGTGTATAGAATGCAGGAGATTTCTGTGCATTAATTTTGCATCCTGCTGCTTTACCAAATTCATTGATTAGTTCTTATAGTTTTCTGTTGGCATCTTTAGGATTTTCTATGTATAGTATCATGTCATCTGCAAACAGTGACAGTTTTACTTCTTCTTTTCCAAATTGGATTCCTTTATTTTTTCTTTTCTGATTCCCATGGCTAGGACTTTCAAAACTATGTTGAATTAGAGTGGCAAGAGTGGAGATCCTTCTCTTTTTCCTGATCTTAGAGGATATGCTTTCAGTTTTTCACCACTGAGAATGATGTTTGCTGTGGGTTTGTCTTATATGGCCTTTATTTTGTTGAGATAGGTTCCCTCTGTGCCCACTTTCTGGGGAGTTTTTATCATAAATTGGTGTTGAATTTTGTCAAAAACTTTTTCTCCATCTAGTGAGCTGTCATATGGTTTTTATTCTTTAATTTGTTAATATGGTGTACCACATTGGTTGATTTACATATGTTGAAGAATCATTGCATTCCTGGGGTAAATCCCACTTGACCATGATGTATGGTCTTTTTAATGTATTGATGGATTCTGTTTGCTAGTATTTTGTTGAGGATTTTTGAATCTATGTTCATTAGTTTTTTTGGACTGTAATTTTCTTTTTTTGTGATATCTTTGTCTCGTTTCAGTATCAGGGTGATGGTGGACTCATAGAACAAATTTTGGAATCTTCCTCCCTCTGCAGTTTTTTGGAACTAGCTAGGAACATTCCTGTCCTAATTTTGTGGTGATGCATACTTTCCAGCCAAAGACCTTTGAGAGCAGCTCAACGGTTACCATCCTGATATCTCCTCTTCCCAGAGGTGGGCTTGCGGGGCAGGGTCTACCCAGTGGACCTAGGGAGACATGGATGATTCTCTTAGTTGTAATTCAGGACTGGCTGGTGGGAGGCCAGCAGGGGAGAAGATGGGGTGGAGGAGGGAGGGCCCAACACTTCTAAGGAGTTATTTAAAGAATTAAAAAAAAAACAATGTTGGCTTGGTTTGACAGGAGAGGACTGCTGCTGAAACACAAATCAAGATATTAACACCCACAAATGCAGCTTGCTCTGCCCTCCACTTTAAACTCCTGAGAAGGGAAAAGATATTTGTAAATGAAGCAACAGACAAAGGATTAATCTCCAAAATTTACAAGCAACTCATGCAGCTTAATATCAAAAACACAAACAACCCAATCCAAAAATGGGCAAAAGACCTAAATAGACATTTCTCCATAGAAGATATATGGAATGCCAGCAAGCAGATGAAAGAATGCTCAACATAATTAATCATTAGAGAAATGCAAATCAAAACTGCAATGAGATATCATCTCACACCGGTCTGAAAGGACATCATCAAAAATCTACAAATAATATATGCTGGAGAGGGTGTGGAGAAATGGGAACCCTCTTGCATTGTTGGTGGGAATGTAAATTGATACAGCCACTATTGAGAACAGTATGGATGTTCCTTGAGAAACTAAAAATAAAGCTATCATAAGACCCAGCAATCCCAGTACTGGGCATATACCCTGAGAAAACCATAATTGAAAAAGAATCATGTACCAAAATGTTCATTGCAGCTCTATTTACAATAGGCAGGACATGGAAGCTACCTAAGTGTCCATCAACAGATGAATGGATAAAGAAGATGTGGCACATATATACAATGGAATATTACTCAACCATAAAAAGGAACGTTACTGAGTTATTTGTAGTGAAGTGGATGGATCTAGAGACTGTCATATAGAGTGACATAAGTCAGAAAGTGTAGAACAGATACTGTATGGTAACACATATATATGGAATCTAAAAAGAAGTCACGTAGAACCTAGGGGCAAGATGGGAGTAAAGATGCAGACCTACTAGAGAATGGACTTGAGGATACCAGGAGGGGGAAGTATAAGCTGGGACACAGTGAGAGAGTGGCATGGACATATATACACTACCAAACGTAAAACAGATAGTTAGTGGGAAACAGCTGCATAGCACAAGGAGATCAGCTCGGTGGTTTGTGACCACCTAGAGGGGTGGTATAGGGAGGGAGGGAGATGCAAGAGGGAAGAGATATGGGGATGTATGTATATGTATAGCTGATTCACTTTTTTATAAAAAAGAAACTAACACACCAGTGTAAAGCAATTATACTTCAATAAAGGTGTTAAAAAAATCCCCAACTATTATCGTGTGTCTCTTTATTTCTCCTTCTAGTTCTGTTAGTAGTTGCTTTAGACATTAATGATGGTATCATGGTGTGTGCATAGTTACCTTGTTGATGGATTAACGTGTGTTATTATATAATTACATACTTATATCTCTTTTGAACATTTTTACCTTTAGTATAATCTGTCTGATACAAGTATAGCTACCACTGCTTTCTTTTGGGTTTCCTGTACTTTAAATATCTTTTTCCATCCTTTCACTCTCAGTCTGTGTGTCTTTAAAGCTGAAGTGAGTCTGTTGTAGGCAGCATGTTGTTGGATCTTGTTTTGTAAGCCATTCTTTGTCTTTTGATTGGAGAATTTAATCCATTTACATTTAAAGTAAATATTGATAGGTAAGAACTTAATATTATCATTTTGTCAGTTGCTTTCTGTTTTGTAGATCATTTGTTTCTTCTTATCTTGCTGTCTTCTATTTTGATTCGATGAATTCTTATCATGGTATGGTTTCATTCCTTTGTCATGATCTTTTGTGTTATTTGCTACAGGTTTTTCCTTTGTGATTACCATGAAGATTACATAAGATATATTTATGACAGCCTATCTTAATCTTAATTACAACTTAACTTTAATAGCATACATAAATCCATTAACCTCTGACATTTTATGTTACTGATGTTGCAATTTACATATATTTATGTTGTGTGTCCAATAACAAATTATTATACATATGGTTATTTTCAATGATTATTTTAAACTTTCAACTAGAATTGTAAGTGAATTACACACCACCATTACAATGTAGGAGAATCTGTCTATATGTTTAACATTACCATTGAATTCTACACATATGATTTTATGGTGTTAATTAGCATAAATTTATTTCTGCTTGAAGAATGCCATTTAGCATTTTTCATAATGCAGATCTAGCAGCGATAAACTCCCTCAGTTTTGATTGCTTGGGAATGTCTTTATCTCTCCTTCATTTATGAAGGAGAGCTTTGCTGGGTATAATATTCTTGGTTGACAGGGTTTTTCCAATATTTTAAATATATCATTTCACTCTCTACTGCCCCACAAGATTTCTTTTGAGGAATCTGCCAGTAGTCTTATAGGGATCCCCTTGTATGTGATGAGTTGCTTTTGTCTTGCTTTCAAAATTATATCTTTTTATTTTTTGAATTTTTAACAATTGAATTATAATGTGTCTCAGTGTAGCCTTTTTTTCAGTTCAACTTATTTGGGGCATTCTGTGCTCCTGAATCAGGATGTCCATCCCTATTTTCATGTTCATGAAGTTTTCAGCCATTATTGCTTTAAATATACTTTTTATCCTTTTGTCTTCTCTTTTCTTATTGGCATTCCCATAATTCATATATTGTTTCTGCTGATGTCCCATAAGTCTTATAGTCTTTCTTCACACTTTCTTTCCTTCTTTCTTTTCCTTCCTTCCTCCCTTCCTCCCTTCCTCCCTTCCTCCCTTCCTTCCTTCATTCCTTGCTTTTCCTTTACCTTTTGGCTTCTGTAACCAAATAGTTTCAAATACCTATCTCTAATTTCCCGCTTCCTTTTCCAGATTTGCTGAAGCTGTTACTGAAGCATTCTATTGAATTCTTCATTTCAGTCATTGTATTCTTTAGCTCTAGGATTTGTTTGAGATTTTTATTGTGTCTATTTCTTTGTGGAACTTCTACTTCTTTTTTAAAAAATATCTTTATTGGAGTATATTCGTTTTACAAGGTTATGTTAGTTTCTGCTCTACAACAAAGTGAATCAGCTATATGTATACGTATATCCCCATATCTGCTAACTCTTGAGTCTCCCTCCAACACTCCCTATCCCACCCCTCTAGATCATCACAAAACATTGAGCTGATTTGCCTCTGCTATGCAGCAGCTTCCCACCAGCTATCTATCTTATATTTGGTAGTGTATATATGTCATTACTACTCTTTCAATTCGTCCTAGCTTCCCTGTCCCCCACTGTGTCCTCAAGTCTGTTATCTATGTCTGCATATTTTTTCCTTCCTTGCCACTGGGTTCATCAGTGCCATTATTTTAGATTCCATATATACACATTAGCATATGGTATTTGTTTTACTTTTTCAGACTTACTTCACTCTATGACAGACTCTAGGTCCATTCACCTCAGTACAAATAGCTGAATTTTGTTCCTTTTTATGACTCAGTAATATTCCATTGTGTATATGTGCCACATCTTCTTTATCCATTCATGTGTCATTGGATATTTAGGTTGCTTCCATATCCTGGCTATTGTAAACAGTGCTTGAGTGAACATTGGGGTATATATATCATTTTGAATTATGGTTTTCTCAGGGTATATGCCCAGTAGTGAGATTGCTGGGTCATATGGTAGTTCAATTTTTAGTTTTTTACAGAACCTCCATACTGTTCTCCATAGTGGCTCTATGATTTTACATTCCCGCCAACAGTACAGGAGGGTTCTCTTTCCTCCACACCCTCTCCAGCATTTATTGTTCCTAGATTTTTTGATGACAACCATTCTGACTGGTGTGAGGTGATACCTCATTGTGGTCTTGATTTGCATTTCTGTAAAGATTAGTAATGCTCAGGATGTTTTCATCTGTTTGTTGGATATCTGAGTGTCTTCTTTGGACAAATGTCTATTTATGTCTTCCACCCAATTTTGGATTGGGTTGTTTGTTTTTTTGATATTGAGCTACATGAGCTGCTTGAATATTTTGGAGATTAATGCTTTGTCAGTTGCTCCATTTGTAAATATTTTCTTCCATTCTGAGATTGTCTTTTTGTCTTTTTTATGGTTTCTTTTGCTGTGCAAAAGCTTTTAAATTTCATTAGGTCCCATTTGTTTATTTTTGTTTTTATTTCCATTACTCTAGGAGGTGGGTCAAGAAGGTTCTTGCTGTGATTTATGTCATAGAGTGTTCTGCCTATGTTTTCCTCTAAGAGTTTTAGAGTGTCCTGCCTTATCTTTAGGTCTTTAATCCATTTTGAGATTATTTTTGTGTATGGTGACAGGAAGTGTTATAATTTCATCCTTTTACATGTAGCTGTCCAGTTTTATCAGCACCAGTTGTTGAAGAGGTTGTCTTTTTTCCATTGTATATTCTTGCCTCTTTGTCAAAGGTAAGGTGGCCATATGTGCTTGAGTTTCTCTCTGGGCTTTCTATCCTGTTCTATTGATCTATATTTCTGTTTTTGTGCCAGTACCATACTGTCTTAATTACTCCAGCTTTGTAGTATAGTCTGTACTCAGAGAGCCTGATTCCTCCAGCTCTGTTTTTCTTTCTCGAGATTGCTTTTGTTATTTGGGGTCCTTTGTATTTCTGTACAAAGTTATACAAAATGTTTTTCAAGTTCTGTGAAAAATACCATTGGTAATTTGATAGAGATTTCACTGAATCTGTAGATTGCTTTGGGTAGTATAGTCATTCTCACAGTATTGATTCTTACAATCCAAGAACACTGTACATCTCTTCATCTGTTTGTATACTATTTGATTTCTGTCATCAGTATCTTATAGTTTTCTGCATATAGGTCTTTTGCCTCCTTAGGTAGGTTTATTCCTAGGTATTTTATTCTTTTTGTTGCAGTTGTAAATGGGAGTGTTTTCTTAATTTCTCTTTCAGATTTTTCATCCTTAGTGTATAGGAATGCTAGTGATTTCTGTGCATTAATTTTGTATCCTGCTAGTTTACCAAATTCTTTGACTAGCTCTAGTAGTTTTCTAGTGGCATCTTTAGAATTTTCTATGTATAGTATCGTGTCATCTGCAAACACTGACAGTTTTACTTTTTCTTTTGAAATTTGAATTCCATTTATTTCTTTTTCTTATCTGATTGCTGTAGCAAAAACTTCCAAAACTATGTTGAATAATAATGGTGAGAGTGAGAACCCTTGTCTTGTGCTTGATCTTAGAGGAAATGCTTTCAGTTTTTCACCATTGAGAATGATGTTGTTTATAAGTTCATCATATATGGCCAATATTATGTTGAGGTAGGTTCCCTCTATGCCAACTTTCTGGAGAGTTTTTATCATAAATCGGTGTTGAATTTTGTCAAAAGATTTTTCTCCATCTATTTTGATGATCATGCGGTTTTTTATCCTTCAATTGTTTAATATAGTGTATCACATTGATTTATTGGTATATATTAAAGAATCCTTGCATTCCTGGGATATATCCCACTTGATCTTGGATCCTTTTAATGTGCTGTTGGATTCTGTTTGCTAGTATTTTGTTGAGGATTTTTGCATCTATGTTCATCAGTGATACTGTCCTATAATTTTCTTTTTGGGGGGACATCTTTGTCTGGTTTTGGTATTAGGCTGATTCTGGCCTCTTAGAATGAATTTCACAGTGTCCCTCTCCTTGTGCATTTTGGAAGAGCTTGAAAATGATGGGTCTTACCTCTTCTCTAAATGTTTGATACAATTCGCCTTTGACGCCATCTGGCTCTGGGCTTTTGTTTGTTGGAAGATTTTTAATCATAGTTTCAATTTCATTGCTGGTCATTGGTCTGTTCATATTTTCTATTTCTTCCTGGTTCAGTCTTGTAAGGTTGTACTTTTCTAAGAATTTCTCCATTTCTTCCCAGTTGCCCATTTTATATGCATATAGTTGCTTGTAGTAGTCTCTCATGATCCTGTGTATTTCTGTGGTGTCTGTTGTTACTTCTCCTTTTTCTTTTATAATTCTATTGACTTGTGTCTTCTCACCTCTTCTCTTGATGAGTCTGGTTAATGGTTAATTACTTTTCTTTATCTTCTCAAAGAACCAGCTTTTAGTTTTATTGATCTTTGCTATTGTTTCCTTCATTTCTTTTTCAGTTATTTCTGATCTTATCTTTATGATTTCTGTCCTTCTGCTAACTTTAGGAGTTTTTGTTGTTGTTGTTCTCTTGTTTCATGAGGTAGGATCTTATTGCTATAAACTTCCCTCTTTGTACTGCTTTTGTTGCATCTCATACGTTTTGGGTTGTCGTGTTTTCATTGTCATTTGTTTCTAGATATTTTTTTTTATTTCCTCTTAGATTTCTTCAGTGATCTCTTGGTTATTTAGTAGTATATTGTTTAGCCTTCATGTGTTTGTACTTTTTACAGATTTTATCCTGTAATTGATATCTAATCTCATAGCATTGTGGTTGGAAAAAATGTTTTATATGATTTCAATTTTCTTAAATTTACTGAGGCTTGATTTGTGACCCAGGATTTTAGAATAAAGTGTATTCTGTTGTTTTCTGATGGAAAGTCTTATAAATATCAGTTAAGTCATTCTGGTCTCATGTGCCATTTTAAGCTTGTGTTTATTTATTTTGTGTTTGGATGATCTGTCCATTTGTGTAAGTGGAGGGTTAAAGTCCCCTATTATTATTGTGTTATTGTTGATTTCCTCTTTTATGGCTGTTAGCATTTGCCTTATGTATTGAGGTGCTCGTATGTAGGGAGCATAAATATTTTCAATTGTTATATCTTCTTCTTGGATTACTGTCTTTATCATTATGTTGTGTCCTTCTTTGTCTCTTGTAATAGTGTTTATTTTAAAGTCTGTTTTATATGATATGAAAATTGCTACTCCAGCTTTATTTTTATTTCCATTTGCATGGAATATCTTTTTCTGTATCCTCACTTTCAGTTTGTATGTGTCCCTAGTTCTAAAGTGGGTGTCTTCTAGATAGCATATATATGTGTCTTGTTTTTGTATCCTTTCTGCCGGTCTATTTCTTGTGGCCGGAGCATTTAATACATTTACATTTAAGGTAATTATTGATATGTGTATTCTTATTACCATTTTCTTAATTGTTTTGTGTTTGTTATTGTAGGTCTTTTCCATCTTTTGTGTTTCCTGTGTAGAGGAATTCCTTTAGCATTTGTTGTAAAGCTGGTTTGGTGGCACTAAATTCTCTTAACTTTTGCTTGTCTGTAAAGCCTTTGATTTCTCCATCTAATGTGAATGAGATCCTTGCTGGTTAGAGTTATCTTGGTTGTAAGTTTTTCCCTTTTATCACTCTGAATATATCCTGCCACTCCCTTCAGGCCTGCAGAGTTGCTGCTGAAAAATCTGCTGTTAACCTTATGGGGATTCCCTTGTATGTTTTTTTTTTTTGCTTTTCCCTTGCTGCTTTTAATATTGTTTCTTTGTGTTTAATTTTTGTTAGTCTGATTGATTTGTGTTTCAGTGTGTTTCTCCTAGGGTTTATCCTGTATGGGTCTCTCTGCACTTCATGGAACTGATTGACTCTTTCCTTTCCCATATTGGGTAGTTTTGACTCTAATCTCTTCAAACATTTTCTCAGACCCTTTCTTTTTTTCTTCTTCTTCTGGGAAGCCTATAATTTGTATGTTGTTGCACTTAATGTTATTCCAGAGGTCCCTGAGACTGTCTTCAATTGTTTCCATTCTTTTTTCTTCTGTTCTGCAGCAGTTATTTTCACCATTCTATCTTCCAGCTAACTTCTCCGTTCTTCTGCCTCAGTTATTCTCCTATTGATTCCCTTAAAATATTTTTAATTTCAGTTTTTGTGTTCTTCATTACTGTTTGTTTGCTATTTAATTCTCTAGGTCCTTGTTAATTGTTTCTTGTATTTTCTCCATTCTTTTTCCAAGATTTTGGATCATCTTTACTATCATTACTCTGAATTCTTTTCCAGGTATTTTGTCTATTTCCTCTTCATTTCATTGGTCTTGTGGGTTTTTATTTTGCTATTTTTTCTGCACAATATTTCTGTCTTCTCATTTTGTCTAATTTATAGTATTTGACGTGTACTTTCCCTAGGCTGCAGGCTCATAGTTCCTCTTGCTTCTGTTCTCTGCCTCCAGTGAAGTTGGTCCATTGGCTTGTGTAGGCTTTTTGATGGGAGGGACTGGTGCCTGGATTCTGGTGTGTGGAGCTGAGTCTTTTCCCTCTGATGAGCAGAGCCGTTTCAGGTGGTGTGTTTTGGAGTGTCTGTGAGCTTAGTATGATTTTAGGTAGTCTGTGTACTGATGGCTGGTTTTGTGTTCCTTTCTTGTTTGTTGTGTCATGTGAGGCATCCAGCACTGGGAGCTGCAGGCAGTTGGGTGGAGCCTGGTCTTCGATTCAGATAGAGGCCTCTGTGAGAGCTCTCAGTGATTAATCTTCCCAGGGCCAGGAATTATATAGTGGTCCAGTGTCCTGGACTCAGTGCTCCCAATCCAGAGCCTCAGGCCTGGCTTCTTGTCAGGGAACCAAGACACCACAAGTTACTCATCCTGTCAATAATGGGGATTAAAAAAATAATTTAAAAAAAGACTAACGAAGCTCCAGACAAATGGTAAAAAGTAAAGTCACAAAAACAAAAACAGAAACAAGGAAACATGCACACACACAGAAGAAACCAAAACAGAATCAAATAAAACAAAAGGCAAGATAACAACCAGAGAAAGAAAAGAACCCAAGAACAACGAAATCTAACAATTAAAAGGTAAACTAACAAAAATGCAAAAGCAGAAAAGAAAACCAAAGCAGAGTGCCAAGTGAAGAATGAAGCAAAGAAACAAAACAAAACAACAATGATAAAAAAGACAAAGCGAAAAAAGAGAGAACAACTGAAAAGCAACTTAGAAAAAAAATATAAAAAATAAAATTAAAATATATTAAAGAAAGAAAAAGACAAAACTCCACACAAATGGTAGAAGAAAAATCAGGCAAACAGAAACAGAAACAAAGAAACACACACATGCAAAAGAAACAAAAATAGAACCAAATAAAACAAAAAGCAAGAGTACAACCAGAGAAACAGAAGAACCCCAAAACAAACAATTAGAATCAAAACTAACAAAAACACAAAACCTAAAACCAACACCACAGCAGTGTGCCAACTGAAGAATAAATGAAAGAGAACAAACTGATAGAAATGATTTTTAAAAAGGGACAAAACAGAACAACAGAAAAGCAAATTAGAAATGGAAATATTAAAAAATGTAAAAAATATATTAAAGAAAAAAAGGAACAAAATAAGGGAAAGTAACACAGAAGAACAGAAAAGCAAAGCAAATATATATAATAAAAATTTAAAAATGTTATAAAACATAAATATCCCAAAAGAGTGAAAAAAACTGAAACAATAAAAACAAACAAGGAAAAAGAAAGCCAGAAGGAACAAGAGAATGAATCAAAACATAATAAAAATATTAGTAAAATTAGTTTTCCCTGGGGACTCTGCTGTTAAGTGTCCTTGCAAATGCCATAAACCACAGCCCACCTCCACCTCCCCAAGAGGCCCTCCTCCGCCTCTGGGCTTGTCTCTGGGTCTACTGTGTGTCTTGTGGGGACCACTCAGACTCTGATCTGGCCCAATTCCTGCATGTGCTTACCCCTGAAGTCCACAGATGCCAGAACTAGACTGTTTTCATTTGTGGGAACACTCACTGTCTACTCAGATATTCTGTAGATGCAGGGTCTAACTAGCAGATCACAGGGGTTAATTTACAGCTTGTACAGGTGATGGAAAGATATTTGATTCTCTTCCTTAGTCGCCCCATCCCTGGGGTTCAGCTTTGGTTTTATCCCCACCTCTGTATGTGGTCCACCCACAAGAGTCTGGTCCTGAGGCTGCCTTGGACCTCTTGGGTCTGCCTCAGTGAGGACAGGGTGCAGAGATGGTATGACTGCTTGGATCTCGGGAGCCCCAGTGGCGCCAAATGTGTAGGGAAGCTGGCAGCCACAGCACAAGTGATATGGCCCTAGTGAGGGCCTGTTCTGGCACCTGGCCTAAGGCACATAAGGGCCAGCCTTGATGGGGCTTTTTCTGGTGCCCAGTAGAAGATGCTTGAGGGCCAGCCCTGAGAGGACTTCTTTTATTGTCATTGGCAGGCACCAGTGTGATGGCAGAGAGAGGCTACAATAATGGCTCCTCCCCCTGCGTGTTACTCAGCAGTAGCACCCTGCTTCCATGGCAGTCTGGTCTTCCTCCATAAGCATTTCCTGCTGTGGATTTCCTCCCTACCCACCCCTCAGTCCATCTCCCCACAGCCAACAATAGTTCTCACCCCAAGCCTGTTCTCCAATCCCCATGCTCCAACCCCCAGCCCCCTTACACACCTGTGAACTCATGTCCCAGTCTGGGACACGTAGGGCCTCAGTACGAACCGTGTGTGTAATTCTCACTCTGTTCTATCTGCCACAGATGTGCCACCTCACCCTCTTCCAACAGCCTCTAATGCTTCCCTTCTGTCCCAATCGATTTCCTATTCAGATAGGGGGTTTCCCTATTGGAGAGGGGGTTTCCCTGAATATGGGAATCTCTATCTGCTTCAGCTCCCTGACCCTGGGTTGCAGGTCCCATCCTGCTTCCTCTCCTCCTCCTCCTCCCTTCTTTTTTTCATCCTACCCAGTTATGTAGGGATCTTTATAGTCTTTTCTGGTGTCCAAGGTCTTCTGCTAGTGTTCAGCTGGTGTTCTGTGAGAATTGTTGCATCTATAGATGTATTCCTGCTGCATCCGTGGAGAGAGAGGAACTCCACGTCCTCCTACTCCTCTGTCATCTTAACTCTCTAGAATTTCTGCTTCTTTTCTTACATTTTTCTCCCTAATTTTGTTTAGTTGTGTGTTCTTGTGTTTTACTAAACTTTCTTAGGAGGATCATTTTAGATTTTTGTTCACACAGTTTATAGATCTCCATTTATTTAGTGTCAGTTATTGGAGCTTTATTTGTTTTTGTTTTTGATTTGATGGTGTCATTTTTCCCAGATTCTTTGTGATACTGATTCCTTGAGTTAGTATCTGTGCATTTAAGTGATCTCCTTTACTAGACTTTATAACTTCATTTCATCAGATTCACCAGCCATCTCAGCTTGGGGTTCTGGATTGCCAGATGGTAGCATCCTTGGGCAAGTGGGGCTTGTTGCTAGGGTCTGTTTGGGTGAGGCCACTGCCTATGTTCTGACATCAAGGGGCTTGCTGATGGCTAGGAACATTTACATATGTGTGCTGCTTAGTTTACTGCCCAAGCATGGCTGTAGGATTGACTCCACAGTTGCTTGGATTATTTGGTCAGGATTCCTAGTTGAGTGAGAATGGATGCTATACTGAGCACTTGGGCAGGGCTTCACACTTGTTTCCTTGCCCAGGAAGGGCTGTAGAATAGGCTTCACTGCCATTTATGGTTGAATGACTGGTGACCCAAATCAGGCAGAACTGCCACCAAGCTCCCTGGACAGGTGGCACCACCAATTCAGTTCTGCACATTGACAGAGCCACTGGCTTGGCTGTCTGCTTGTGTTGTTTTAAGCAGGACTGTGGGATAGACTTTGAAGCTTCCCAGGTGCTCTGGTTAGGCTTCTGGATTGAGCATATCTGGGTGCTATATTCAGCCATAGGTAGTGCATCAGATTTCCTTCCCAGCCAAAGCATGGCTATATAACATGCACCATGGCCAGTACGGATTATTGTCTGGGGACTCAAATCCAGCTAGCTCTCTGATAGATAGGGCCCCTGGCTCAGCTCTGCAGACAAGCAGAGCTTCTGGCTGAACTGTCTGCTCAGATACCACAGCAAGTGGGGCTGTAGGGTGGGCTACATGGCCTCCCAGGTGTTGTGGTTAGTCTTCCTGTTTGGACTGGACTAAGGGTATTCTCAACTGTAGTGGGGGTGTGATACTTCTTCCCTGCCCAGGCAGTATGGCAACGCAGGCTCCAAGGCTGACACAGCTCATTGGCTTGGGACCTGAGTCAGGCATAACTGTCTACTGAGTTCCCTGCCCAGATAAATTTCCTGGCTCAGCTCTGCAGGTGCATAGAGCCACTGGCTGGGCTCTCTGCTCAGGTGCTACTATCATCAAGACTTTTGGGTGGGCCACATAGCCTCCCAGGTGCTCTGACAAGGCCACAATGCTAGGCTGGTCTAGGGGCTATATTAAGCAGTAGGCGGCACATCACATTCACTTACCTGCCAAAGCAAGGCCTCATAATATGATCCATGGCTGATAAGGTTTGTTGGTTGTGGAGCCAAATCAGGTAGAATTACCCCTGAACCTTCCTGGTCAGAAAGGGCCACTGACTTGACTGGCAAATTGAGAGAGCTACTGGCTGGGCTCTCTGCTCAGGTACTGCTGTGAGCAGGGCTGTAGGGTAGGTCACACAGCTTCCCAGATGCTCTCCCTAGGCTTACTGTATGGGCAGGGCTTGAGATTATATTCAGCAGTAAGTGGTACTTCAAATTTCCTTCCCTGCCTGTGTTGGATAGTAGAACAGTTTCAGGTGTGTACAACTAATTGGCTATGGACTCATCAGGCAGAATTCTGCACTGAGCTTCCTTGCCAGATGGGGCCACCAGCTTGACTCTGCAGATGGACAGAGCCGCTGGTTAATATCTCTGCTTGAGTGCTGCTGTGAGGAGGAACTCAGTCTGCCAAGATGCCAGTGCTTGTTTCTGCAAACCATTTATCTGTCCCAATCTGATCTTCAGTGGTCAAGCCCTAGAGAATCCTCTTGTGATCCCTGTAAGGTGAGACCCAAGTGGGCCTTCTGGGAAGCATTCTGTAATATTGGTGGAGCTGGATGTTTACCTTGGGTTCTTTTGTTCCCATTGGAAAAATGTAGGATTGGGGGGCCCTCTCAGTTCTAGGAGGGGCAGTGTAGTCAGCATGTAGCCATTCCTCTTACCTTTCTAACATGTTCTTTTTCAGACTCTGCAATCTGAAGGTGTGCTTCATCCTCACCTCCATGTTCTGGGATTTTTGCAATGGTGTATTTTCTATAGATAGATGCTGGTTGATCTTCTTGTGAAGGGGACTGAAATAGGGAATGATTATATCACCATCTAAGTGATGTAATTATCCTAATATATTTTGAAATCAGGAAGTATGATGCCTCCAGCTTTGTTCTTTCTCAGGACTGATTTAGCTATTCATGGTCTTTTGTGATTCCATATAAATTGCAGAATTGTTTTTTCTGTTTCTGTAAAAAATGCCATTGGAAATTTGATAGGATTTCATTGAATATGTAGCTCATTTGGAGGTAGTATGGACATTTTAACTATATTTAGTCTCCTACACATGAATATGGATGTGATTCCAGTTGTTTTTGTCTTTCTTATTTTCTTTTATCAGTGTTTTATAATTTTCAGCATAGACGTCTTTCACCTCCTTAGTTAAGACTATTCCTAAGCATTCATACTTTTTGGTGATGTTTTAAATGGTATTGTTTTCCTAAGTTCCTTTTTCAGATGCTTTGTTGTTAGTGTATAGAAAGACAACTGACTTTTATATGCTGATTTTTTTATCCTGCAAATTTACTGAATTAGTTGATCAGTTCTAACAGTTTTTTAATGGAGTCTTTTGGGGGTTTTTACATATAAGATCATGTCATATGCAAACAAAGATAATTTTACTTCTTTCTTTCCAATTTCAGTACCTTTCATTTCTTTTTTCTCTCCTAATTGCTAAGACTTCCAGTGCAATGTTAGAGATGGCAAAAATGAGCATCCTTACCTTGTTCCTGATTTTAGAAGAAAAGTTTATAGTTTTTCACCATTGAGTATGATACTCAGTGGGCTTATATGGCTTTTATTATGTTGAGTTATTTTCCTTCTACTTCCGGTTTGTTGAGTTGTTTTTTTCATAGAAGTGTGTTGAATATCATCAAATGATTTTTCATCTATTGAGATTATGTGATCTTAATCCTTCATTCTTTTGATATGCTTATCATGTTCATTGATTTTCCTATATCAAATGATCCTTGCATCCCATGGGTAAATCTCATTTATCATGGTGTATGGTCCTTTTAATATGCTGTTGGATTCAGTTTGCTATTATTTTGTTGAGGATTTTTGCACCTATATTTATCAGAGATATTGGCCTGTAGTTTTCTTGTGATGTCTTTGATATCAGGATAATGCTGGTTTTATAAAATGAGTTTGTAAGTGTTCCCTGCTCCTTAATTTTTGCAAGAGTTTAAGAAGGATTGCATTAATTCTTCCTTAAATATTTGGCAGAATTCATGAGTGAATCCATCTGATCCTGGGATTTTCTTTGTTGGGATTATTTCATTACTAATTAAATCTCCATAGTAGTTATGAATATGTTCAAGCTTTCTATTCCTTCATGATTTAGTAATGATAGATAGTATGTGTCTAGGAATTTATCCATTTCTTCTAGATTATCCAATTTGTTGGTATGTAAATTTTCATAATAGTCTAATTCTTTTTATTTCTGTTGCATCAGTTGTAATGTCTGTTCTTTATTTTCTGATTTTTTATTATAGTCTTCTCTTTTTCTTCATAGTCAGTCTAGGTAAGGATTTGTCAAGTTTGTTTCCTTTTCAAAAACCCAAATTTAGTTTTGATTTTTGTACTGTTTTCTAATTTCTATTTACTTTATTTCTGCTCTAATCCTTCTTATTTCCTTCCTTCTACTAATATGTGGTTTAGTTTCTTTTTGAGCTCTTTGAGTATAAAGTTTGGTTGTTTATCTGGATCTTTCTTCTTTTTTTGTGTATGCATTTATTGCTATGGACTTCTCTCTTCAGATTTTGCTAAGGTTTACCAATTTTACTGATGTTTCCAGAGAATGAGATATTTGTTTCATTGATTTTTCTCTAATAATTTTATCTTTTTAAGTTCCTTGATGTCTGTGCTTATGTTTACACTTTTTTTTTTCTGCTTCCTTCTTCAAACTTATTTTGGTCTTCTGTTTTCTAGGTTATAGACGTGGGAGATAAGATAATTGACTTGAGATTTTCTTCTCTTTTTGGATTGGATTTTTTTTCACTTTTTATTGAGTGTACAATATTTATTGTACATTCATTTTACAATGATGTCCAATATTATATGTTACACTGTACAGCACAATGATTCACAATTTTTTAAATTATTTTTTAACATCTTTGTTGAAGTATAATTGCTTTACATTGTTGTGTTAGTTTCTGTTGTATAGCAAAGTGAATCAGCTATCCATATCCATACATCCCCATATCTCCTCCCTCTTGCGTTTCCCTCCCACTCTCCCTATCCCATGCCTCTAGGTGGTCACAAAGCACCGAGCTGATCTCCCTGTGCTATGCAGCTGCTTCCCACTAGCTATCTGTTTTACATTTGGTAGTGTATATATGTCAATGCCACTCTCTCACTTTGCCCCAGCTTACCCTTACCCCTCCCTGTGTCCTCAAGTCCATTCTCTACATCTGCGTCTTTGTTCTTGTCCTGACCCTAGGTTCTTCAGAGCCTTTATTTTTTTACATTCCATATATATGTGTTTGCATACAGTATTTATTTTTCTCTTTCTGACTTACTTCACTCTGTATGACAGACTCTAGGTCCATCCACCTCACTAAAAATAACTCAGTTTCATTTCTTTATATGGCTGAGTAATATTCCATTGTATATATGTGCCACATCTTTTTTATCCATTCATCCATTGATGGACACTTAGGTTGCTTCCATGTCCAGGCTATTGTAAATAGTGCTGCAATGAATATTATGGTACGTGACTCTCTTTGAATTATGGTTTTCTCAGGGTATATGCCCAGTAGTGGGATTGCTGGGTCGTATGGTAGTTCTATTTTTAGTTTTTTAAGGAACCTCCATACTGTTCTCCATAGTGGCTGTACTGATCGATTTACATTCCCACCAACAGTGCAAGAGTGTTCCCTTTTCTCCACACCCTCTCCAGCATTTATAGTTTGTAGATTTTTTGATGATGGCCATTCTGACCAGTGTGAGGTGATACCTCATTGTAGTTTTGATTTGCATTTCTCTAATGATTAGTGATGTTGAGCATCCTTTCATGTGTTTGTTGGCAATCAGTTCTTTTAAATAATTTGAAGTTTGCCTTTGGACTAAGGTATGGTCTACCTTGGCATGTTTTCTTGGCACCTCAAAAGAATGTGCAGTCTTCTGTTTTTGAGGGAAGTGTTCTGAAGGCATGTGAATTAATTCTTGTTAGTTGATAGATTTTGTGGGTTTTTTTCTTTCTTCTATATCCTGGTTTGTTTTCTATCTCACTTGTTGGAAGAGGGTTGTTAAACTTTCGAATTATAATTGTGGATTTGTCTATTTCTAATTTCAGATCTCTTACTATTTCCTTCACATATTTTGAAGCACTTTTTTTCGGTGCATTGATATCTAGTGTTGCTATGTCTTGTTGACAAATTGGCCTTGTTAGGACTACATCATTTTTGTTTTTGCCTCTGATATTTTCTTTGCTATGATATCTGCTTCAGCTGATATCAAACCCAGACACTCCTGCTTTTCCTTCAATAATGTTTGCATGTTATATCATTTTCCATCCTTTTACTTTCAACTTGCCTATATTTGAAGTGATTTTCTTGTAGACTCCAGATAGTTGGGCCATATTTTTAGAATTTATTTTTTATTGAGGTAACATTGGTTTATAACATTATATGAGTTTCAGGTATACAACATTATATTCTACTTCTATGTACACTACAGCGTCCTCACCACCAATAATTTAGTTTCAATTCATCACCACACACCAATTTTTCCCTATTGCCTTTCCCCTTCACTAATGGTAACCACTACTTTCTTCTCTGTATGTATATATTTGTTTTTGTTTGTTCATTTATTTTGCTCTTTGATTGTCTTTTTGTATTTCACATATGAATGTGTGTGTAAAATCATATGGTGTTTGTCTTTCTCTAGCTGACTTTTTTATTTTTCTTGGCATAACATCTTCAAGGTACATCCATATTGTTGCAGTTGGCAAGATTTTATCTTTTTATGATTGAGTAGTATTCCAGTGTGTGTGTGTGTGTGTGTGTGTGTGTGTGTGTGTGTGTGTGTGTGTGTATCTTATATTTTCTTTATCCATTCATTTGTTGATGGGCACTTAGATTGTTTCCATATCTTGGCTATTTTAAATAATGCTGCAATGAACATAAGGTTGCATATATCTTTCAGAAGTTGCGTTTTCATGCTCTTTGGATAAAACAGATAAGTGGGATAGCTGTATAATATAGTAGTTCTATTCTTAGTTTGTTGAGGAATCTCCATAGTGTTTTCCACAATGGTTGCACCAATTTACATTCCCACCCATCGTTCACGAGAGTTCTCTTTTCCTGCAGCCTCTCCATCACTTGTTATTTGTCGACTTTTTGGTAATAGCCATTCTGAGCAGTGTAAGGTGATATCACATTGTGGTTTTGATATGCATTTTTTGACGTTGAGCATCTTTTCATGTGCCTGTTGGCCACTTGTATGTCTTCTTTGGAAAACTGTCTATTCAGGTGCTCTGCCCATTTTTAAATTGGGTTGTCTGGTTTTTGTTTCTGTTTGTTTGATGTTGACTTGTATGAATGCTTTGTATGTTTAGATACTTACCCCTTTTTGGATATATGATTTGAAAATATTTTCTCCCATTCAGTAGGCAGCCTTTTCATTTTGTTGACAGTTTCTATCACTTTGAAGACGCTTCTTAGTTTGATGTACTGCCATTTGTTTATTTGTGTTTTTGTTTCCCTTGTCTGAGGAGACATATTCAGAAAGATATTGCTAAGACTGATATCAAAGATTATATGGCATATGTTTTCTTCTAGGAGTTTTATGGTTTCAGGTCTTATTTTAAGTCTAATTAATTTGAATTGAGTTTTATGTATGGTGTAAGATAGTAGTCTAATTTAATTTTTTTGCATTTGACCATCCACTTTTCTAACACTATGTATTGAAGAGACTATGCTGTTTCCACTGTATGGTCTTTGCTCCTTTGTCATAATTTAATCATCCATATAGGAGTGGGTTTATTTCTGGGCTCTCTGTTCTATTCCATTGATCTATGTGTCTTTTTTCCTAACAATAACATGCTGGTTTGATTGCTATAGCTTTGTAATATAGTTTGAAATCAGGGAGGGTGATAACTCCAGAAATGTTCTTTTTTCTCAAGATTTCTTTGGCTGTTCGAGATCTTTTGGGGTTCATAAAAGTTTTAGAATTTTTAGTTCTCTTTCTATGAAAGATGTCCTGAATCTGTAGGTTGCATTACATAATATGAACATTTTAACAGTGTTAATTCTTCTAATCCATAGGCATGAATTCTCTTTTCATTTTGTTGTGTATTCATCAGTTTCATTCAACAATGCCTTATAGTTTTCAGTGTATGTTTTTCACCTCTTGGTTAAATTTGCTTCTAGGTATTTTATTATTTTGGGTGCAATTTTAAATGGTACTGTTTATTTCATTTTCTGCTAGAGATGATCAAATGTTTTTTGTCCTTCATTTTGTGAAAATTATTCATTATGTTGATTGATTTGCTGAGTCTCACCATTGGTAAGAGACTGCAGTGGCTACTGGCTTGATCCTTGTAGTACTGGAATGGAAGGTAACATTCTTTCTTTACACTGCTCCCTGTTGGTCATAAATTCCCAACCAAGGTTTGGGAGCCATTTCATGACCAGTTTGTCTCACAGTGCTAGGAAGTCTCATTCCTGTGTAAGACGAGGATCTCAGTGATAGGCCATTCATGTGCTATATCTGGGTTAGGCCCTGTTAATAACCAAAATATATGGATCATCTGTCTTGCTAGTTTATTACAATTCAGGAAATGATTTCCCCTTGTTACATCTCCTTATATCTAGAATTGCACTATTATAATTAATTTTATATAGAGCTATATCAAGATGCTTAGCCATCATTAATTTTATCAGAGGCCTGGTTACACATTGGGTAATGCAGAAGACAACAATCTTTTAAAAATATACAGAGCATAAGTAATACAGCTAATATCATTAATAAAATCATAAGTGAGGATTTATGCCATGAGTTTCCAGAATCAAACCAACTCCCTAAAAGACTAGAAAGTGGATCACTTAAGGCAGAAATCTTATTTTTCATGTGGGTCATAGTTAGCATGAGAGGAAAGGTATTCTGGAAAACAAAAATTAAAAACCAGTAATATTTTAAACAAAACCTCATAAAATTATAAATCATGTTTATCAGTTCTTTCAGTGTCATGTAATTAATTCCTCTTGATTTGGATGAAGCCATCAGGTTTTCTTTTGGAGTTTTGTAATTTCTTACCCAGTACAGTAGTCTGATCTAAAAGTCATTAGAAACTTATATTTGTCAGAAAGTTTTTTTTTAATGAATCTTCGTGAAGATCTTCATTTTGTAAAGGTTTGAGAATAAAATAATGACTGTCATAAATGACAAAAGACTTAAAATGGCATGATTAAAGATCTGATTACAGTGCTATTGACAAAGAATATTGGCTGTTTCTGTACATACATTTTAAGATAAGTAGAATTATGACTGATATTATACCAAAACATACCAGATTTTTAGTAATTCCATATAATTTTTGGAAAATCTTTATTAATGACATTTACCCATACAATATAACCAAAGAAGTTTTGTTTTTTAAAAAAATTATTTATTTTTTTAAAACACCTTTATTGGAGTATAATTGCTTTACAATGGTGTGTTAGTTTCTGCTTTACAACAAAGTGAATCAATTATACATATACATGTGTTCCCATATCTCTTCCCTCTTGCTTCTGCCTCCCTCCCACCCCGCCTACCCCACCCCTCTAGATGGTCACAAACCACCTAGCTGATCTCCCTGTGGCATGCGGCTGCTTCCCACTAGCTATCCACTCTATGTTGGTAGTGTATATATGTCCATGCTATGCTCTCACTTTGACACAGCTTACCATTCCCCCTCCCCATATCCTCCAGTCCATGGTCTACTAGGTCTGTTTTATTCCCGTCCTACCACTAGGCTCTTCATGACATTTCTTTTCTTAGATTCCATACATATGTGTTAGCATATGGTATTTGCTTTTGTTCTTCTGACTTACTTCACTCTGTATGACAGACTCCAGGTCTCTCCACCTCATTACACATAACTCAGTTTCATTTCTTTTTATGGCAGAGTAATATTCCATTGTATATATGTGCCACATCTTCTTTATCCATTCATTTGGTGATGGACACTTAGGTTGCATCCTGGCTATTGTAAATAGAGCTGCAATGAACATTGTGGTACATGACTCTTTTTGAATTATGGTTTTCTCAGAGTATATGCCAAGTAGTGGGATTGCTGGGTCATATGGTAGTTCTATCTGTAGTTTTTTAAGGAACCTCCATACTGTTCTCCATAGTGGCTGTATCAATTTACATTCCTACCAACAGTGCAAGAGTGTTCCCTTTTCTCCACACCCTCTCCAGCATTTATTGTTTCTAGATTTTTTGATGATGGCCATTCTGACCGGTGTGAGATGATATCTCATTGTAGTTTCTTTTTTTTGTGTGTGTGGTACGTGAGCCTCTCTGTATTGCGGCCTCTCCCGTTGTGGAGCACAGACTCCAGATGCGCAGGCTCAGTGGCCATGGCTCATGTGCCCAGCCGCTCCGCAGCATGTGGGATCCTTCCGGATTGGGGAACAAACCCATGTCCCCTTCATCAGCAGGCGGACTCTCATCCACTGTGCCAACAGGGAAGTCCTCATTGCAGTTTTGATTTGCATTTCTCTAATGATTAATGATATTGAGCATTCTTTCATGTGTTTGCTGGCAATATGTATATTTTCTTTGGAGAAATGTCTGTTTAGGTCTTCTGCCCATTTTTGGATTGAGTTGTTTGTTTTGCTCTTATTGAGCTTCATGAAGTGCTTATAAATTTTGCATATTAATCCTTTGTCAGTTGCTTCATTTGCAACTATTTTCTCCCATTCTGAGGGTTGTCTTTTGGTCTTGATTATGGTATTCTTTGCTGTGCAAAAGCTTTTAAGTTTCATTAGGTCCCATTTGTTTATTTTTGTTTTTATTTCCATTTCTCTAGGAAGTGGGTCAAAGAGGATCTTGCTGTGATTTATGTAATAGAGTGTTCTTCCTATGTTTTCCTCTAAGAGTTTGAGAGTGTCTGGCCTCACATGTAGGTCTTTAACCCATTTTGAGTTTATTTTTGTGTCTGATGTTAGGGAGTGTTCTAATTTCATTCTTTTACATGTACCTGTCCAGTTTTCCCAGCACCACTTATTGTAGAGGCTGTCTTTCCTCCACTGTATATTCTTTCCTCCTTTATCAAAGATAAGGTGACCATATGTGTGGATCTCTCTCTGGGCTTTTTATCCGGTTCCATTGATCTATATTTCTGTTTTTGTTTCAGTACCAAACTGTCTTGATTACTGCAGCTTTGTAGTATAGTCTGAAGTCAAGGAGCCTGATTCCTCCAGCTCCATTTTTTGGTCACAAGATTGCTTTGGCTATTCAGGGTCTTTTGTGGTTCCATACAAATTGTGAACTTTTTTCTTCTATTTCTATAAAAAATGCCAGTGGTAGTTTGTTAGGAATTGCATTGAATCTGTAGATTGCATTGGGTAGTAGAGTCATTTTCACAATGTTGATTCTTCCAATCCAAGAACGTGGTACATATCTGCATCTATTTCTATCATCTTTAATTTCTTTCATAAGTGTCTTATAATTTTCTCCATACAGGTCTTTTGTCTCCTTAGGTAGGTTTAATTCCTAGATATTTTATTCTTTCTATTGCAATGGTAAATGGGAGTGTTTTCTAATTTCACTCTCAGATTTTTCATCATTAATGTATAAGAATGCCAGAGACTTATGTGCATTAATTTTGTATCTTGCTATTTTACCAGATTCATTGATTAGCTCTAGTAGATTTTTGCTAGCATCTTTAGGATTCTCTATGTATAGTATTATGTCATCTGCAAACAGTGACATTTTTACTTCTTTTCCAATTTGGATTCCTTTTATTTCTTTTTCTTCTCTGATTGCTGTGGCTAGAACTTCCAAAATTATGTTGAATAAGAGTTGTGAGAGTGGCCAACCTTGTCTTGTTCATGATATTAGTGGAAATGGTTTCCATTTTTCACCATTGAGGACGATGTTGCCTGTGGGTTTGCATATTTGGCCTTTCTTATGTTGAGGAAAGTTCTCTCTATCTGCAGGGTTTTTATCATAAATGGATGTTGAATTTTGTAAAAGCTTTCTCTGCATCTATTGAGATGATCATTTAGTTTTTCTCCTTCAGTTTGTTGATATGGTGTATCACATTTGTTTCATTTGCATATATTGAAGAATCCTTGCATTCCTTGAATAAACCCCACTTGATCATGGTGTATGATCATTTTAATGTGCTGTTGGATTCTGTTTGCTAGTATTTTGTTGAGGATTTTTGCATCTATGTTCATCAGGGATATTGGCCTGTAGTTGTCTTTCTTTGTGACGTCTTTGTCTGGTTTTGATATCACGGTGATGGCAGTCTTATAGAACGAGTTTGGGAGTGTTTCTCCCTCTGCTATCTTTTGGGAGAGTTTGAGAAGGATAGATGTTAGCTCTTCTCTAAATGTTTGATAGAATTCGCCTGTGAAGCTATCTTGTCCTCGGCTTTTGATTGTTGGACGATTTTAAATCACAGTTTCAATTTCAGTGTTTGTGATTTGTCTGTTCATATTTTCTATTTCTTCCTCGTTCAGTCTCAGCAAGTTGTGCAATTCTAAGAATTTGTCCATTTCTTCCAGGTTGTTCATTTTATTGGCATACAGTTGCTTGTAATAATCTCTCATAATCTTCTGTATTTCTGCAGTGTCAGTTGTTACTTTTCTTTGCATTTCTAATTCTATAGATATGAGTATTCTCCCGTTTTTTCTTGATGAGTCTGGCTAATGGTTTTTCAATTTTGTTTATCTTCTCACAGAACCAGCTTTTAGTTTTATTGATCTTTCCTATTGTTTCCTTCATTTCTTTTTCATTTATTTTTGATCTGATCTTTATGATTTCTTTTTGCCTGCTAAATTTGAGGGGTTTTTGTTCTTCTTTCACTAATTGCTTTAGGTTCAAGGTTAGGTTGTTTATTCGAGATGCTTCCTGTTCCTTAAGGTAGCATTGTATTGCTATAAACTTCCCTCTTAGAACTGCTTTTGCTGAACCCCGTAGGTTTTGAGTTGTCATGTCTCCATTGTCATTTGTTTATATGTGTTTTTTTATTTCCTCTTTGATGTCTTCAGTGATCACTTCGTTTTCAAGTCGTGTATTTTTTAATCTCCAGGTGTTTGTAGTGTTTACAGATCTTATCCTGTAATTGATATCTAGTCTCATAGCATTGTGGTCGGAAAAGATACTGATACGATTTCAATTTTCTTAAATTTACAAAGACTAGATTTGTGATCTATCCTGGAGATCTATCCTGGAGAATATTCAATTAAAACCTGAGAAAAATATGTTTTTTCTTGTTTTTGATTGGAATGTCCTATAAATATCAATTAAATCCATCTTGTTTAATGTATCATTTAAAACTTGTGTTTCCTTATTTATTTTCATTTTGGATGATCTGGCCATTGGTGAAAGTGCGGTGTTAAAGTTCCCTAGTATGCTTGTGTTACTGTCGATTTCCCCTTTTATGGCTGTTAATATTTGTCTTATATGTTGAGGTGCTCGTATGTTGGGTGCATAAATATTTACAATTGTTATATCTTCTTCATGGATCAATCCCTTGATCATTATGTATTGTCCTTCTTTGTCTCTTGTAATAGTCTTTATTTTAAAGTCTATTTTGTCTGATATGAGAATTGCTACTGCAGCTTTCTTCTGATTTCCATTTGCATGGAATATCTTTTTGCATCCCCTCACTTTCAGTCTGTATGTGTCCGTAGGTCTGAAGTGGGTCTCTTGTAGACAGCATATATACGGGTCTTGTTTTTGTATCCATGCAGCCAGTCCGTGTCTTTTAGTGGGATCATTTAATCCATTTACATTTAAGGTAATTATCAATAGGTATGTTCCTATTACCATTTACTTAATTGTTTCGGGTTTGTTCTTGTATGTCTTGTCCTTCTCTTGTGTTTTTTGCCTAGAAAGTTTCTTTTAGCATTTGTTTTAAAGCTACTTTGATGGTGCTGAACTCTCTCAGCTTTTGCTTTTCTGTAAAGGTTTTAATTTCTCCATCAAATCTGAATGAGATCCTTGCTGGGTAGAGTAATCTTGGTTGTAGGTTTTTCTCCTTTATCACCTTAAATATGTCCTGCCACTCCCTTCTGTCTTGCAGAGTTTGTGCTGAAAGATCAACTCTTAATCTTATTGGGATTCCCTTGTGTGATATTTTTCCTTTGCTGCTTTTAATATGTTTTCTTTGTATTTAATTTGTTGATAGTTTGATTAATATATGTCTTGGCATGTTTCTACTTGGAATTTATCCTGTATGGGACTCTCTGTGCTTCCTGGACTTGAATAACTATTTCCTTTCCCATATTAGGGAAGTTTTCAACTTTAATCTCTTGAAGTATTTTCTGAGTCCATTTCTTTTTCTCTTCTTCTGGGACCCCTATAATTCGAATGTTGGTGCATTTAATGTTGTCGGAGAGGTCTCTGAGACTGTCCTCAGTTCTTTTCATTCTTTTTCTTTATTCTGCTCTGCAGTAGTTATTTCCATGATTTTATCTTCCAGGTCACTTATCCGTCCTTTTGCCTCAATTATTCTGCTATTGATCCCATGCATAGTATTTTTAATTTCATTTATTGTGTTGTTCATCTTTCCTTGTTTCCTCTTTATTTCTTCTAGGTCCTTGTTAAATGTTTGTTGCATTTTATGTATTCTATTTCCAAGATTTTGCATCATCTTTACTATCATTATTCTGTATTCTTTTTCACGTAGACTGTCTATTTCCTTTTCATTTGTTAGGTCTGGTGGGTTTTTACCTTGCTTCTTCATCTGGTGTGTGTTTTTCTGTTTTTTCATTTTGCATATCTTACTGTGTTTGGAGTCTCCTTTTTGCAGGCTGCAGGTTCGTAGTTCCCGTTGTTTTTATGTCTGTCCCCAGTGGCCAAGGTTGCTTCAGTGGGTTGGATAGGTTTCCTGGTTGAGGGTATTAGTGCCTGTGTTCTGGTGGATGAGGATGGATCTTGTCTTTCTGGTTGGAAGGTCCATGTCTGGTGGTGTGTTTTGGAGTGTCTGTATCCTTATGATTTTAGGCAGCCTCTCTGCTAATGAATGGGACTGTGTTCCTGTCTTGCTAGTTGTTTAGCATAGGGTGTCCAGCACTGTAGCTTGCAGGTCATTGAGTGAAGCTGGGTCTTGGTGTTGAGATGGAGATCTCTGGGGCATTTTTGCCATTTGATATTACATGGTGCTGGGAGATCTCTTGTGGACCAGTGTCCTGATGTTGGTTCTCCAACCTCAGAGGCACAGCCCTCACACCTGGGTGGAGCACCAAGAGCCTTTAATCCACCCAGGAGAGAGAAAGAAAGAGAAAGAAAGATTGAAAGCAAGCAAGAAAGAAGATAAAATAAAGTAGGATAAAATTAAATAAAGTTATTAACATAAAACAATAATTATTAAGAAGAAAAATTTTTTAAAGTTACAAAAAAGGGACGGTCAGAACCGTAGGGGAAATGGTGAAAGCAAAGCTATACAGACAAAATATCAAACAGAAGCATACACATACACACTCACAAAAAGAGAAAAAGGGAAAAAAATAATATATCTCGATCCCAAAGTCCATCTCCTCAATTTGGGATGATTCATTTTCTATTCAGGTATTCCACAGATGCAGGCTACATCAAGTTGATTGTGGAGCTTTAATCCGCTGCTTCTGAGGCTGCTGGGAGTGATTTCCCTTTCTCTTCTTTGTTCACACAGCTCCTGGGGTTCAGCTTTGGATTTGACCCCACCTCTGTGTGTAGGTCGCCTGAGGCCATCAGCTCTTCACTCGACAGGATGGGGTTAAAGGAGCAGCTGATTCGGGGGCTCTGGCTCACTCAGGCCTGGGGGAGGGTGGGGTACAGATGCGGGGCGAGCCTGGAGCGGCAGAGGCTGGCGTGATGCTGCATCGACCTGAGGCGTGCCGTGCGTTCTCCCAGGGAAGTTGTCCCTGGATCCTGGTACCTGGGCAGTGGTGGCCTGCACAGTCTCTCAGCAGGGGAGGTCTGGAGAGTGACCTGTGCTCGCACATAGGTTTCTTGGTGGCGGCAGCAGCTGCCATAGCGTCTCATGCCCGTCTCTGGTGTCCACGCTGATAGAGACAGCTCACGCCCGTTTCTGGATCTCCTTTAAGTGGCGTGCTTAATCCCCTCTCCTTGCACACCAGGAAACAAAGAGGCAAGTAAATGTCTCTTGTCTCTCAGGCAGCTCCACGCAGGTTTCTGGAGGTCCTTTAAGCGGCGTGCTTAATCCCCTCTCCTCTCGCACCAGAAAACAAAGACGGAAGAAAAAGTCTCTTGCCTCTTCTGCAGCTCCAGACTGCTTCCAGACTATCCTGGCTAGCCATGGTGCACTAACTGCTTCAGGCTGTGTTCACGCAGCCTACCCCAGTCCTCTCCCGGCCTCCAACCAGAAGCCCAAGCCTCAGCTCCCAGCCCCCTCCCATCCCGGTGGGTGAGCAGACAATCCTCTCGGGCTGGTGAGTGCTGGTTGACACTGATCTCTGTGCGGGAATCTCTCTGCTTGGCCCTCCACACCCTGTTACTGCACTCTCCTCCATGGCTCTGAAGCTTCCCCCTCTGCCACCCGCAGTCTCCGTCTGTGAAGGGGCTTCTAGTGTGTGGAAACCTTTCCTCCTTCATAGCTCCCTCCCACTGGTGCAGGTCCAGTCCCTATTCTTTTGTCCTGTTTATTCTTTTTTCTTTTGCCCTACCCAGGTATGTGGAGATTTTCTTTCCTTTTGGGTGGTCTGAGGTCTTCTGTCAGCATTCAGTGGGTGTTCTATAGGAGCAGTTCCACGTGTAGATGTATTTCTGATGTATCTGTGGGGAGGAAGGTGATCTCCATGTCTTACTGTTCCACCATCTTCTCTCCTCCCCCACCAAAGAAATTTTATCACCACTCATTAGTCAATATTTAATTTGATACCAAATAAACATAATTATTTTAATATCTCACTTTTGAATGTTTCAGAGGTCATTTGAAGCATCCCAACATTAACTAGAGATCAAAAGAACTTCCTTTAGAATTTGACTTGGTGAATTTTGTCAAGATATCAAAAGGTTTTCAAAAACTTGGATCATACATCACTGTGAAACATTACTTGTTCACTCAACCAAAGTGACAATAAAATATTTCAAAGACACATACAGAAAGTTACAATATTATTTAAGAGGTAAAGAAGTCTTTCAATTTGTTATCAAAAGCAGATCAATATTCCAAGAAAACTTTGTTCTCTTTACACAGTCAACCAAATTCTAGTTTTGTACCAGCTTACTTTTAATATTAAAATTTATTTATTCAATTGAATTTTATTTTAACCTTATCCAGTCACAACCATGCAGAAACTCTTTCTTCAGGGTTCCTTTTCCACCAACCTTCTGTAACTTCCTTTTTACTTTCAGATTTTGTCATATGCTTTTTCTTTCTTTCTCTCTCTCCAGGACAAAATTACTTTCTTTTCTCATAACAAAATTCATTTCCATGCTTTATACTTTTCTCCTTTTATACAAAGATGTTTTCCTTATTGATTTTAGTAGTTTTAGTTACATATAACAATAGAAATCTTAACTTTAAAAACCTTAACCTCTACTGAAAACTGAGAAGTAAGCAATTATGAACTTTTACATTAATGTTTTGTAGATTGACAAACTTATACATATTATTTATTATTTCTAAAAACATGCTTTTTTATAGAAAAAAATTTTCAGCGTGGTCCCCCAAATTTTTATTCTTTAGTTTCTCTGTGGAAGGAAGACAGAGTCTGTCCAGTAATTTATGTTTCAGTATCTTATTTAGTTTTGGAATAATGTAGATATTTTAAAAATTTCCACCATTTAACTTAGCAAAACTCTAAATTTTCTAGTTACCAAAAATCTGCAGAAACTATTTTTAAGTTGACATACCATAAAGCATAGTTATTCTTAAAGAGTTCACCTAAAAGCTTTCACCCCATTTAAATCTATTTAACTTACTTGTTCCCAACAATCATGTTTATATTACCCATGAAAACTTTAAGGGTCATTAGACCAAGTCGGCCATCATCCCAAACTATTTTTCTTCCTGACAAATTTTATAACAGAGGTAATATGACTTTATTAGACTTTTAGTAAACCTAAGTGTAATAAAAGTAAGACATCTGCATTAATTAAACCAACAACATAATACCAAATATTAATTTAATATTGAATATTTCCCAGGTTATATGCACTTGAAATTCATTTGGGTTAGTTTCTATTATATTTATAATATTTAATGTGTAAGCACTTACTTTAGAGTCAATTAAATAGAGCTCTTTTATCAATTTAATTTTGTTAATACTATCTGCAGGTAGAAACATATGTATAATGTACACCCAGGCATATAAATAGTTAACCAGAGATCTCATAGCTTTATTTTAAAACTTAATCATGAATTAGGTGTTATAATATAAACTTACTAGTTTATAAATAATAGCTGTAATAAATCACATTTATTTGCTTAGATGACTAAGGCTTTTTACTATTTGTGGAAAAGACTTTTGAAAATTGTATTTATCCTTGATAAATCCTTATGAAGGGTGTAAATTAGATTTTGGAGGAAGGAGCTGTTCCAGCAGTTTGAGTTTAAAAAAGGTCCCTTTCTCCCCCTTTTTGGTTTCAGGTTCTACCTGACTGAGCTAATTAGGCTTAGTCTCAGGTCATTGTTTGCTGTATTTACATTTCTAACTTGTAGAGATATGCAAGACAAAAGCATTTGCTTTTAATTTCCCCAAAATCTAGTCTGCTACCAAAGTGATATTAAGGATTGATTTGCCCAACTAAATTTTCTTTAATTGCCTTTTTGATCAGTGAGATTTCCAACTAATCTGGAATTCAAGAGTTCTATGTTCTAGAATTTTACAGTTTAATTTATCATGCCTTCCAAAGTTTGCACAAAGCATTCAACAAAGGCCCTCTTTCTGAGTGTACAAGTTAAACCCAGAGCAATTTACCCTGCGTGCAAAGAAACTCTCCATTATTAACCGTATTAGCCTCGGAATATTAGCTCCCAGGTTTTATTTCATACTGTGTGGGCTTGGGTAACCTATTGGTTTCCTATTGTATGTTTAATTAACATTGCCTGAGGGACAGATTTATATGCCCTGTCTTATAATACCAGGCAGGAGAAGTGTTCCCCAGGGAAACATAATATCTATCCCAAAATATAAGTAGGCAAAAGATATGTAACTCTTTTATACAAGGCCCATTTAAATATACCATCAGAGCAATCAAGATGGTGGATTAGTAGGATGTGAAGCTCACGTTCTCCCACAAATACATCAAAAATACATCTACATGTAGAAAAGTTCTCACAGATTATCTACTGAGCACTGGCAGAAGGCCTCAGACTGCTGAAAGGCAAGAAAATCTCCATGTAAACAGGTAGGAAAAAAAGAAGAAAAAAGAAAGCAAGAAAGGAATTGGGACAGGACTGTGCCCCTGGGAGGGAGCTGTGAAAGAGGAAAGGTTCCTGAATGCTGGGAAGCCCCTCACCAGTGGGGAGACAGGACAGAAGGGGAGCTTCACAGTGTGAGAGGAGAATGCAGCATCTGGTTTGTGGTAGCCAGAGCAGAGAAAGAACAGCACAGACAGTCAATGGTGCCTCCCTGCACTCCCCAGCTGAGACACACTACTGCCACTGTGGGCAGGGTCTTGGTGCTGGAACTTGGACTTCAGAGATCAGAACTGGGGAGAGGACTGGAGTTGGCTGTGTGGAAACAGCCTGTGGGGGAGAGTGCTGGAATCCAGTGTGACCACAACTGAGAGTGTACATGGAGGGAGCCTGGGCCACCTTAGAGGCCAGTTGTCATTGTTTGGGGAGGGTGCATAAGGGGAGAGGTGCGACCCGGATTGTAGCCATTTTCCCTGTGCGTGTGCTTGCAGAGTGCAGTACAGGTTCCAGGGATAGTCACAAGTTGCCACCACCACCTGCCTGAATGCTGGGAGTGTTCACAAGCCCCTGCCACCTCCCTCCCGGAACCTAGGCGTGTTCATGAGCCCCCACCACTGACTGCCCAGATGCCAGGAGTGGTCGTGAGATGCCACTGCTGCCCTTAAAAACTCCGGTAGTGGTCAGGAGCTTCTTCTGATCCCATCACATGCTCTGGGAATATGCCTGAGCCACCACTGCCTCCAAGATCCCCAGGAACAGGAAACAGCTGCCACATCTGCACATCCCCTATCAAGGGGATAACAACCAGCACACACTGAGGAAAGAGGTGACAGGCATCCATGCTAAAAACAGCCCTTGCACCAAGCAATTAAACCCACATAAGCTACACAAGGATGCCCCCACATATAAATAGCCCTGCAAGACCACAGTAGATAATTATTTCTACTAACCTCACAGAGTAAGAGAACTATAAGTAAAATGAAGGAGCAGAGGAACCACTCCCAGTTAAAAGACCAAGATAACTACCCTGAAAGAACAAACAATGGAACAGACCTCTTTGGTCTAATAGACACTGATTTCCAAAAGGAAATAATGAAAATACTGAAGGAAATAAGAAAGACTGTCGACAGAAATGCAGAGTACTGTACAAAAGAACTGGAAACTATAAATAGGAACTAGGAAAAAATAGACAGCTCATTTGCAGAGACAAAAGCTAAGCTAAAGGCAATGAAGAGCAGAATGAATAATGCAGAAGAATGAATAAGTGACCTGGAAGACAGAATAATGGAAACCACCCAATCAGGAGAGCAGACACAAAGCCAAATAAAAAAAAAATTAAAGCAATATAAGAGATCTATGAGATAATATAAAGCATGCCAATTTATGTATAATAAGAATTCCAGAAGAAGAAAGAGTAAAAGGGGTTGGAAATGTATTTAAAGAAATTATGGCTGAAAACTTCCCAACCTAAAAAGCAAAACAGATATGCAGATACAGGGAGCACAGATGATCCCAAACAAGATAAAGCCAGACAGATCTATACCACGACATATTATGATAAAAATTGGTAAAAGTTAAAGAGAGGATTCAAAAAGCAGCAAGAGAAAAACAAAGAGTTAATTACAAGGGCACCCCACACCATAAGGCTATCAGCTGATTTCTCCACAGAAACGTTGCAGGCCAGAAGGAAGTGGAAAGATAGATTCAAAGTCCTGAAGGGGAAAAATCTGCAACCTAGGATACTCTACCCAGCAAGACTATTATTTAGAACAGAAGGAGAGGTAAAGAATTTCTCAGACAAGCAAAAATTAAGAGCATACAGCAATACTAAACCTATCCTAGAGGAAATATTGAAAGATCTTCTCTAAGTAGAAAAGTAAGAATCTATAGGAAAGAGAAAACCACAATTGGAAAGTAAATCATTTAAGCCAGTACACAGATTATAATAAATGAATAAATAAAATTTCTGTGAAAGTGATGATAACCACAATGAACAGCAAAAGGATGAACGTGAAGATGTAAAAAAACGACATCAAAATCATAAAATAGAGAGGAGAGTAGGAAAATGTAGATATTTTTTCTTTCTAGAATGTGTTTGAGCCTATATGACTACCAGTCTAATGCAAGTAGAGATAGAAAGGGGTTAACATACTGTAAGAACAGGGTAACCACAAGTCAAAAACATACAATAGATTCATTAAAACCAAAAAGAAGAGAATATAAGTATAACACAAAGGAAAATCATTAAACCACAAAAGAAAAAAACAGAACAAGAAAGGGACAAAGAAGAAATATAAAATCAAGGGGAAAACAAGATTGAAAATGGCAATAAATACCTATGTAACAATAATTACCTTAAATGTCAATGGACTAAATGCTCCAGTCAAAAGACACAGTCTGGCCAAATAGATTTTTTAAAAAAGCAAAACAAAAAAACAAGAGCCTACAATATACTGCCAACAAGAAACCCACTTTAGGGCAAAGGATACACATAGATTGAAAGTGAGGGGATGGAAAGAGATACTTCATGCTAACAAAAATGACAGGAAAGTGGGGGTTACAATACTCATATCAGACTAAATAGATGTTAAAACAAAGGCCATAAAGAAAGATGAAGGACACTATATAATGATAAAAGAATCAATACAAGAAGATGATTTTACACTCATTAACATATATGCACTAATATAGGAGGACCCCAATACATAAATCAATACTAACAGACATAAAGGGAGAAATTGACAGGAATACAATAATAGTAGGAGACTTTAACACCCCACTCACATCAATGGACAGATCTTCTAGACAGAGAATCAATAAGGCAACAGAGATCCTAAATGATACAGTAGAACAGTTAGACCTAATTGATATTTTCAGGACATTACATCCCAGAAAAACCCAGAAATCCCATTTTTTTCAAGTGCAAATGGAACATTCCCTAGGATTGACTACATTCTAGGGCACAAAAGAAGTCTCAGCAAATTTAAGAGTATAGAAATTATCTCAAGCATCTTTTCTGACCACAACAGCATGAAACTGGAAATTAACCACAGAAAAAGGAATGAGAAAAAAAATTACCTGGAGACTAAACAACATGCTACTAAAAAACCAATGGGTCAATGATGAAATCAAATAGGAAATTTAAAAATACCTTGAGACAAATGACAATGAAAGTACAACCATACAAAATCTGTGGGATGCAGCAAAAGCAGTTCTTAGAGGGAAGTTCATAGTGATACAGACTTTCCTCAAAAAACAAGAAAAATATCAAACAACCTAACCTACATCTTAAAAGAATTAGAAAAAGAAGAAAAAATAAAACCTAAAGTCAGCAGAAGGAAGGAAATAATAGAGGTCAGAGAGGAAATAAATAAAATAGAGATTCAAAAAACAGAAGAAAAAAGTCAATAAAACCAAGAGCTGGTTCTTTGAAAGGATAAACAAGACTGACAAATCTCTGGTCAGGCTCACCAAGAAGAAAGGAGAGAGAACTCAAATTAAAAAAATAAGAAATGTAAAAGGGTACATAACCAATTACGCAGAAATACAAAAAACCATAAGGGAATACTATGAATAAGTATATGCCAACAAATTCGATAGCCTAGAAGAAATGGACAAGTTTCTAGAAATACACAGCCCACCAAAATTGAATCAAGCACATGAAAAGCTGCTCAACATCACTAATTGTTAGAGAAATGCAAATCAAAACTACAATGAGGTATCACCTCACACCAGTTAGAATGGGCATCATCAAAAAATCTACAAATAACAAATACTGGAGAGGGTGTGGAGAAATAGGAACCGTCCTGCACTGCTGGTGGGAATGTAAGTTGATACAACCACTATGGAGAACAGTATGGAGGTTCCTTAAAAAACTAAAAATAGAATTACCATATGACCCAGCAATCCCGCTACTGGGCATATACCCAGAGAAACCCATAATTCAAAAAGACATTTGCACCCCAATGTTCATTGCAGCACTATTTACAATAGCCAGGTCATGGAAACAACCTAAATGCCCATCAACAGATGAATGGATAAAGAAGTTGTGGTACATATATACAATGGAGTATTACTCAGCCATAAAAAGGGATGAAATTGGATCATTTGTAGAGATGTGGATGGGTCTAGAGACTGTCTTACAGAGTGAAGTAAGTCAGAAAGAGAAAAACAAATATCGTATATTAACACATATATGTGGAACCTAGAAAAATGGTACAGATGAACTGGTTTGCAGGGTAGAAATAGAGACATAGATGTATAGAACAAATGTATGGACACCAAGGGGGGAAAGTGGTGGTGGGGTGGGGTGTGGGGTGATGAATTGGGAGGTTGGAATTGACATATATACATTAATATGTATAAAATAGATAACTAATAAGAACCTGCTTTATAAAAAATAAATAAAATTCAAAAATAAATTTAAAAAATAAAAATAAATGAAATGTACAATTAAGAAAAAAGGGAAGAAATAGATAATCTGAACAGACCAATCACTAAAAGTGAAATAGAAACTGTAATTTTAAAACTCCCTACAAATTAAAATCCAGGACCAGATGGCTTCACAGGTGAATTCTACCAAACATACAAAGAATAACTTATACCAATCCTTCTCAGACTCTTCCAAAAAACTGAAGAGGAAGGAAGACTCCCAAAGACATTCTATGAAGCCATCACCCTGATACTAAAACCAGACAAAGATACCACCAAAAAAGAAAATTAGAGGCCAATATCTTTGATAAATATAGATGCAAAAATTCTCAACAAAATGTTGGCAAATCGAATCCAGCAACACATAATAACAATCATACACCATGACCAAGTGGGATTTATCCCAAGTTCACAGGGATGGTTCAATATACACAAATCAATCAATGTGATCCACCACATAAACAATAGAAAAGACAAAAACCACATGATTATCTCCCTAGATGCAGAAAAAGCATTTGACAAAATTCAACCTCCATTCATGATAAAAACTGTTACCAACGTGGATATAGAGGGAACATATCTCAATATAATAAAAGCTATTTATGACAAACCCACGACCAATATAATACTCAATGGTGAAAAGCTCAAAGTCTTCCCACTAAAATCTGGAACAAGACAAGTATGCCCACTCTCACCTATTCTATTCAACATAGTATTGGAAGTCCTAGCCACAGCAATCAGACAAGAAAAAGAAATAAAAATTATCCAAATTGTAAGGGAAGAGGTAAAATTGTCATTATATGCAGAAGATTTGATACCATATATAGAAAACCCTGAAAACTCCTCACAAAAACAAATAGAACTGATAAACAAATTTAGCAAGATGCAATGATATAAGATTAACACACAGACAGTGATTGCATTTCTTTACACCAACAATGAAATATCAGGAAGGGAATGTAA
Organism: Kogia breviceps; assembly: GCF_026419965.1. NCBI lineage: Eukaryota > Metazoa > Chordata > Mammalia > Artiodactyla > Physeteridae > Kogia > Kogia breviceps. Next base: position 79,277,679 of record NC_081330.1, on the reverse strand, counting down.
AAAAAAAAAAAAAAAAAAAAAAAAAAAAACACCTTTTAGAATCAAACCCCCCAAAATAAAATACTTAGGAATAAACCTGACCAAGGAGGTGAAAGACTTCTATGCCGAGAACTATAAAACATTAATAAAACAAATTGAAGATGATTCAAAGAAATGGAAACATATCCCATGTTTTTGGATTGGAAGAATTAATATTATTAATTCTACCCAAAGCAATCTACAGATTTAATGTGATCCCTTTCAAATTACCCATGGCATTGTTCACAGAACTAGAACAAATAATTCCAAAATTCATATGGAACCATAAGAGACCTGGGATCCCCAAAGCAACCTGAAGAAAAAGAACAAAGGAAGACACATAACCCTCCTAGACATCAGGCAATACTACAAGGCTACAATAATCAAAAACAGACATATAGATCAATGGAACAGAGTAGAGAACTCAGGAAACAGACATATGGATCAATAGAACAAAATAGAGAGCCCAGAAACGAATCCACACACCTATGGTCAATTCATCTTTGACAAAGGAGGCAAGAATATACAACGGGAAAAAGTATCTTCAGCACATGGTGTTGGGAAAGTTTGACAGCCACATGTAAATCAATGAAGTTAGAACACACCCTCTCACCATACACAAAAATAAACTCAAAATGGCTTAAAGACTTAAACATAAGACATGCCACCATAAAACTCCTAGAAGAGAACATGGGCAAAATCTTCTGTGACATAAAGCATACCAGTGACAAATCTGTGACACATATCACATATCAGTGACAAGTCTGTGACATAAATAATACCTTGGTCAGTCTTCCAAGGCAATAGAAATAAAAACAAAAATAAACAAATGGGACATAATCAAACTTACAAGATTTTGCACAGCAAAGGAAACCATAAACAAAACAAAAAGACCACCTACAGAATGGGAGAAAATATTTGCAAATGATGTGACTGACAAAGGTTTAATTTCCAAAATATACAAACAGCTCATACAACTCAGCAGCAGAAAAACAACTCTATCCGGAAATGGGCAGAAGACACACATAGACACTTCTCCAAAGAAGACATACAGATGCCCAATAGGTACATGAAAAAATGCTCAACATTGCTAATTAGTAGAGAAATTCAAATCAAAACTACAATGTGGTGTCACCTCACACTGGTCAGAATGGCCATCATTAAAAATCTATAAATAACATATTCTGGAGAGGGTGTGGAGAAAAGGGAACCCTCCTACACTGTTGGAGAGAATGTAAATTGGTGCAGCCACTATGGAGAACAATATGGAGGTTCCTTAAAAAACTAAAATTTGAGTTACTATATGATCCTGCAATCCCACTCCTGGGCATATATCCAGAGAAATCTCTAATTCGAAAAGATACATGCACCCCAATGTTCATAGCAGCGCTATTCACAATAGCCAAGACATGGGAACAACCTAAATGCCCATTGATAGATGCATGGATAAAGATGAGGTGGTACGTATATACAATGAAATGCTACTCAGCTATAAAAAAGAATGAAATAATACCATTTGCAGCCACATGGATGGACACAGAGATTATCATACTATGTAAGTCAGAAAGAGAAAGACAACCATATGATATCACTTATATGTGAAATCTAAAATACGACATAAGTGAACCTATCTATGAAACAGATACAGAATCACGGACTTAGAGAACAGGTTGGTGGTTGCCAAGGGAGAGTGATTTGGTTGTGGGATGGTATGGTTGTTTGGGGTTAGAAGATGTAAGTTTTTATAGATAGAATGGATAAACAACAAGGTTCTACTGTATAGCACAGAGAACTATATTCAATATCATAATAAACCATAATGGAACAGAATATATAAAACAGAATGTATATATATTTATAACTTAATCACTGCTGTACAGCAGTAAATTAACACATTTTATCTCAACTATACTTCAATAAAAAGTACCATTTAAAAAATAAACTTTCATTTCAATTTTGTCAACTCTTATACCTTTAACTTTAGTCTCCATGAAGACCTCATCATCAAGTCTTATTCTTACAAGAAATCATAGATACTTTTCTTTTATCCCTGGGCCATTTTATTCATTTTTGTATGCACACAGTGAGGGGTGGGGCTGAGGGACTCAGACCCTTTTGTAAATCTTTGATTTGATTAATTTATCTAACTGATGCCCCAGCAATTGCTGGTGAGTGTGATTTCATTTGAGCCTTATAAATATATATATTTTTTAAACTGGGATAAATAGAGCAGACTTAGGGCCCTTTAATGTTTTGGGGACCAATGTGGGGGATCCATTTGGTCCATCCAACATTAGGTAGTGTTGTATCAAAATCTTTGTTTTAATCCCATTAACACCCATTTTATTTTTCCCATTTCTTAATAGCCATCTAAAGATTTCCATTAAGTCCCTTTAAATGTCCACCTCATTGGGAAGAAGCCTCTTGACTTTCCCCTTAGCTTCTTCTTCTTCTGTTAATCAAACTAAGGAACATCAGTTAATTTATTGTTTTTATTAGCATCTATAAGATCCATTGAGGGGAAGCCAAGACCACAGGTAAGGCTTCCCTAACTGTTTTTTATTGTTTGTTTTATATTAAGGGAGTCCTTAAAGTTAGCTATTATAATTTTTGTATCCATTTTATGATTTGGTCTTTTCAGTTGTACCAATAAAACAGCTGTTTATAATGAGAATTCTTTAAAAATTTACCAACTTAGAAGTTTTTCCAATTTAAAGGATCCATTGTCTAGCCATTGACCAGTAACATCTTAGTAGCAACTCAAACCAATAAGATGCAAGAGCCATCCTCAAAAGAGAGTGCAAAGGATACAGCCTTCACAAGATCTGGAAAGTTTACTCCTAAAAATAGTTTAAGAGAGTAAAGGCCTTCGTTGTAGAGGTGATGCAACAAAGATTGAGATGGTAAAGTCCACTTATGGTCTAGGACCCCTTATGACAAATTTCCCTGAGAGTTGGCATAGCCAGACAAAACGACTGTTTGGAGTCTCAGTCTATTTGACTGGCTGCCAAATGTACACCATATGTGTACCGTCTGGATGGCAGAGGCCAAGATTTCAAAGCACAGAATGAAACATCTAAAAATCAGGTAGAACATTTGCATCTTAAAGACAGAGGGCGAGAAAGGCAAGTTCCTTCTTCACTGGGGGAGAGGAAGCAATAGGAGGCAGAAGTAATGGAAGAGAGAAATAGATAGCATCTGGATCAGGCAGTTCAGGTAAAAGAGAATACGAGGGAGGAGCAGAGGGAGAGGCAGGGTTAACACTAGTGGCTTTTTAAAATTCCAATATAATTTCAAGAAATTTGTTTCCTGCAAAGGTGTTATTATTTCCTTTTTTTCTAAACTTCTGAATACCAATCAAAATAAGCATTCCATTCAGTCTGTTTGATCTTATGACCAGCTTTCTCTAGCTGCACAGGCCAAAAAACTTAATTTTGCAATGTCAAAAGAACCCCAATTTGTCCACTTTAGGTTGAGGTCTCCTTTAGTATAGTTTCCCCTATTAAGTATTTGCAAGTATAAATTCCATACATTAACTTGGCTGGGGTGTTAGTTGGAGGTTAGAAATCTGTCATTCCTTTTTCTTTTGTTTTGAAAGCTTTGTTTCCCATTCTGAGGTCTGTTTGTCATGATAAAGCTACTAATGATGATTGTGTGGTGGACAAATATTCTGTTTGTGAGCTTAACTCCTCTAGATGCACCCTAGTGTCGTTTCAGCTCTTTTACGTGTCTAAGTTTCTCCCTCCAGCTGTCTAAAACTGCCATGGGTGCTTGGAACACTGAGTGGCCAGTTCTCATATGTGGTCCCTGTATGAGCAAGTTTTTTTTTTTTAGTTAAATAAGTGGGTTTCCTTATGGGAATGCTCTATAGTATGAAGACTTGCCTCCACCACTCCAGGTTTCTCAGTTGCCTGAGAAAGTCATTGCTTACCACGAGGAGATGTCCCTTTTCTTCTTCAGAGCAGAAAGCTCTCATGTGATAGTTTCACTTTTATGCCAACAAACCCTATTAGAGCAGCCAATTCAAGGAAAAACAACAGGCCAGCTTCCTACGTAATCACCCAGTCCAAACCTACTCACTGTCCTTCAGCTGAGTAAACTCATCCCAGTGTCTCTCAACTGGGGTAACCCACTCAATGCCTTTCAATTGAGAAAAATCTTCCCAGTGTCTCAACTGGGGTAACCCAGATACCTCTTCTTGAAACTAAGTTGAAAGGAAATCTACTCCTTACAACGAGGAGTTTGTCCACCACTGAATGAAACTTACGGTCATCAGCCAATAACAGGAGATCCAAGACCCAGGAGAGATTCACCCAGATGCATCTGGACTCACTGAGGAGGCAGATGGGCACAAGGGACCTCTGCTGGTACCAAGGCTCTGGATTCTCAGAGTTTAGGCAAAGAAGAGAAGTCTGCTCTGGTTTCCATCGTGGTTGCCAAAACTGTCGACTGAAGAAAAATGCACAACCTAAATGCTGTGAGTTAAGTTTTATTCAGGGATCTTACTGAACATGATAACCTAGGAGACTGCCTCTCAGCTCTGGGGAACTGCTCTGAAGAGGTAAGGGAGGAGCCAGAGTATATACGTTTTGCTGGAAAAAAATACATAGTCAAACATCAAAAGATTACTGCTAATCACTAAGAACAGACATCTCATTATTTTAGTGCTTTTCTATGTGTGGGAAGATGCAAGAATCTTGATTCACTGAAATTATTCCTTAGATAGTCATGCTAACTATCTAAGGCTGGAATCCAAATACAGAATGCTTCCTGTTTTTCCTCCATCCTGAATTCCCCTCAGAATGCACTGTTGGTGGGCTAATGACTTTATCCTTGTAGAACTGGAAAGGTGGGTGACATTCTTTGTTTACTGAAATGGCAGGCAATATTCTTTGTTTACATTTCCTTCTACTGACTTTGGACTTTGCTTCTTTTTCTTTTACTACTTCCTTTAGATGTAAGGTTAGATTATGTATTTAAGATGTTTTTCTTATTTCTTGAGGTAGGCTTGTATTGCTATAAATTCCCCTCTTAGTACTGCTTTTGATACATCCCATAGATTTTATATAATGTATTTTCATTTTCTTTTGTCTTCAGACATTTTTTAATTTCTTTTTTGATTTCTTCATTGACCCACCTGTTATTCAGTAGCATGTTGTTGAGTCTTCACATTTTTATGCTCTTTCCAGATTTCTTCTTGTAATTGATTTCTAGTTTCATACCACTGGGATTGGAAAAGATGCTTGATATGATTTTAATCTTCTAAAATATACTGAGACTTGTTTTGAGTCCCAACATATGGTGTATCCTTGAGAAAGTCCCATGTTCACTTGAGAAGAATATTCTGCTGCATTTCTGTATAGAACATAGAAATGTTCTATACAGATCTCTCAAATACATCTGGTTTAAAGTATCATTTAAGGCCATTGTTTCCTTGTTAACTTTCTGTCTGGATGATCTATTTATTTATGTAAATGGGGTGTTAAAAGTCTGCTACTATTATTGTGTTGCTGTCAATTTCTACTTTTGGGTCTGTTAATAAATGCTTTATATACTTTGGTGCCCCTATGTTAGGTGCATATTTATTAATAACTGTTACATCTTCTTGATGAATTCTTTTATCATTTTATACTGTCTTTGCTTCTTGTTATCTTTTTTTGGCTTGAAGTCTGTGAGTGTGACTAGACCCACTTTCCTCTGCCTTTCACTTGGACTATTATCTTCCATCCCTTCTCTTTGGGCCTCTGTTTCTCTTTAGAGCTGAGGTGAGTCTTCCGGAGGCAGTATATAGTTGAGTCTTGCTTTTTAGTCCATCCAGCCACTCTGTGTATTTTGATTGGTCAGCTCAGTCCATTTATATTTAGTGAGATTATTGATAAATGAGAATTTCATCCTGCCATTTGATCTTTTGTTTTTCTGGTTGCTCTATATCTCCATTGTTTCTTTTTCCTTGTGTTTCTGTTTACTATTTTACTTCTGGTGGTTTTCTATGATGCTTTTCTCAGTTTCCTCTTTTTTATGTTTTGTGCCTCTGCTCTGGATTTACGTTTTATAGTTAACATGAAGTTTGCTTACAACATATCATAGATAAAATAGTCCTTTTTTGGCTGATAGCATCTGTTCTTCATTTGCTTATATGGGTTCTATCCTATTCTTTCCATTTTATGTTTTTGATATCTCAAATTATCCTTTTTTTGTTGTGAGTTTGTTGCCAAATTGAAGTAGCTATAGTTATTTTTTTTCTTCTTTTCCCCCTTTCCACCTTTATGCTATAGTAAATTGTTTAACAACATATTCTGATATAGAGTTGCACTTTTGTCTGCCTATCATCTTACTCAAAGTTTTGTGTAATTTTGCATTTTTGTTTCTGGTAGAAGAGCTTCTTTCAACATTTCTTATAAGGCAGGTCTAGCATTGATGAGCTCTCTCAACTTTTGCTTGTCTGAGAAATCCCTTATATTTCCTTTATATCTGAATGATAACTTTGCTTCATTGAGTATTCTTTGCTGATGGTTTTATCTTTCAGTAGTTTGATAGTATCACTCGACTCCTTCCTAGCCTGTAGAGTTTCTGCTGAGAAATCTGTTGATAAACTAATAGAGTTTACTTTGTAGTTAACCAATATTTTTCCCCTGGCTGCCTTAATTTTTTTTCTTCTTGCCTTTGACTTTTGACAGTTTTAATATAACATTTCTTGATAAAGTCTTTTTTCACTGAAGACCTAATTATAGGTCTTCTCTTAGCTTCATGGACTTGTATATCCAGTTCCTTCCCCAGGTTTGGGAAGTTCTCAGATATTATTTCTTTAAATAAACCGTCTGCTCCCTTTTCCCTCTTTTCTCCATCTGGGATATCCGTTGCCCTAATGTTGCTCTTCCTCAGTGAGTCAGATAGATCTTGTGGAATTTCCTTTTTAAAATATTTTTAATTCTATTTCCTTTCTACCTGTATCATTTCTAAATATCTGTCTCAGAACTCAGTAACTTTTTCCTTTCATGTGGCCTGCTCTTTTTCCAGTGCTTTTTAGTGCATTCTTCATCTTATTTACTGAGTGCTTCAGGTTCAGAATTTCTGTTTGGTTCCTTTTTAGAGTTTCCATCTCTTTGGTAAAGTATTGCTTTTGTTCAGTAATTTTATTCCTGAACTCACTGAACTGCCTTTCTGAGTTTTCTTGGAGCTCATAGAGTTTCTTAATGACAGCTATTTTAAATTACAGAAGTTGGATCACCATATTCTGTGACTTTGTTTGGTTTCTGAAGAATTGTCATTTTCTTTTGTGATACAGCATTACTATGGTTCTTCATGGTGCTTGATGAGTTGTTCCGCTACACATTTGAAGTAGCAAGCACCTTCTTTAGGTAAAGCTTTTTTTCCTCTTTTACTTTATTCTAATGATTCAATAGGTTAGAAATTAGAGGCCTTTCTTTTGTTTTCCAGTATGTGGTGCTATAGCACAAGTTTTTGGTTTCTCTTACCTGAGCTACCTCTGGTTATATTTTGAGTAAGCAATTTCCACCCTCCACTGCCTCTGTCACAAGTGTCACCAACTGCCCTTGTTATCACTGCTTGTGCCTCTGGGTTTGTTGATGCCTTGCTACTGCCACTGTCACTGGTATTGTCACCTGGACAATTAGGATGGTAGATGTTTCTCCTGCATCTGGGATCTTCTGAGTTGCAGGCTCTGTCACCATTGGAGAAGGAGGGGAGCTGGGGTTGCAGGTACCTCTGCCATGACTGGTGCTGCTGGCTTCGTGGGACCCACTGCAGTGGACAAGGGATTGAGGTGGGGGCTGGAGTCACAGGAACCTCTGCAGCTGGAAGGATGGGATCATGGGCTCTGCTGCCACTGCTGTCCAGTTATCTGTGGCTGAGGCTGCTGCTGTGGCTGGGAGGCTTGAGTCATGTGTGATGACTCCCCTACTGCTACTGGGTTCTCTGGGACCGTGGCTCAGCTGCTGTGGCCAAGGGGCTGGGATTGCAAATACTGCTTCCTTTATCCTCCCAGTTTTGCCTCCTCTATGTTTTCCAGTCCACCCGCCTTTAGAGGTACAGATGTGTGGAATTCTCCATTGTCCTGGTGTGCTGGACATAGACACATTGTTGATTTGTGGATATTTTTGTGGATTGAAGGAGAAAGACAAAGGGAGTATCTCACTTAGCTGTGATGTTGACATCACTCCAGATCATATTTTAAAATCCACTCTACTAATCCCTCTTTTTAATTGGTGTAGTTATGCCATTTATATTCAGTGTAATTACTAAGATGTTAGGGCTTTTAATCTTGCCATTTTATTGTTTGTTTTCTATATATTCTTTGTTTCTTTTTTCTCTCTTTCTCCTTTCTTGCCTTCCTGTTGGTTACTTAAACATTTTTTAGAATTCTTTTGATTTATTTTTAGTGCTTTTGAGTATATCTTTTTATACTGATTTTAGTGGTATGTTGATACACACACACACACGGACAATCACTAAAATATATATCCACGTATATATATTTGTATAACATATATCCAACATATAGTATAACATGTAATATATATATGATAGTACATAATATATAACATATAATACACAAAATATTATATATATTATACTTTATATGTTATTATATTGAAATATAGTATATATTGCAACAGTCTATTGTAGTCATCTTATTAATTCTGGTGAAGTGTAGAAACCCTAACAACTTTTATGTTATTTAACTCTCACATATATAGTTTTCTTAAATGTTTTCTCTGCATACTTTTAGAAGAACTTCAGGAAGTATTATGATTTTGCTTAAAATATCAAACATAATTTAGAAAAATCAATGGGATAAGGGACACTTACTTTATTATTGATATTTTCTTCCTTACAGTGTTCTTTCTTCCTTCCTGAAATTCCAGGTTTCCTCCTCTTATTATTTCCTTTCTGTTTAGAGAACTTCCTTTGTTCATTCTTCTAGGATAAGTCTGCCTATGACACATTCTCTTAATTTTCCTTCATTTAAGAATATCTTTCTTTTAACATCTTTATTGGAGTATAATTGCTTTAAGAATATCTTGATTTCCCTTTCATTACTGAAGGATATTGTCACTACATAGAATTTTTGTTGAAAATTCTTTTTTCTTTCAGCACTTAAGTTCCATTTCCTTTTGGCTTTCATTATTTCTGATGGGAATTATGCCATCATTTTAATTTTTCCCTTATATGTAAAGTGTATTTTTCCTTTGGTTGCTTTCAATATATTTTATTTTTCTTAATTTTTAGAAGTTTAATTATGATGTGTCTTGTCATGGAATAATTTGGGTTTATGTTATTTGGGTCTCCCTCTGATTCTTGAATCTGTAGTTTTATATCTCTGGCCAAATTTGGGATATTTATAGCATCAACCTAAATAAAGAGGTAAAGTGAGGCAAGCTCACATTACCAGAAATTGAGTTTATTCAGGAATATCAGAGGAGTTGCAATTCGGGAAACATATGCTATAGCAAGCTACAAGTGAGTCCACTGAGGGTTTGGGGTGGACTGTATGGGCAAGAAGTGTAAAGAGGGGGAATTCCACCCAGAGTTTAAGCAGTAAATTTGTTGGCTTGAGGATGGAGAGAGATTCTTAGCAGATACTCATTGGTCAGAGATAAGTCTTAGGCTTCTGTAAATTATGCATTTATGTAAATCAGTCTATCAGTCCTTAGGTTCTGTTCTTCTGAGGGCGCACATGTGAGATTTTCCATTTCATATCTTCCAGTTCCATTTTAGATTGAAATTATTTCACAGTTCCCTCTCTTGATCAAAATGTTTCACAGAAAGCATTGCTGATCAACCATGTCTTTGGGCATTGTTTTCCTTCCTCCCTTTGTTCTCTTCTCTTCCCTTCTCTCCTCTCTCTCTTTTTCTTTCTTTTTCTCTTTCTGACATTGTTATATGAGATACATGTCCCTTGGAGCTGAAGAGGACCATCCTCAGGCATCTTGTCCCGTGGAGGAGAGGATGGCAAGTGGATTTCATTGGCCTCATTTGAACAAAAAGAAATGTCAAAAACCAAGCTCTGTATATTAGGATCAGGATAGCTGATTCAGGGAAACCAAAGAAGTATGAGTAGACTTGATGTTTGGGAATTAGCTAGTGTACTCTGCTGATTTCTGAGAAAGCTGTAAATTTTTGTAAGGTTAGGTTAATTTTCTTTTATCAGCCCGTGTTGACCATCTCCATTTCATCCCTGACATAAGTGACTCCATTTTAGTTTGGTTCTACATTTTCCCTTTTTTATTAAGTCTTCATTGCAGGGTGCTGATCACCTAATATATTGCTAGGTGTTTCTTCTGCATGGACTTTGCCTTTTGACTGATAATCCATTTTGTTTATTTTTCTTCACCATACTATGATTGGACACCTTTCTTCAGGGTGAGAGAAGCTTTGGGGGTTAGTAGCAACTTCAAAAGGCTACATTTGAGTGCCTTCTTTATATTGGGGCTAAGTGGAGGGTCAAGGCAGGGAGATCTTGTCAAGGTTATGGGTGTTAGGTATCAGTTTGAAGCATTGGACAAGCAATTTCAGTTTTGTTAGTTTTACAGATGCTGGATAGACAACAGCTGAGTACTTTAAAAATTGCAACACAAAATAAAATGGCAGGTAGAAAGACCAAAACTATACTGTAGATCTAAACTATGAGCCCAATCCTGTTGGTAACCAGTTGAGTAAATGACAATTCTAAGATGAGTCAGTTTGGACTTGTAACCAATGGGCTTGTTCTCATATTTTAGATAATTGTACCTCCACTCCCCCAGAAGTGTTAAGTACAGACACTTCCTTGTTCAGCTAAGAGATAACTGAAGACTATTCTATTGACAAGGACAACTTTAGCTAGAGAACCAAGGAATTTTTCTTGGGCTGCTATGGCCTTAGCAGTGGTGTTGGTGATGTTTCCAAGGGTAAAAGAGAGGTTTCTGATCATAGCTTCATTCACACTCACTCCTAACCAGGGAAGTAGGGATCTGCCAAAGGAAGTGAATACTGAATCATAAATGCTTCTCATAAGTCCTGTCTAACTTGATGATGTAAATTCAGGTGAGATGTGTCTCAGTTTGGTTGTGGACAGTTAAGGGCACAGTTAGATAACCTAAGAAACACTGTCCAGTTATGTGTAAGCCATCTAAGCATTCATAGATGCAAAGAGAATGCTAACCACCACAAAGATAAATCCTGTCAAGGTGCAAACTACTCTTGCTAAAGTGGCATTTTAATGGATTCACGTACAAGGATTGCTACATATGTCCTTTCAAGCCTGAGGTCAGTTAGGTTTTCAGTACATTCAGGAAGTAAATATTCTAGCCTGAAATAAAAGTTGTTCTAAATTTCCTGCAAAGGTGGGTGCTGCTGAGATTTTTTTGTGATTGGGGCCATATCTGATTTAGATACTCATAATAATGTGCGGATGCATATGTAATCTGGCTTGCATAGGTATTTGTGCCTTATTGGGCAAGCACAGTTATAATCAGAGAAAGGTAAAAAACAAGTCACTGGGAAACCTGGCTCCAAAAATTTAACTCTGTAGCTGACATCAAAGGGAATTTGGGTGTTGTTTATGGTGGTGTCAAGATAGAAGAAAAATTGGTTACATGAAGGACCAGGTGTTGTAGAAAAAATGGGGCACGAGAGGATGGTTACATCCTAGGTCTCGAGTGAGTCTCTGGGGTGGGCCACCGAGTGAGGGTCCTTGGCTTTGCACAAAAAAGAATTCAAGAGCGAGCCACAGTAAAGTGAAAGCAGAGAGATGCACATGCCATAGACAGAGTGTGGGCCGGCTCAGAAGGCAAGAGACAGCCCCAGGGCATGGGGTCGTCTAGGAAAGTAAGAGTAGCCTTGTACTGTGGGGTGGTTAGTTTTTATGGGCTGGGTAATTTCATAGGCTAATGAGTGGGAGGAATATTCTAACTATCTTGGATAAGGGGCAGGGATTTCCAGGAGTTGGGGCACCACCCACTTTTTGGCCTTTTATAGTTGGCTTCAGAACTGTCATGGCAGCCATGGGTGTGTCATTTAGTATGCTAATATATTACAGTGAGTGCATAATCAGGCTCAAGGTCTACTGGAAGTCAAATCTTTCACCATCTTAGACCCAATAAGTTCTAACCAGTTTTTGTGGTATCCTGTTCTCCCTAATGGCTTTGTCATTCTTTTAATGGTTGTGCCCTGCCCCCCTCCTTCCTGTCTCATAGGGGCTCTCCAACATTATAAAGAGATTGAAGTTTCAGATGGCAAATGGAGCAGTCTGAAAGGTTACCTCCCTTGGCAATTGCCTGGGAGACATGGAGAAGGGCATTATGTTTTCAGGTCAGGGAGCAAGGGAAAAGGGCAAACAGGAGCATAAAACAGATAAGCAGAGGGGTCTGATTAATATCCCCCCATCATGATTTTCATAGTAAAGGAGAATAGTGGTGGAGGTATACAGGCCTGGTGTGGTGTATTGGGATAGCTGTCTTCATCAGATGTCATTATTTCTGGCCAGTGGGAGATCTTGAGTTTGAGATCACAGTGACTTTACTGTCCCATTCAGGTCCTGTGATTCTTTTAAATTGTGACAGATGAATCCAAGGTTGGATGCCTTCAAGTTTAGCAACACAGGAATTGGTACCAGAAAAGATACTTTCCAATGAGGGAAGAGGGAATCCCTTAGGTGATGTATTTTCCAGTAGAAATATTCTCCAAGAAGTAGGTTATGAGAGGAGTCAGAATTTAGGTTGTATTTTTATTCAGCATAATATTTTTAACCTGTGAGAACTGTTTCTGGGAATGGAGAATAGGTGACTGGCAATAGGTCCTGCTGGGCAATTTGAGGGTCAGAGTATGATGAATGAGGAAGATGCATCAGTCTTCCACTTACTATTTAATAGGGAGTGAGCTTATGTTTTTCAAAAGCTAAGGACTTTAGATTCAAAAGGACCAGTGACAGTAACCTGGTCCAGGGACATTCCAAAGTCTCACAAAATTTTTCTAATTGGATTTTAGTGATGCCATTAGTTTTTTCTACTAGTCATGAAGATTGTGGATGACATGGGCAATGCAGCCTCTGTAGCACAGCAAAGACTTTGCAGAGTTATTGGATTATCTGCCCAATAAAATGAGTTGTGTGGTCACTATGCAAGATGGTGGGAGTGCCCAATATAGGGATGATGTCTTCAAGTAATTTCTTTGTTACAAAAGAGGCAGGTGCTTGTCCAGAGGTAAAAGCTTCTACCCAGTGAGAAACATGCAGACCATGACCAATACATATTTGTTCACTTGTTCTTAACAATTATATTTACATTAGTCTTAACTTATGTTTGGATTAGTTATAGGTAAGCCAAATGAGGCCTAGGTAAGAGTTCCTGAAGAAAACAAGGTAGAACATTTACATCTTAAAAGGACAAGGAAAAAATGCAAGTTCCTCCAAGAAGGACTTTTGTTTCATAAATCCAGATGTTTTAAAATATCTGTAAGACTTTTGAGATGAGTAAAGAAAGTTTGGGGACTGGTGAAGAAAAAGGATAGGGGGGCTTTGAATTGCTTCAAGAGCTGTGTTTCTGTTCTTGTAAAGACTAGATTTGTAAGGCAAATACAGTTGTTTTTAATTCATAAAGGAGTTAGATTGAAACTTGAATAACATAGGTTGATGCACCCATCTAACAATATTATCTTCAATTTGCTTCTTTAAATCAGGGAGAAGATCTTCAACTAAGATAAAAATCAAAAGATTCCTATATTCTAGATTTAGAGCTTTGTTTTTGGAATGTTATAGTGAATCCTTCCACAAAAGGTTTCAGAATGTTTTCCTTTCCCTCTGGGTACATAGTTTTATTTTGGTTTAGGGGAGAAAGCTTTAAAATGTTCCTATCAGGCTCTGAATATCAGCTTCCAATTTGGCCAACTTCTGACCATAGAGCTACTTTAAAAATCCTTCTAAATATCTTATTAGGTTTCAGCCAAGACAAACCATAAATATTCCTGGCAGTATTGAATGACTCCATGATGCAAGAGGCGTCTCCAAAGAGGGTACAGTGTATATTACCCTCCCAATATCCAGAGCTGTTCCCAAAGATAACCAAAAGAAAGACTTAGACAGTTCTCCTGAGGGCTGGCAATAATTGGTAGGACCCTAGCTGTAAATGGAGTTCAACTCACATTTCTAGCCAGCCATATCTAGCCACAGGTAGGGTGCAACTCACATTTCTGTCCAGCCATATTTTGGGGCCCCCAACATGATGGTTGTCAATCCAAGTTCTTAGGACACAAAATAAGACAAACAGGAAGGCAACAGCTGTCCCTAGGAGAGAAAGGATCAATAACCAGTGGTTCTGGATTAGGAAAGGGAGGGAAAATATGAAATTTTACCTTCCTCTCGATTGGGTACTACAGACATATCCAGGAGAATTGATTCCAGTAAGAATTCTCACTCTTTGCTGGCTTCTGCCACTTTACAACCAGGATCCTATCTGCAGGCTCTGTAGTGAGTGTGGTTTAAAGTAGAGAGTGCAGCTCCAGAATTTACCAGAATTTGTCAAGGTTTTCTTATTAATTTTAATTTTAGTTTCCCCTTGGCTATTTAAGGGAATAACTGGTGGTAGTTACAGGAGAATTTTTGGTGTCGCATCTGACCTGGGAAAGGTCCATATGGGGGCCCTCATTCAAAGGTATATTTGGTGGTATCTCTAAGGCTACGAACTTGGCAGACTTTTGCTTATGGTCACGTGGTCTCTTCAGGGTGGAAAGACAATTCAGACAGAAGACTAGTAGAATGAATACTCAAGTAAAGGAGGATAGAGCAGAACAGTAGAAGTTAGATCAGTCTTATAGTCTTTTGTTTTAGGTACTTCTTGTATATATAATTCTTTATTAGCCTTTTGCAATTAATCTTTATATGAAGCTATTTTGGAATTTTGAAGCCTTTTGGAGGCTTCTGCATGTGAATTAAAATAAACTTCTCATTATGTTTGTTTGATTTGAGAACCCTTGCTTTCAAGTGTACTTCCTAAATGAGTGATCTTGTGTAGTTGGAACATTCTTCATAATGGCCATTGTAATTCTAGGTTGTCTTCAGTGAGATTGGTCTACACACATGAGGAGAGACCATGTTTTATTTAACATAAAACTTGCCAGAGTTCCAAGAGAGGGGCTACCCTTAGAACATTTAGATGACTGGGATCCCATTTCTGGAATTTTCCTGAGAGCAAAGAAAAAAATCCTAGTTAGCCTAAGGGGTATGCTTAGGGTTTGGGCTTGGGTTTTGCTTGACAGTGTGCTTTTCACAGGCTACTTCTTTTTCCTAGTAGGCAGCCTTTGCCCTATTTTTCTAACCTGTAACCAGGTGTCCCTCATTGCATGGAATTTTCTTGTGAGTGCTGTTCTGTGAAACTTGAGCTCATCTGTGGCCACCTTATCCTCACACAGGAGTCTTGTGCTTCAGAGACAATTGTCTCTCATATAAAGGTATCTGATTTAATTTTAATTTTGCTCTCAGGAAAAATCCACAAGTTTTAATTTAAATCAAGACATTCTAATTCATAAACCAAAAGAGTACTCACAAGAAGGACAATTTGTCCTTATCCAAATTCCAAGCAAAGTTGGAGAACTTGACCAAAAGGAGGGAACTTCAAAACTGAGAGGAGACTCATCAAGCCAGAAACAGAGAGTGACTCACAGAAGCATTGAGTGCAAGGGGCTACCTCACTCAATACTGAGGGTTGCCATCACTCTGGGGGTTATCTCCTTTGATCCCACTTCCAACACCATGAAACATCAACCAAAATAAAGAGGTAAATTGAGGCAAACTCAAATGATCAGAAATTGAATTTATTTGGAAATAGCAGAGGAATTGCAGTTTGGGAAATGCACACTGTAGCAAGTTGAGTCTGTTAAGGGTTTAGGGTGTGCTGTATTTATGGGCAAGGAGTATAAAAAGGGGGAAATCCAGCCAGAGTTTAAGAGTAAGTTTACTGGCTTTAGGATGGGGGAGAGATTCTTGGCAGATGTTCATTGTCTTCAGAAGTCACAGTCTTCTGAAAATTAGGCATTCAGTTTCTCAATTCTTACATACTGTTCTTCTGCGTGCATGTGAATGAGTCTTCATTTCATACCTTCTGATTCCATTTTATTTTATTAAAAAAATTTATTGGAGTGTAATTGCTTTACAATGTTGTATTAGGTTCTGCTGTACAATAAAGTGAATCAAGTATATGTATACATACATCCCCTCCCTCTTGGATCTCCTTCCCTTGCTTCTCTATCCCACCCATCTAGGTTGTCACAGAGCACCAATCTGAGCTTCCTGTGCTTTATAGCATGTTCCCACTAGCTATCGAGTTTATGCATGGTAGTATATATATGTTAATCCTAATCTCCCAATTTGTCCCACCCTCCCCTTTCACCCCTGTGTCCATATGTCTGTACACTACATCTGTGTCTCTATTCTTGCCCAGGAAATAGGTTTATATGTACAGTTTTTCTAGGTTCCACAAATATGCGTTAATATACAATATTTATTTTTCTCTTCCGGGTTACTTCACTCTGTATGACAGATTCTAAGTCCATCTACATCTTTACACATGATCCAGTTTCATTCCTTTTAATGGCTGAGTAATATTCCATTTTACATATGTACCACATCTTCTTTATCCATTCATCTGTTGTTGAACATCTAGGTTGTTTCCATGTCCTGGCTATTGTAAATAGGGCTGCAATGAACACTGAGGCTACATGTGTCCTTTCGAATTATAGTTTTCTCAGGGTATATGCACAATAGGGGAATTGCTGGGTCATATATTAGTTCTATTTTTAGTTTTTTAAGGAACCTCCATACTGTTCTCAATAGTGGTTGTATCAATTTACATTCCCACCAACAGTGCAAAAGTGTTCCCTTTTCTGCACACCCTATCCAGCATTTATTGTTTGTAGATTTTATGATGATGGCCATTCTGACTGGGGAGAGGTGATACCTCATTGTAGTTTTGATATGCATTTCTCTCATGATTTGTGATGTCGAGCATCTTTACATGTGCCTCTTGGCCATCTGTATGTTTTCTTTGGTGAAACGTCTATTTAGGTTTTCCACCCATTTTTTAATTGGGTTGTTTGTTTTTCTGATATTGAGCTCCATGTGCTGTTTGTATATTTTGGGGATTAATCCTGTGTCTGTTGCTTCATTTGCAAATATTTTCTCCCATTCTGAGGGTTGTCTTTTTGTTTTGTTTATCGTTTCCTTTCCTGTGCAAAAGCTTTTATGTTTAATTAGGTCCCATTTGTTTATTTTCATTTTTATTTCCATTACTCTAGGAGGTGGGTCAAAAAAGATCGTGCTGTGGTTTATATCAAAGAGTGTCTTTCCTATGTTTTCCTCTAAGAGTTTTATAGTGTCTGGTCTTACATTTAGGTCATTTATCCATTTTGAGTTTATTTTTGTGTATGCTGTTAGGAAGTGTTCTAATTTAATTCTTTTACATGTAGCTGTCCAGTTTTCCCAGCACCACTTATTGAAGAGTCTGTCTTTTCTCCATTGTATGTTCCTACCTCCTCTGTCATAAATTAGGTGACTATATGTGCATGGGTTTATCTCTTGGCTTTCTATCCTGTGCCATTGATCTATATTACTGTTTTTGTGCCAGTACCATACTGTCTTTATTACTATAGCTTTGTAGTATAGTTTGAAGTCAAGGAGCCTGAATCCTCCAGCTCCATTTTTCATTCTCAAGATTGCTTTGGCTATTTGGGATCTTTTCTATTTCCATACAAATTGTAGAATTTTTGGTTCTGATTCTGTGAAGAATGCCATTGGTAGTTTGATAGGGATTGCATTGAATCTGTAGGTTGCTTTGGGTAGTATAGTCATTTTCACAATATTGATTCTTCCAATCCAAGAACATGGTATCTTTCTCCATCTGTATGTGTCATATTTGATTTCTTTCATCAGTGTTTTATAGTTTTCAGAGTACAAGTCTTTTGCCTCCTTAGGTAGGTTTATTCCTAGGTAATTTTTTCTTTTTGTTGTGATGGTAAATGAGATTGTTTCCTTAATTTCTCTTTCTGATTTTTCATCATTATTGTATAGGAATGCAAGGGATTTCTGTGCATTAATTTCATATCCTGCAACATTACCAAATTCATTGATTACTTCTAGTAGTTTTCTGGTGGCATCTTTAGGATTTTCTATGTATAGTATTATGTCATCTGCAAGCAATGACAGTTTTACTTCTTTCTTTCCAATTTGGATTCCTTTCATTTCTTTTTCTTCTCTGATTGCCATGGCTAGGACTTCCAAAACTATGTGGAATAGGATTGGCAAAACTGGACATCCTTAGGGCTTCCCTGGTGGCACAGTGGTTAATAGTCCAGCTGCTGATGCAGGTGATATGGGTTCATGCCCCAGTCCGGGAAGATCCCACATGCTGTGGAATGGCTGGGCCCGTGAGCCATGGCTGCTGAGCCTGCACCTCCAGAGCCTGTGCTCCGCAACAGGAGAGGCCACAACAGTGAGAGACCCATGTACTGCAAAAAAAAAAAGAAGCCTTTTGGGCTTCCCTGGTGGCGCAGTGGTTGAGAGTCCGCCTGCCGATGCAGGGGACACAGGTTTGTGCCCCAGTCTGGGAGGATCCCACGTGCCGTGGAGCGGCTGGGCCCATGAGCCATGGCCTCTGAGTCTGCGCCTCCAGAGCCTGTGCTCTGCAACGGGAGAGGCCACAACAGTGAGTGGCCTGCGTAATGAAAAAACAAGAACAAAAACAAAAGTTGACATCCTTGGCTTGTTCCTAATATTAGTTGAAATGCTTTCAGCTTTTCACCATTGAGACTGATGTTTACTGTGTGTTTGTGAGAATGACAGCCTTTTTTATGTTGGGGTAGGTTCTCTCTATGCCCACTTTCTGGAGTCTATTTATCATAAATGAGTGTTTAATATTGTCAGAAGCTTTTTCTGCATCTATTGAGATGATCATGTTTTTTATTCCTTAATTTGTTAATATGGTGTATCACATTGGTTGATTTTCATATATTGAAGAATCCTTGCATTCCTGGGATAAATCCCTCTTGATTGTTGTGTATGATCCTTTTAATGTGTTGTTGGATTCGGTTTGCTAGTATTTTATTGAGGATTTTTGCTTCTATGTTCATCAGTGTTATTGGTCTGTAATTTTCTTTTTTTGTGATATCTTTGTCTGGTTTTGGTATCAGGGTGATGGTGGCCTTGTAGAATGAATTTGGGAGTGTTCCTCCCTCTGCTATTTTGTGGAAGAGTTTGAGAATGAGAGGTGTTAGCTCTTCTCTAAAAGTTTGATAGAATTCACCTGTGAAGCCATCTGGTCCTATACTTTTATTTATTGGAAGAATTTTTTTTTTTTTTTTTGCGGTATGCGGGCCTCTCACTGTTGTGGCCTCTCCCGTTGCGGAGCACAGGCTCCGGACGCACAGGCTCAGTGGCCATGGCTCACGGGCTTAGTTGCTCCGCGGCATGTGGGATCTTCCCGGACCAGGGCACGAACCCGTGTCTCCTGCATCGGCAGGCGGATTCTCAACCACTGCGCCACCAGGGAAGCCCAATTGGAAGAATTTTAATTACAGTTTCAATTTCATTACTTGTGTTAGGTCTGTTTATATTTCCTAATTCTTCCTGGTTCAGTCTTGGAAAATTGTACCTTTCCAAAAATTTGTCCATTTCTTCATGGTTGTCCATTTTATTGGCATACAGTTATTTGTAGTTGTCTCTTATGATCCTTTGTATTACTGCAGTGTCAGTTGTGATTTCTCCTTTTTCATTTCTAATTTTATTGATTTGCATCCTCTCCCTTTTTTCTTGATGAGTCTGGCTAATGTTTTATCAGTTTTACCTTCTCATAGAACCAACTTTTAGTTTTACTGATCTTTTTTATTATTATCTTTGTTTCTATTTCATTTATTTCTTCTCTGATTTTTATGATTTTTCTCCTACAGCCTTTGAGTTTTCTTTGTTCTTCTTTCTCTAGGTGCTATAGGTGGAAGTTTAGGTTGTTTATTTGAGATTTTTCTTATTTTTGGTGGTGAGATTGAACTCTTATAAGCTTCCCTGTTAGAACTGTTTTGTTGCATTCCATAGGTTTTGGCTTGTCGTGTTTTCATTGTTATTTGTTTCTATATATTTTTTAATTTCTTCTTTGATTTCTTCAGTGATCTCTTGGTTGTTTAGTAGTACACTGTTTAGCCTCCATGTATTTGTGTTTTTCACAGTTATTTTCCTGTAATTGATTTCTAATCTCATTGTGTTTGTGGTCATTAAAAGGTGCTTGTTATGATTTCAATTTTCTTAAATTTTCCAAGGCTTGATTTTTGACCCAAATATGATCTATCCTGGAGAATGTTCCATGTGCACTTGAGAAGAAAGTGTATTCTGCCACTTTTGGGTGGAATGTCTTTAACTATCAATTATATCTATCTGGCCTCTTGTGTCATTTAAAGCTTGTGATTCCTTATTTATTTTCTCTTTGGATGATCTGTCCATTGCTGTAAGTGGGGTGTTAAAGTCCCCTACTACTTCTGTGTTACTGTTGATTTTCCTTTTTATGGCTGTTAGCATTTGCCTTATGTATTGAAGTGCTCCTATGTTTGGTGCATAAATATTTATAATTATTATATTTTTTCTTGGATTGATGCCTTGATCATTATGTAGTGTCCTTTCTTATCTCTTTATTTTAAAGTCTATTTTATCTGATATGAGTATTGCTCCTCAAGCTTTCTTTTGATTTCCATTTGCATGGGATATCTTTTTCCAACCCCTTACTTTCAGTCTGTATGTGTCCCTATGTCTGAAGTGGGTCTCTTGTAAACAGCATATAGATGGGTCTTGTTTTTGTATCCACCCTGCTGGTCTGCATAGTTTGATTCGAGCACTTAATCCATTTACATTTAAGGTAAATATCAATATGTATGTTCCTATTTCCAATTTCTTAATTGCTTTGGGTTTGTTTTGTGGGTCATTTTCTTCTTGTGTTTCCCACCTATAGAAGTTCCTTTAACATTTGTTGTAAAGCTGGTTTGGTATTTAGTTGTACTGAGCAGGAGAAATAGGAAAAAAGCATGTCTTCATCTTCCTAGAAGCAAAAAATGTAGCACTTGATTTAAAAATACATTGTATCTTTAATGTTTTGTGATATTACAAAATTTAAAGCTTATTTTATCAGAGCCTTAGATATGAAGTTTAGCAGTTCATTCAGGAAATAATTCCTACTTTAAAAATCCATTTAAAGCAATATAACTGAATAATACAACTTTCTATTGTTATTTATTTAGGTTACTTCCATTTAAATATTATACCAAACTTAGCATAATTTATTTATACTTACTACTAATATATATTAAAGATGTATTTAAAAGTCCTCATTAACATAAACAAACCAGGTATGTTTTAAAATAATATTTTCAAATTGAAAAGTCTTAGTAACACCTGTTTGAGAAAGAAACAAATAATTTATTTAGATTTTAAATTGAGATGCTAATATTTAATTCTGTATCAAAGAATTTTTTAGGCTTTCTGGAAAAAAGAGCATTATGAATATGTCATACTACAATGTCAATTGTTTGAGAAAACACTTATTTATGCTTAACCTCTGCTGTTTCTAACCTGGATATTATTTGAGTATTTCTTCATCATGAAATTCTATTGTTGAGAGATAGAATAATGAAAAATAAAATAGATTTAAACAAGTGGTCTTGCCCCAAACCTCACCCTGGACACAGCAACCCACAATTAGGAGGTAACTCACAAATATGAAACTTCTCCCTCTGGAGCGAGGGTTTTTCCCCCACATCGGACACCCAAACCCTTGGGAACTGCACCATGGAGGCAAGCCCTCAAAATTTCTGGCTTTGACAACCAATGGGGCTAATATCCAGGAAACCCAAAAGTTTGTAGGGAACTGAGATTCCTCTTTTAAAAAGCTTTTGTGCAACTATGGATACTATGTATAAAATAGATAACTACTGAGAACCTACTGTATAGCACAGGGAACTCTACTCAATGCTCTGTGGTGACCTAAATGAAATTCAAAAAATAGGGGATATATGTATACATATAGCTGATTCACTTTGCTGTACAGTATAAACTAACACAATATTGTAAAGCAATATATTGTATTCGCCAATAAAAAGTTTTAAAATAAAATGCTTATATGCCCACACACTCACCCTGAGACCCAGCACAAAAACAACAGTTTGAAAAGCACCTAGACCATATGGGAAAATATTTATTTGCTAATCTTAAAGCATCTGGCAAAGGGCCAGGGGCCTACTGGGACTCTATCCAGGCTTGGAGGCAATGGTTGATGCCATTTTTGTGCTCTCCCTCCACCTTGCTAGTGCAGGCAGGTAAGGCCTGCCCCCGTGTTCTTGCATAGCCCCACTAAAGCTGGTGGGTGAATCCAGCACCTGTGCTCTCCCACAGTGCTGCTAAAGCTGCTGAATACATACAATCCACACAGGTGATGTCCGTTGAATGCCCAGCACTGATGGCCAGGGGGCTTGAAGTTCTGGGCCCCATGGGACTGAAACAAAGAGACAGTTCCTGGCAGGTTATCACCTGCATGGCACATAGAACATACTGAAACACACCCTCAGTCTTCCTGAGAAAAAGGCCTATTTACTTCTCATAGAGCTTCAGCCTGAGGGGCAGGCTTCAGGTTTACCACTCACCTAGATGCTACAGAGGTGCTATCAGGGAACATAGACCAGGGGACACCATCTTTGCATTCTCCCTTCTCCTTTCTACAACTCAACAGTACCACCCATAAAGGAGCTTAAACATTCATCTCTAGCCCCACTTTTTGCAACTGTCACCAAGAGGACACATCCAGGTAGCCTGGTCTAGAGGCAGTAGACTTTACAATTGCCGTCCCATTATATGTGTTTGCATATTTTAAAAGCTCTTGCCTGAGGGTCTGACTTCCAGTCAGCCTGAAACTAGGTGCTGAGATTCTTCCCTTTGGAACACTGACAGGTCTAGGCACAATCTCAACAACTGTGACCTGTCAAGAATAAATCTGGCTGCTTAGATAATTACAAAGGTTCCAGAGACAATGAAAAGTTTGGACAAGGTTGAACAATAAGGTTCACCATCTACATGAGGCTACCCCTTCAATACTGGGAGAGGTGGCTATTTCACCAAATACCTAGAATCAAACACAGATAGTCAAGCCAAATGAGGAGATAGAGGACTATGTGTCAAATAAAAGAACAAGATAAAACCCGAGAAAACTCTTAATGAAACATAGATTAGTAATTTATCTGATAAAGAGTTGAAGGTAATGGCCATGACGATGCTCCCCAAACTTGGGACAAGAATGGATGAACAGGTTGAAAACGTCAACAAAGAGCTAGAAAATATAAGAAAGTACTAAACAGAAGTCACAGGGCTGAAGAATACAGTAACCAAACTGAAAAATACACTAGAGGGTGTATTAAAGACTTAAATGTAAGACCTAAAGTTACAAAACTTCTAGAGGAAAACGTAGGCAGTATGATCTTTGACATCAGTCTTAGTAATTTTTTCTGGATATATCTCCTTAGGCAATGTAAACAAAAGCAGAAATAAACAAGTGGTACTGCATCAAATTAAAAATCTTTTGCACAGCAAAGGAAACACTCAACAAAATGAAATGGTTACCTACTGAATGGGAGAAATATTTGTGAATGATATATCCAATAAGCGGTTAATATCCAAAATATACAAACAACTCATAAAACTGAACAGACATTTTTCTAAAGAGACATACAGATGGCCAACAGGCACATGAAAAGATGCTTGGCATCAGTAATCATCAGGGAAATGCAAATCAAAACCACAATGAGATATCACCTCACCCCTGTCAGAATAGCTATTATACAAAAGACAACAAATAACAAGTGTTGGTAAGGGTATGGAAAAGAGGGAACTCTTATGCACTGTTGGGAATGTAAATTTGTGCAGCCAGTATGGAAAACAGTATGGAGATTCCACAAGAAATACTCCTGAGTATTTACCTGAAGAAAAGGAAAACACTGATTTGAAAAGATATATGCACACTTGTGTTCACTGTAGCATTATTTACAGTAGTCAAGATAGGAAAGCAACCTAAGTGCCCATCAATAGATGAATAGATAAAGAAGATGTGACCTCTGTCTTTCTCTTTCGCATGCACGCATGTGCATGCACACACACACACAACACACACACACAATGGAATATAACTCAGCCATAAAGAAAGGATGAAATGCTTCCATTTGCAACAACATGAATGGACATAGAGGATATTATGCTAAATGAAATACTTCACGTGTAGGAGTACAAAGATCACATGATTTCACTAATGTGTGAAATCTAAAAAACAAACTACCCTAGCAAACAAAGCAAAGTCAAACTAATAGATGCAGAGAACACATTGATGGCTGCCAGAGGGGAGAAAAGTGTGGGGATTAGAGAATGGGTGAAGGGTGTCAAGAGGTACAAACTTCCAGTTATAAAATTAAAAAGTCATGGGGATGTAATGCACAGTGGGTCACTATAGTCAATAATATTTTATTGCATATTTGAACTTTGCTAAGAATGTATGTCTTTTTAATTTTTTTATTTTATATTGGAGTATAGTTGACTAATAATGTCTTAGTTTCAGCTGTACAGCAAAGTGATTCAATTATACATATACATGTATCTATTCTTTTTCAAATTTTTCCTCATTTGGTTACTATAGAATATTGAGAAGAGTTCCCTGTGCTATACAATAGGTCCTTGTTTGTTATTAATTTTAAATATAGCAGTGTGTACATGTCAACCCCAAACTCCCAATATATCCTTCCCCCCACCATTCCCTGCTGGTAACCATAAGCTCATTCTCTAAGTCTGTCAGTGTGTTACTGTTTTGTAAATGAATTTATTTGTATGTTTTTGGTGTTTTTTTTAGATTCTGCATATAAGTGATATCATATGATTGTTGTCTTTCTCCATCTAACTTACTTCAACTAGTAAGATAATCTCCAGGTCCATCCATGTTGCTGCAAATGGCATTATTTCATTCTTTTTATGGCTAAATAATATTCTGTTGTATAAGTATGTCACATCTTCTTTATCCGTTCATCTGTCAATAGACATTTAGGTTGCTTCCATATCTTGGCTCTTGTAAATAGTGCTGCAATGAACATTGGAGTACATGTATATTTTTGAATTATGGTTTTCTCTAAATATATGACCCGGAATCAGATTGCTGGATCATACGGTAATTCTATTTTTAGTTTTTTAAGGAACCGCCATACTGTTCTCCATAGTGGCTGTAAGAAATTACATTCTCACCAACAGTGTAGGAGGGTTCCCTTTCTTCCATAACCTCTCAAGGATTTGTTTGTCGATTTTTTGATGATGGCCATTCTGACTGGTGTGAAGTGATATCTTATTGTAGTTCTGATGTGCATTTCTCTAATAATTAGCAACATTTAGCATCTTTTCATGTGCCTCTTGGCCATCTGTATGTCTTCTTTGGAGAAATGTCTGCTTAGGTCTTCTGCCAATTTTTTGTTTGGGTTGTTTGGTTTTTTAATATTGAGCTGCAAGAGCTGTAGGTAAATTTTGGAGATTAATCCCTTGTCAGTTGCATCATTTGCAAATATTTTCTTCCATTCTGAGTGTTGACGTTTTATTTTGTTTATAGTTTCCATTGCTGTGCAAAAGATTTTTCATTTCATTAGGTCCCATCTGTTTATTTTTGTTTTTATTTCCATTACTCTAGGAGATGTATCAAAAAAGACATTGCTGCAATTTATGTCAAAGAGTGTTCTGCCTATGTTTTCCTCTAAGAGGTTTCTAGTATCTGGTCTTACATTTAGGTCTTTAATCCATTTTGAGTTTATTTTTGTGTGCGCTATAAAAGAATGTACTAATTTCATTTTTTAATATGTAGTTGTCCAGCTTTCCCAGCAACACTTATTGATGAGATTGTCTTTACAGTCTTTCCTCCACTGTATATTCTTGCCTCCTTTTTCATACACGATAGGTGCATGAATTAATTCCTTGGCTTTCTAGCCTGTTCCGTTTATCTATATGTCTCTTTTTATGCCAGTACCATACTGTTTTGATGACTGTAGCTTTGTAGTATAGTCTGAAGTCAGGGAGCCTGATTCCTCCAGCTTTGTTTTACTTTCTCAATATTGCTTTGGCTATTCAGGGTCTTCATTGTCTCCATACGTATATCAGGATTTTTTGTTCTAGTTCTCTGAAAAATGCCATTGGTAATTTGATAGGGATTGCATTGAATTTGTAGATTGCCTTGGGTAGTATAGTCATTTTAACAATGTTGATTCTTCAAATCCAAGAACATGGTATATCCTTCAATCTGTTTGTGTCATCTTTGATTTCTTTTACCAGCATCTTATAGTTTTTTGGAGTACAGGTCTTTTGTTTCCTTAGGTAGATTTATTCCTAGGTATTTTATTCTTTTTGATGAAATGGTGAATGGGATTGTTTCATGAATTTCTCTTTCTGATTTTTCGTTGTTAATGTATAGAAATGCAACAGATTTCTGTACATTAATTTTGAATCCTGCAACTTTACAAAATTCATTGATGAGCTCTAGTACTTTTCTGCTGGCATCTTTAGGATTTTCTATGTATAGTGTCATGTCATTTGCAAACAATGACAGTTTTACTTCTTTTCCAATTTGGATTTCTTTTATTTTTTAAATTTTTTATTCTCTGATTGCTGTGGTTAGGATGTCCAAAACTATGTTGAATAAAACTGGTGAGAGTGGACATCCTTGGCTTGTTCCTTATCTTAGAGGAAATGCTTTCAGCTTTCCACAGTTGAGTATGATGTTAGCTGTAGGCTTGTCATAAATGGCCTTTATTATGTTGAAGTACGTTCCCTCTATGCCCACTATGTGGAGAGTTTTTAAAATAAATGTGTGTTGAATTTTGTCAAAAGCTTTTTCTGCATCTATTGAGATGATCATATGGTTTTTATTTTTCAATTTGTTAATGTGGTGTATCACGCTGATTGATTTGTGGATACTGAAGAATCCTTGCATCTCTGGGATAAATACCACTTGATAATGGTGTATGATCCTTTTAATGTATTGTTTTGTTGAAGGTTTTTGTGTCTATTTTCATCAGTGATATTAGCCTGTAATTTTCTTTTTTTGTGCTATCTTTATCTGGTTTTGGTATCAAGGTGATGGTGGCCTCATAGAATGAGTTTGGGAGTATTCCTTCCTCTGCAATTTTTTGGAATAGTTTCAGAAGGATAGGTGTTAACTCTTTTCTAATTGTTAGAATTTGCCTATTGAATCCATCTGGTCCCAGCCATTTGTTGGGAGTTTTTAAATCACAGTTTCAATTTTAGTACTTGTGATTGGTCTGTTCACATTTTCTATTTCTTTCTGGTTCAGTCTTGGGAGATGTACCTTTCTAAGAATTTATCCATTTCTTCCAGGCTGTCCATTTTATTGGCATATAGTTGCTTGTAGTAGTCTCTTATGATCCTTTGTATTTCTCTACTGTCAGTTGTAACTTCTCTTTCATTTCTAATTCTAGTGATTTGAGTCTTACCCCTTTTTTTCTTGATGGTCTGGCTAAAGGTTTTGTTTATCTTTTCAAAGAAACAGCTTTTAGTTTCATTGATCTTTTCTATTTTCTTCATCTCTATTTCATTTATTTCTGCTCTGATCATTATGATTTCTTTCCTTCTACTAACTTTGGGTTTTGTTTGTTGTTATTTCTGTAGTTGCTTTAGGTGTAATGTTTGGTTGTTTATTTGTGATTTTTCTTGTTTCCCAATGTAAGATTGTATTGTTATAAACTTCCCTCTTAAAACTGCTTTTGCTGTGTCCCATAGGATTTGGGTCATCATGCTTTCATTGTCATTTGTCTCTAGGTATTTTTTGATTTCCTCTTTGATTTCTTCAGTGATCCATTGGTTGTTTAGTAGCATATTATTTAGCCTCCATGTGTTTGTGTTTTTTAGTTTTTTTCTTGTAGTTGATTTCTATTCTCATAGTGTTGTGTCCGGAAAAGATGCTTTATATGATTTCAATTTTCTTAAATTTACTGTGGCTCACTTTGTGAACCAGCAGGTGATTAATCCTGGAGAATGTTCCATGTGCACTTAAGAAGAATGTGTATTCTGCTGCTTTTGGATGGAGTGCTCTATAAATATCAATTAAGTCCATCTGATCTAATGTGTACTTTAGACCTGTGTTTCCTTACTTGTTTTCTGTCTGGATAACATGTCCATTGATGAAAGTGGAGTGTTAAAGTCCCCCACTATTTTTGTGTTACTGTTGATTTCTCCTTTTATGGTTGTTAGTATTTGCCTTATATATTGAAGTGCTCTTTTGTTGGTGCATATATATTTACAATTATTATATCTTCTTCTTAGATTGATCCCTTGATAATTATGTAGTGTCCTTCCTTGTCTCTTGTAACAGTCTTTAAGTCCATTTTGTCTGATATGCATATTGCTTCTCCAGGTTTCTTTTTGTTTTCATTTGCGTTTTTTGGTTTTTTTTTGTTATTTTTTGGTTTTTTTTGTTTCCATTTTCCCTTCACTTTCAGTCTGTATGTGTCCCTAGATCTGAAGTGAGTCTCTTGTAGACAGCCTGTATATGGATATTGTTTATGTATCCATTCATCCAGTCTATGTGTTTTGGTTGGAGCATTTAATCCATTTACATTTAAGGTAATTATCAATATGTATGTTCTTATTGCCAAAATAACAAAAGTTAATTGTTTTGGATTTGTTTTGTAGATCTTTTTTCTTCCCTTCTTGTTCTCTTCTCTTGTGATTTGATGACTAACTTTACTGTTGTGTTTGGATTGCCTTTTCTTTATATATATATATATATATATATATATATATATATATATTTATATATTTATATATTTATATATTTATTTATTTATTTTGCTTTGCCAGGTCTTAGTTGCAGCATATGGGACCTTCATTGCCATGTGTGTGATCTTCGTTGTGGCATGTGGCATTTTTAGTTGCAGTATGTGGGATCTTTAGTTGCGGCAAGTGGGAATTTTAGTTGTGGCACACGGGAACTTTAGTTGCGGCATGCAGGCTCCTTTAGCTGTGGACTGTGTGCTCTTAGTTATGGCATGCAGAATCTAGTTCCCTGACCAGAGATTGAACCCGGCACCCCTGAATTGCGAGTGTGGAGTCTTAACCACTGGCCCACCAAGGAGGTCCCTGCCTTTTCTTTTTTGTGTATCTATTGTAGATTTTTAGTTTGTGGTTACCATGAGTTTTTGATATAGTAGTGTATATATAAACAAGATAATTTTAAGTTGCTGATCTTTTAATTTCAAATGTATTTCTAATATCCTGCATTTGTGCTCTCTTCTCATGATTGCTGGTTTTGATATCATATTTGTGTGTTGATGATTTCCTACCTTTACTGTATGTTTGCCTTTACTGGTGAGTTTTTCCATTTGTAATATTTTCATTTCTAGTTTTGGCCTTTTCTTTTCCCCTTAGAGAAGATCCTTTAGCATTTGTTGCAAAGCTGGTTTGGTGATGCTGAATTCTCTTAGCTGTTGCTTGTCTGTAAAGCTTTTGATTTCTCCATCAAGTCTGAATGAGAGCCTTGCTGGGTAGAGTATTCTTGGTTGTAGGTTCTTCTCTTTCATCACCTTAAGTATTTCTTGCCACTCCCTTCTGACCTGTAGAGTTTCTGCTGAAAAATCGGCTGATAACCTTACGGGAGTCACTTGTATGTTATTTGTTGCTTTCCCTTTGCTGCATTGATTTTTTTTTTTCTTTCTCCTTAGATTTCGTCAATTTGATTATTATGTGTCTCAGTGTTCCTCCTTGAGTTTATTCTGCCTGGGACTCTCTGCACTTCCTTGACTTCTGTGACTGTTTCCTTTCCCATGTTAGGGAAGTTTTCAGCTCTTACCTCTTCAAATATTTTCTCTGCTCCTTTGTCTCTCTTCTGTTTCTTGGACCCCTATAATACGAATGTTGGTGCATTTAATATCCCCCTAGAGCTCTCTTAGACTGTTTTTATTTCCTTTCATTCTTTTTTCTTTATTCTGTTCCACAGCTGTGCTATCCACCATTCTGTCTTCCAGCTCACTTATCCATTGTTCTGCCTTAGTTATTCTGTTATTGATTCCTTCTAGTATATTTTTTCTTTCTGTTATTGTATTGCTCATCTCTATTTATTTGTTCTTTAAATCTTCTTGCTCTGTGTTAAACATTTCTTATATCTTCTCAATCTGTGCCTCTTTTCTTTTGCCAAGATCTTGGATCATCTTCACTTTTTCTGGTAGATTGGCTATCTTCACTTCAGTTAGTTGTTCTTCTAGGGTTTTATCTTGTTCCTCTGTCTGGAACATATCCCTGTGTTGTCTCATTTCTGCAGGCTGTAGGAATATATTTCTTCTTGTTTCTGCTCTCTGCCCTCTGGTGGCTGAGGCTGTCTCAGAACCTTGTGAAGGCTACCTGGTACTGGTTCCTGCCCACCTGCAGGTTGAGCGGGGTCTTGTCTCTCTTATGGACAGGGCTGTGCTCAGGAAGACTTTAAGCAGCCTGTCTGCTGATGGGTGGAGCTGTGTCCCCGCCCTGCTGGTTGTTTAGCCTGAGGCATCCAAGCACTGGAACCTATAGGTTGTTGAGTGAGGCTAGGTCTTGGGGAGGGAATGGTGGCCTCCAGGAGGGCTCATGCCAATGAGCACTCCCCAGAAGTACCACTGCCAGTGATTGTCCCTGCAGTGAATCACTGCCTCCCTCTGCCTCCACAGGAGACCATTCAATCTTAGCAGGTAGGTCTGGCTCAGTCTCTTATGAGGTTACTGCTTCTTTCCCTGGGTCCCGGTGTGCATGAGACCTTGTATGTGCCCTCTAAGATTGGAGTCTCTGTTTACCCCTGTCCTGTGGAATTTCTGCAATCAAACCCAACATCAAAG
Organism: Kogia breviceps; assembly: GCF_026419965.1. Classification (NCBI taxonomy): domain Eukaryota; kingdom Metazoa; phylum Chordata; class Mammalia; order Artiodactyla; family Physeteridae; genus Kogia; species Kogia breviceps. The sequence continues at coordinate 79,246,758 of NC_081330.1, read as the reverse complement.
CCAGATTCTCTGGGGGCTCCTCTTCCCATTGCCAGACCTCAAGGCTGGGAATCCTGATGTGGAGCTCAGGACTTTTGCTCCTGTGGGAGAACTTCTGTGGAATAATTATTTCCAGTTTGTGGGTCACCCATGTGGTGCTTATGGGATTTGATTTTATTGTAGTTGTGCCCCTCCTACCTTCTCGTTTTGGCTTATTCTTTGTCTTTGGATGTAGGGTATCTTTTTTGGTAGGTTCCAGTGCTGTTTGTTTGTTTTCAATGGTTGTTCAGCAGTTAGTTGTGATTTTGGTGTTTTTGTGAGAAGGTGTGAGCTCACATCCTTCTGCTCTGCCATCTTAAGCTGACTCCAGATTAAATCAAGAAAGTATGTTTTAAAAGTCCCCATCACAAGAAAAAAAAATGTAACTTTTAATGGTGGCAGATAGTAACTATACTTACTATGTAAATGATTTCATGATGTATACAAATGTTGAATCATTTTGTTGTAACCTGAAACTAATGTAATGTTATATGTGAATTATACCTCAATAAAAGGAGAACAAATATAATGATATTAAGTTCTGAAACTTCAAGAATATTAAATTAAGACTTATAGTTTCTATTTAAATTACTATTTATTGATTATAGTCACATAACCACATGTTTAGTGGTTAATAAAATATTTTAATTGTATATGTTTGTATTTGGTTAGAGCTTATGGAGGAGGGAATACCCAGCCCCATTGCTTTCCCATTTCCCACTCTCCATCCTTGTCTCAGAGACACCAGGTTTCCAAAGTCTCAGGAGCGTGTGAAACTTTGAAGGAATGATGCATCCAGGTGTTCCCTATGTGACAGTTACCTGTCTTCCACCAGGCTCACATGACCTCCAGTCATTTAAGAAAGCAGCTGCTCTCTTGACCACTAGCTGGCTGCATCTTAGTCTGACCTCTGCATCTATGTATGAATTTGAGTTACTTGACTTTTCTGTGCCCTAGTTTCTTTGTCAGTAAAAATAAGAATAAGAACACTTGTCTAGCTCTTGATGTTGCTATAGGATAAAGTGACATAGTAGATAGTTATTTAACATTGCTTCAGGATAAAAACACTTAAAAAATAAGGTATTATGAAATGGGCATCTCTCGTAACTACCCCTCTATAATGCTACTTGTAGTAACTTTCAGGTCTTAAGAATAAAAGTACTTAAGAAATACACCATATACTATATACCATTTTCCAAGTAAAAGTTAACAGAAATCCAGTGAACTGATAGAATTCCTTAAACACCTGAGGTCATTAAAAACATTAACATAAATGGATAAAAATCTATTAATGCTTGCTTTCTTTATTTGATGGTTTATATTATTTTATTAATGTCAGATTTTATTTTCATGTTTTCCCTACTTTATCTAATTAGTTAAGAAATCTAATCTAATATTAAATTAGATATTATGGATTTTTCACTTTAAGTGCCGTTTTCCCTTCCTTTCTCATTGCCACAGTTCTATAGGTCTTCATTATTTACTCCCTGGACTATGGCTGCTGAGCAGAAAGTTGATAGGAATCTTTAAGGAGATTTCATGTTAAAGCAGTGTGGACATTATTCATTTAGGTCTAGAAGTGAATTTTTTTTCAGCACTTAAACAAACCCACTTTTTCTGGACCTTCACATTTGCTGAGACAAAGACTGAATATTTCAATTTTTGTGTGTGTGTGTGGTACGCGGGCCTCTCACTGTTGTGGCCTCTCCCGTTGTGGAGCACAGGCTCCGGATGTGCAGGCTCAGCAGCCATGGCTCACAGGCCCAGCCACTCCACGGCATGTGGGATCTTCCTGGACTGGGGCATGAACCCGTGTCCCTTGCATTGGCAGGCGGATTCCCAACCATTGCGCCACCAGGGAAGGCCCCTGAATATTTCAATTTTAAAAATATGTGATTAGTAACCATAAAGCCATACAGGCCTTTATATTTCGAAGATATAAGGCCACTTATCTCACCTTCCTTGCTTCCCTTTTCTTCCTTGAGGATGAGACGCTGCTTGTTTTCCATTTCTATTGAAAACTGTTACTACTCATTCTGTCCTTTGTAGTTCTATTTTTTATAAATCTGGCTGAAAAGTGGCCAAGTCATCTCACCTGCATCCCCTTCCCAGCTACATCCAAAGAGAAGTACACAATCCATTTTTATTATGAAGTTTTATTATAATCACTTTTGGGAACAAAAGATTGAAAAAAAATAAGCAGTTAATTTCTGTAAGCAATTGTTGGATGGTTACAATATGTCAGACACTGTGCTGGCTCTTGGGATATAAAGATGGATAAGGTCTTAAATATATCACATTCTGGTAGGGAACATTGCAGCTATTGAAGAAATTACAGTCTGGTAGATTAATTATAAATACCTAGTAAAATTCTAATATTCAATGCCCCTCTTCTTCAGTTTCTGCTTCACTTTGGATAGTAGCTAAAAGCTCATCCAGATTTTTGCTTTCTACTTTTTTTTCTGCCCATGGAGTCCATTAAATATCCCTATTAGCTTTCCTTAGACTTGTCTACGTATGAAGGGCACAGTGGCTCCTTTTTCCACAAAGCTTCCCAGCTTGGGAACCTGAGGAACAGATTGAAAAGAATAATGTCTTAACCTCACCTGGGTATTTTCCCCAACTGTAAGGTCCTCTGGATGGGCTGATATCCATCTCTTGAGGACTCTGCCCAGCCCAGATTTGCTAGCTTCTGAATATTCCCTCACATCTTGTTATTTTTCTCAAGCATCAAAAATACTTAATAAAATTGCACAAATTATGATTATAACCCTGGCCTAGAAATCTGAGCTATCTTGGTAAAGCTTTGTTTTGTCATTGAATCCACCTGATTATATTTTTATTTATGACAGCTGGGGTGGTCTTTATTGGCATATGCCACTTTGCCATGCCCAGGACTGTAAATGCAAGGTGAAAAACCAGGAAGATTTGGTCACAAGGGGCATCCTCCAGAGATGTAGCTTTCCTACCTAGCAAACAGTGTCTCAGCCTTAACCCAGCCTCCAATATCTTGCCTTATCATGGCGTGTCATGGCCATGACAGATATGTTTCTTTAAAAAAAGTAATCTTACATGCATTTCCTTTTTCAAGAAAGATTGCACTCCATCCCCTACCAAAAGCAATACGGTAGTATCCATTTTATCACATCTTGTAATTGCACAGATTCAAAAATTACAATCAAACATGTTTCCTTGAAATGACTCTTGACTATAAAAAGAGAAGATATCACAGCTTGTAACAGGGAGGAAAGTTTAATGTTAGGGAGCCATTTTCCTATGTTTTTAATAACTACTGAAGAGAAAGTAAAGGTTTTAATTTTGAAGTAAGGCTGGCACTTGAACAGAAACACATAAATCTTACTTGGGGATGGAATGGAAGTTCCATTTTGGACACTACAAATGACAGTGCCAGCTGTTGTCAGAAATAATAAACAAATAAACTATAATGGTGATACTGCAGATTTGTTTCTTTTATCATTTTGAGGATTTTTTCCCTACAAACTCCCATAGTTCACTATTATAACTTAATTACTGCATCTGATAAATATGACATTTGAAGCTATAGTTGTTATTTAAGTAGATCATATAAAGTTTCATGTAATTAACACATTTGCTTCTAAGAAATATGTGGTATAAGTCAAGACAAAATATTTTCCTTTACTTCTGATATTTTACAGGTAGTTAACCTGTATACTAGTAACCTAACCAGTGGGAAAGATTCATAGGAAGCTTTTCTAAAGACTTTCACCCAAATTGGGAAATTAATATTTTAAAAATAAATGTAACAGAAAGAGATATCTTGAGGCAGAGACAAGATGGCAGAGTATAAGGACTTGAGCTCACCTCCTTTCATGAAAACACCAAAATCACAACTAACTGCTGAACAACCATCAACAAAAAAGACTGGAACCTACCTACCAAAAAAGATATTCTACATCCAAAGACAAAGAAGAAGCTGCCACAACAAGACAGTAAGAGGGACACATACGTGATACATTCAAATCCCATACCTGCCAGGTGGGTGACCCACAAACTGGAAAATAACTATATCTTAGAGGTTCTCCCACAGGAGTGAGAGTACTGAGCCCCATGTCAGGCTCCCCAGTCTGGGGGTCTGGAATCCTGAAGAGGAGCCCCCAGAACATTTGGCTTTGAAGGCCAGTGGGGCCTGATTACTGGAAATTCACAGGAATGGGGGAAGCAGAAACTCCACTTTTGGAGGATGCACACAAGGTCTCATGCAAACCAGGGCCCAGGGACAAAGCAGTGATGTCATAGAAGTCTGAGCCAGACCTACCAGCTGGTGTTGGATGGTCTCCTAGGGAGGCAGGGGGTGGCTGTGACTTACCGTGGTGACAAGGACACTGGTGGTGGAGGTAAAAGGTAAAAGCTCATTGGTGTGAGCTCTCCTGAAGGTGGCCATTTTTACATCAAGGCCTGGCCCCACCCAACAGCCTACAGATTCCAGTGCTGGGACACCTAAGGCCAAACAAACAAGAGGGTGGAAACACAGCTCCACACATCAGCAGACAGGCTACCTAAAGACTGAGCCCACAGCAGCCTCAAAACACACCCTTTGACACGGCCATGCCCACGAGAAGGACAAGACCCAGCTCCACAACCAGTGGGCAGGCACTAGTCCATCCTACCAGGAAGCCTGCACAAGCCTCTTAGACCAACTTCACCCACCAGGGGGCAGACACCGGAAACAAGCACAACTATGATCCTGCAGCCTGAGGAGCAGAGACTGCAAACACAGAAAGTTAGACAAATTGAGATGGCAGAGGAATATATTCCAGACAAAGGAACAAGACAAAGCCCAGAAGAACAGCTAAGTGAAGTGGAGATAGGCAATCTATGCAATACCTGAAAAAAAGATTCAGAGTAATGATAGTAAAGATGATCCAAGATCTTAGAAAAGAATGGTGGCACAGAAAAAGAAGATACAAGAAAAGCTTAACAAAGAGCTAAATGATATAAAGAATAAAGTTGAATAATACAATATTTGAAATGAAAAATATGCTAGCAGGAATCAATAGCAGTGTTTTTTCTTTTAGATGATTTCTAATCTCATAGAAAAAATGCTTGGTGTGATTTCAATTTTCTTAAATTTATCAAGGCTTGCTTTGTGGCCCAGCCTGTGATCTATCCTGAAGAATGTTCCATGTACACTTGAGAAGAATGTGTATTCTGCTGCTTTCTGATAGAATGCATTATAAACATCAATTAAGTTTATCTGGTGTAATGTGTAATTTAAGTCCTGTGTTTCCTTATTGATTTTCTTTCTGGATCATTTGTCCATTGATGAAAGTGGGGTGTTAAAGTCCCCCACTATTATTTTGTTACTGTCAACTTCTTTTATGTATGTTAACACTTGCCTTATATATTGAGGTGCTCCTAAGCTGGGTGCATATATATTTACAATGGTTATATCTTCCTCTTGGATTGATCCTTTGATCATTATGTTGCATCCAACTTTGTCTCTAGTATTGTTACTCCAGCTTCCTATTGATTTCCATTTGCATAGAATATCTTTTTGCACCCCCTCACTTTCGGTCTGTATGTGTCCCTAGGTCTGAAGTGGGCCTCTTTTAGGCAGCATATCTCTATGTCTTGTTTTTGTATCCATTCAACCAGTCTATGTCTTTTTGTTGGAGCATTTAACCCACTTATATTTGAGGAAATTACCAATATGTACTTATTGCATTTTTGTTAAATGTTTAGTATTTGTTTTGTAGGTTTTTTACTTCCTTTCCTCTTTTTATCTCTTTTCTTGTGATTTGATGACTATCTTTAGTGTTGTGTTTGGATTCCTTTTTCATTTTTATGTGTATATCTATTATAGATTTTTGGTTTGTGTTTACCAGAGGATTATTTTTTAACATCTTTATTGGAGTATAATTATTTTACAGTTTTGTGTTAGTTTCTGCTGTATAACAAAGTGAATCAGCTATACGTATACATATATACCCAGATAACCACTCCCTCTTACATCTCCTTCCCACCCTCCCTATCCCACCACTCTAGTTGGTCACAAAGCATGGAGCTGATCTCCCTGTGCTGTGCGGCTGCTTCCCATTAGATATTGGTTTTACCTTTCATAGTGAATATATGTCAATGCCACTCTCTCACTTCGTCCAAGCTCACCATTCCACATCCGTGTGTCCTCAAGTCCATTCTCTACATCTGCGTTGTTATACCTGTCCTGCCCCTAGGTTCCTCAGAACCTTTTTTTTTTTTTAGATTCCATATATATGTGTTAGCATACAGTATTTGTTTTCCTCTTTCTGACTTATTTCACTCTATATTCTGTATCACAGACTCTACATCCATCCAATTCACTACAAATAACTCATTTTCATTTTTTTTATGTAGCTTAGTAATATTCCATTGTATATATGTGCCACATCTTCTTTATCCATTCATTTGTTGATGGACACTTAGGTTGCTTCCATGTCCTGGCTATCGTAAATAGAGCTGCAGTAAACATTTTGGTACATGACTCTTTTTGAATTATGGTTTTCTCAGGGTATATGTCTAGTAGTGGGATTGTGGGGTCATATGGTAGTTCTATTTGTAGTTTTTTAAGGAACCTCCATACTGTTCTCCATAGTGGCTGTATCAATTAACATTCCCACCAAAAGTGCAAGAGGGTTCCCTTTGCTCCACACCCTCTCCAGCATTTATTGTTTCTAGAGTTTTTGATGATGGCCAATCTGACTGGTGTGAGGTGATATCTCATTGTAGTTTTGATTTGCATTTCTCTAATGATTAATGATGTTGAGCATTCTTTCATGTGTTTGTTGGCAGTCTGTATATCTTCTTTGGAGAAATGTCTGTTTAGTTCTTCTGCCCATTTTTGGATTGGGTTGTTTGTTTTTTTGTTATTGAGCTGCCTGAGTTGCTTATAAATTATGAATATTAATCCTTTGTCAGTTGCTTCATTTGCAAATATTTTCTCCCACTCTGAGGGTTGCCTTTTGGTATTGTTTATGCTATCCTTTGCTGTGCAAAAGCTTTTAAGTTTCATTAGGTCCCATTTTTTTATTTTTGTTTTTATTTCGATTTCTCTAGGAGTTGGATCAAAAAGGATCTTGCTGTGATTTATGTCATAGAGTGTTCTGCCTATGTTTTCCTCTAAGAGTGTTATAGTGTCTGACCTTACATGTAGGTCTTTAACCCATTTTGAGTTTATTTTTGTGTGTGGTGTTAGGGAGTGTTCTAATTTCATACTTTTACAGGTAGCTGTCCAGTTTTCCCAGCACCACTTATTGAAGAGGCTGTCTTTTCTCCACTGTATATCCTTCCCTCCTTTATCAAAGATAAGGTGACCATATGTGTGTGGGTTTATCTCTGGGCTTTCTATCCTGTTCCATTGATCTATATTTCTGTTTTTGTGCCAGTACCGTACTGTCTTGATTACTGTGGCCTTGTAGTATAGTCTGAAGTCAGGGAGCCTGATTCCTCCAGCTCCATTTTTCATTCTCAAGATTGCTTTGGCTATTCGGGGTCTTTTGTGTTTCCATACAAATTGTGAAATTTTTTGTTCTAGTTCTGTTTAAAATTCCAGTGGTAATTTGATGGGGATTGCATTGAATCTGTAGATTGCTTTAGATAATAGAGTCATTTTCACAATGTTGATTCTTCCAATCGAAGAACATGGTATATTTCTCCACCTATTTGTATCATCTTTAATTTCTTTCATCAGTGTCCTATAGGTTTCTGCATACAGGTCTTTTGTCTCCTTAGGTAGGTTTATACCTAGGTATTTTATTCTTCTTGTTGCAATGGTAAATGTGTTTCCTTAATTTCACTCTCAGATTTTTCATCATTAGTGTATAGGAATGCCAGAGATTTCTGTGCATTAATTTTGTTCCCTGCTACTTTACCAAATTCATTGATTAGCTCTAGTAGATTTCTGGTAGCATCTTTAGGATTCTCTTTGTATAGTATCATGCCATTTGCAACCAGTGCCAGCTTTACTCTTTTTTTCTAATTTTGATTCATTTTATTTCTTTTTCTTCTTTCATTGCTGTGGCTAAAACTTCCAAAACTATGTTGAATAACAGTGGTGAGAGTGAACAACCTTGTATTGTTCCTGATCTTAGTGGAAATGGTTTCAGTTTTTCACCATTGAGAATGATGTTGGCTGTGGGTTTGTCATATATGGGCTTTATTATGTTGAGGTAAGTTCCCTTTATGCCTACTCTCTGGAGGGTTTTTATCTTAAATGGGTGTTAAATTTTTTCAAAAACTTTTTCTGCAACTATTGTGATGATCATATGATGTTTAATCCTTCAATGTTTAATATGGTGTGTCACATTGATTGATTTGCATATGTTGAAGAATCCTTGAATTCCTGGGATAAACCCCACTTGATCATGCTGTATAATCCTTTTAATGTGCTGTTGTATTCTGTTTGCTAGTATTTTGTTGAGGATTTTTGCATCTATGTTCATGAGTGACATTGGCCTGTAGTTTTCTTTCTTTGTGACATCTTTGTCTGGTTTTGGTATCAGGATGATGGTGACCTCCTAGAATGAGTTTGGGAGTGTTCCTCCCTCTGCTATAAGAGTTTGAGAAGGATAGGTGTTAGCTCTTCTCTAAATGTTTGTTAGAAGTCGCCTGTGAAGCCATCTGGTCCTGGGCTTTTGTTTGTTGGAAGATTTTTAATCACAGTCTCAATTTCAGTGCTTGTGATTGATCTGTTTATATTTTCTATTTTTTCCTGGGTCAGTCTCAGAAGGTTGTGTTTTTCTACTAATTTGTCTATTTCTTCCAGGTTGTCCATTTTATTAGCATAGAGTTGCTTGCAGCAATCTCTCATGATCCTTGGTATTTCTGGAGTGTCAGTTGTTGCGTCTCCTTTATCATTTCTAATTCTATTGATTTGAGTCTTCTCCCTTTTTTTCTTGATGAGTCTGGCTAATGGTTTATGAATTTTGTTTATCTTCTCAAAGAACCAGATTTTAGTTTTATTGTACTTTGCTATTGTTTCCTTCATTTCTTTTTCATTTGTTTCTGGTCTGATATTTACGATTTCTTTCCTTTTGCTAACTTTGGGGTTTTTTTGTTCTTCTTTCTCTAATTGCTTTAGGTGTAAGGTTAGATTGTTTATTTTAGATGCTTCTTGTTTCTTGAGGTACAAGTGTATTGCTATAAACTTCCCTCTTAGAGCTGCTTTTGCTGCATCCCATAGGTTTCGGACTGTCATGTTTTCATTGTCATTTGTTTCTAGGTATTTTTCATTTCCTCTTTGATTCCTTCAGTGATCTCTTTGTTACTTAGTAGTGTATTGTTTAGCCTCCCTATGTTTGTTACAGATTTTTTCCTGTACTGGTATCTAGTTTCATAGTGTTGTGTTTGGAAAAGGTGCTTGATATGATTTCAGTTTTCTTTAATTTACCAAGGCTTGATTTGTGACCAAAGATATAATCTATCCTGGAGAATGTTCAATGAGCACTTGAGAAGAAAGTGGATTCTCTTGTTTTTAGATGGAATGTCCTAGAAATATAAATTAAGTCCATCTTGATAAATGTGTCATTTACACCTTATGTTTTCTTATTTATTTTCATTTTGGATGATATGTCCATTGTTGAATGTGGGGTGTTAATGTCCTCTACTATGATTGTGTTACTGTCAATTTCCCCTTTTATGGCTGTTAGCAGTTGCCTTTTGTATTGAGGTGCTCCTATGTTAGGTGTGTAAATGTTTACAATTGTTATATCTTCTTTTGGATTGATCCCTTGATCATTATGTAGTGTCCTTCTTTATCTCTTGTAATAGTCTTTATTTTAAAGTCTGCTTTGTCTGATAAAAGTATTACTACTGCAGCTTTGTTTTGATTTCCATTTGCATGGAATATCATTTTCCATCCTCTAACTTTCAGTCTGTAAGTGTTCCTAGGTCTGAAGTGGGTCTCTGGTTGACAGCATATATACAGTTCTTATTTTTGTATCCATTTAGCCAGTCTATGTCTTTTGGTTGGGGCATTTAATCCATTTTCATTTAAGGCAGTTATCCATATGTATGTTCCTCTTACCATTTTCTTAGTTGTTTTGGGTCTGTTATTGTAGGTCTTTTCCTTCTCTTGTGTTTCCTGCCTAGAGAAGTTCCTTTAGCATTTGTTGTAAAGCTGGTTTGGTGGTGCTGAATTCTCTTAGCTTTTGCTTTTCTGTAAAGCTTTTCATTTCTCTGTTGAAACTGAGTGAGATCCTTGATGCATAGAGTAATCTTGGTTGTTGGTTTCTCCCTTTCATCACTTTAAATATGTCCTGCCACCCCCTTCTGGCTTGCAGAATTTCTGCTGAAAGATCAGCTGTTTACCTCATGGGGATTCCCTTGTATGTTATTTGTTGTTTTTCCCCTGCTGCTTTTAATATGTTTTCTTTGTATTTAATTTTTGATGGTTTGATCAATATGTGTCTTGGCATGTTTCTCCTTGGATTTATCCTGTATGGGACTCTCAGTACTTCCTGGACTTGATTAACTATTTCCTTTCCCATATTAGGGAATTTTTCAACTATAATGTCTTCAAATATTTTCTCAGTCCCTTTCTTTTTCTCTTCTTCTTCTGGGACCCCTATAATTCGAATATTGGTGCATTTAATGTTGTCCCAGAGGTCTCTGAAACTGTCCTCAATTCTTTACATTCTTTTTTTAAGTTGTGTTCTGTGGTAGTTATTTCCGCTATTTTATCTTACAGGTCACTTATTCGTTCTTCTCCCTCAGTTATTCTGCTCTTGATTCCTTCTAGAAAATTTTTAATTTCATTTATTTTGTTGTTCATCATTGTTTATTTGCTCTTTAGTTTTTCTAGGTTCTTGTTTTGTGTGTTTTTTTTTTTAATTTTTTCCATTCTATTTTGAAGATTTTGGATCATCTTTACTATCATTACTCTGAACTCTTTTTCAGGTAGACTGCATTTTTTCTCTTCATTTTTTTGGTCTGGTGGGTTTTTACCTTACTCTTTCATTTGCTGTGTATTTTTCTGTCTTCTCATTTTGCTTAACTTAATGTGTTTGGGTTCTCCTTTTCTCATGCTGCAGGGTTTTAGATCCCATTATTTTTGGTGTCTGCCCCCTGTGGGAAAGTTTGGTTGTGTAGGCTTTCTGGTTAAGGGGATTGGTGCCTGTGTTCTGGTGGATGAGGCTGGATCTTGTCTTTCAGGTGGGAAGGATCACATTCAGTGGTGTGTTTTGAGGTGTCTCTAATCTTATTATGATTTTATGCATCCTCTCTGCTAGTGTTTGGGGTTGTGTTCCTGTCTTGGTAGTTGTTTTGCATAGGGTGTCAAGCACTGTAGCTTGCTTGTTGTTGAGTGGAGCTGGGTCTCAGTGTTGAGATGGAGATCTCTGGGAGAGCTTTTGCCATTTGATATTATGTGGAGCCTGGAGGTCTTTGGTGGACCAGTATCCTGAACTAAGCTCTCCAACCTCATAGGCACAGGCCTGACACCCCACTGGAGCATCAAAACCCTTTCAGCCACACGGCTCAGGTGAAAAGGGAGAAAAAAAGAAAGAAAAAATAAAGTAAAATTAAAAGTTATTAAAATAAAAAATTTAATTCTTAAAAATAGAAGAAATTTAAAAGTAATAAATAAAAAAGAAGAGAGCAACCAAACCAGAAAACTAATCCACCAGTGATAACAAGCACTAAAAACTATACAAAAAAAAAATGGACAGACAGAACCCTAGGACAAATGGAAAAAGCAAAGCTATATAGACAAAATCACACAAGGAAACCTACATATATACACTCACAAAAAGAGATAAAGAAAAGAAATATATATCTATATATGTATTAAAAAGAAAAACAGGAAGAGAGCAACCGAATCAGTAAACAAATCTAGCAATGACAATAAACTCTAAATTCTAAACTACAATAACATAAAAACAGAAACAAATTAGATGCAGAAAGCAAACCTCAAGTCTACAGTTGCTTCCAAGATCCACCACCTCAATTTTGGGATGATTCTTTGTCTATTCAGGTATTCCACAGATGCAGAGTACATCAAGTTGATTGTGGAGATTTAATCTGCTGCTCCTGAGGCTGCTTGGGAAATTTCCCTTTGTCTTCTTTTTTTGCACAGCTCCTGGGGTTCAGCTTTGGATTTGGCCCCACCTCTGTGTGTAGGTCCCCTGAGGGCACCTGTTCCTGCCCAGAAAGAATGGGATTAAGGGAGCAGCTTATTATGGGGCTCTGGCTCATACAGGCCATTGGGAGGGAGGGGTACAGAATGCGGGGCAAGCCTGCGGCAGCAGAGGCCAACATGACATTGCAACCACCTGAGGCATGCCATGTGTGCTCCCAGGGAAGTTGTCTCTGAATCACATGACCCTTGCAGTGGTGGGCTGCACAGGCTCCCAGGAGGGGAGGTGTGTTTAGTGACTTGTGCTTGCACACAGGCTTGTTGGTGGCCTCTGCAGCAGCCTTAGCATTTCATGCCCATCTCTGGTGTCTGTGCTGATATCCATGGCTCACATCCGCCTCTGGAGCTCTTTTAGGCAGTGCTCTGAATCCCCTCTCTTTGAGCCCCCTTAAACAATGGTCTCTTGCCTCTTAGGCAGTTTCAGACATTTTCCCAGTCTCCCTCCCAGCTTGCTGTGGTGCAGTAACCCCATTCAGGCTGTGTTCATGCAGCCAACCCCAGTCCTCTCCCTGGGATCTGACCTCTGAAGCTGGAACCTCAGCTCCAAGCCCCCACCCGTCCCAGCGGGTGAGCAGACAAGCCTCTTAGGCTGATGAGTGCTGGCCGGCACCAATCCTCTGTGCAGGAGTCTCTCCACTTTGCCCTCTTCACACCTATTGCTGCACTCTCCTCAGTGACTCCAAATCTCCCCCCCCCCCCACACTGTATCCACCAGTGAAGGGGCTTCCTAGTGTGTGGAAACTTTTCCTCCCTCTCAACTCCCTCCCATGGGTGCATGTCCTGTCCCTATTCTTTTGTCTCTGTTTCTTCTTTTTTCTTTTGCCCCACCTAGTTATGTGGGCATTTTCTTGCCTTTGGGCAAGTCTGAGGTCTTCTGCCAGTATTCAGTAGGTGTTCTGTAGGAGTTTTTCCACATGTAGATGTATTTCTGATGTATTTGTGGGGAGAAAGGTGATCTCTGTGTCTTACTCCTCCTCCATCTTGAAGGTCTCTCTACATATACTTTTCTTATGGAAAAAATTGTTGTATCTTTACAACTACAGGTATATTTGTTTATTATTCATCTCTCCTAGTTGAATGTATAAGGAGCTTATCTGTATTGTTCAGTGTTGAATCCTCAGTGTCTGAATTATTATTTAGCATATTGTAAATGCATATTTTATTTGGGTTGAATGAATGAATATTTATAGATATGTTGGCAGTTAGAAAGGAAAAACTGAAAGTGCCTTACATCTGCTACATTCTAAACTTATTCATCTGTCCCATTGGTGGTATTTCCTACGGTTCTTAAGGCTGGAGTCACAGTTGGCTATTCAGCAGCTCCTAGAAATTTTACAAATTGTGGCAAAACTCTTGTTTTTTGACTAACTATGTCAGTTAGTTCATTGAACCATCAGTAAGGTAGGACATAGCTCAGCAAATACCTCTAAATACTTCTCAACAGTCATGATGCAAAAGTAGGAAGAATTTGCTTAATAACATCTAAAGAGGGAATAGGATATTATTATAATAAAAATTTGAAAGTGTCCAGGTAAGACTATGTAAGTAACCACGTGCTAAAGATGGCAAATCAATAACTATCAATACAAGTAGAATTAACGAAGTGTTTATTTTGCCATTCTTGATAATGAAATCATTGGAAGCAAACCATTACCTGCAATGTTTCTGAGAGCCTATACAGCTTTTTCACTGATGTGTGAATGGAGAGATGACAAGACAGCAATTAATGCTGATATAGTACCTTCATCTACCACAGTCTATTCTGGTTTCCCAAAATTTATATTAGCAAGTACACCTAAGCAGATTAGAATTCAATAGTACTACAATCAGAGAAAGGCACACATTTTTAAATCAAACCAGCTCAGATTATATTGTCTATGGAAGGCTGTTTTCCCACACAAAGAATTTTCCAGCAACTTGGGTAGCTTGGAATTGACTTTCCAAATTATTGCTGTTTGTGTCTTTCCCAGTGTCATCAACAGAACAATTTACGAAGACCTAGTTGCTATGAATTTCCTGTAGTGGAGAAGTAGCAGCATCAGAAAAAGAACTTACCTTTCTTCTTTTCAGCATCTGGTCATTTTTCTTATCTTTTCTCTGTTTCATTATAAGTTCTATACAATACTGTCTCATTTCCGTTCTGTCTTTCCCTTTGTTTTCCAAACTGTTAAGGTGGGCAGTTAGCTAATTGGCATTCTTATTGGTGTACATGTTATTAGACAATAGGAGAAAGCTAGAAGATAGTTGTGGATCTGGCTCAGATTTTATGAGTAGCAGCATCTGTGTTTACAGTCTTCAAGTTAATACACCCTGGATAACTGAAAAATTATACTTTTAAATTCTAAACTATAAAGGTATTCAGAGATTGTTTTTGTGATGTATAGAAAATTGATAAAAGCCTCTATCCTTTTATGGTGGGAAAACACATACATCTCTAGTTAAAGAGGAGCTCATTTAAAGAAGAATAATATCTTCAAAGAGGGGAAAAGTAAGTTGGACAGTACTCTGTATTCAAGTCTATGGTAGAATGATTATAGAATTATTTTATTTTTAAATGGTAAATTAGAGGTTTAAGGAGAGGGGCCTTAGATTCAGCTAGAATTATATCCATTATTTCCTGTTCCTTCTACCATGCTTGTCCTGTTTCAAAATAATAGTACTAATGATGGTTAGTATTTATTATAAAATGACCATTATTAATGAGAGAGAAAATTACATTTCCATTCTTCTTATAACTTTAACATTGAAATACACATAAAGACAAATTCATATAAACAAACTGTGGATGTTGTTTTCCCTGGCTTATAAGCAAAGTAAAACTTAAAATGAGTAGGCAAGGTATAATTAAGATTTAAGTTACTAAATGGCAACCTAAACCTCTCAGAGAAGTTTTCCTGGTTATAAAGAGCTTGGTTTCTAAATTGAAGATAATACATAATCAATGTTCACAAAATTAGCT